>NC_139021.1:15179754-15534369 GCF_964662115.1 Mustela nivalis | reverse complement strand
TGCCAGGCCCTTTCCCTGTTTAATTCTCACATGATTGCTATGAGAAAGTTGCTGTGGCCTTACTGTGTACTTGGGGCAAGTGACGCTCAGGGAAATGACATGGTGTGGCCAGTGTCACACTGCTAAGTGACGGAGTTATTAATCAAATTCAAGGTTGCTGGGTGCCAAAGCCAGGTTTTCCCCCTATGCCACCCACATGCTGTCAGTGACAGGCAAACAAATCAGGGACAAATAAGGACCGGTTGCATTTCCTTAGTCTAGTAGGCGTTGCTCTTTTTGTGATTTTGAAGATTCTCCTGGCTGCGTCCCCTTGGTGTCTAGTGGTGACACTCCTTTCAAACACCAAGGAACAGTGCATTCTGTAGGAAACTGAATTCTCTAGGACAAGCTTGGTGGGGAAGGGTGCCCCAGAAGACAGGGTTGACAGTGGGCACAAGACAGGGACTTGAGTCACCGTGGGTGCTGAACCATGAAAGACCTGAGGAGGACCTGGTGTGTGTTTGTTTCCATGACTCCCTGCCCATCCCGGCAGAAATGAGGCTCCCTAGGGTGCTCCCTTGTGCTCTAGGCATTCCTTCACTATCAACTATTTGTTGAGTGTTTCCACATGCTGACGTAGAGTTCAGATTAGGTTCTACTGCGTAGATAACACACACGCACCCGTTGGCTTAAACAAGGCACACATTTATCTTTCTGTCCTGTCAAAGTCTCCATGTTGGCTGTCAGGACAAGTGTGGTGACTCAGGGGTGTCCTGGGGGACCCCGCCTCTGTCTTTCTGCTCTTCCCTCCTAGCTGTATCTTCCTCCTCCAAGCTACCTCATGGTCCAACATGGCTGCTGGGGCCCTTACTGGGATGGAAGAAGGAGGAAAAGCAGAAGAGCAGAGAGCAGTCCTTCTCAAATGAATCAGCTACTTTTAAACAGCAAAAAATCCCAAATAATGCTTTCTCTTGTATTCTACCAGCTGGATTTATTGAAATGGACACATTTGGCCGTGGGAGTGGCGTAAGAATGATCATTGTATCAGGGGACTGCTGGACACAAATACACACAGCTAAAAACGAGGCCTTACTGAAGGAAGAATGGATGTTGTAATAGACCAGGAGTCTGTAAACTATGGCCCGCAGGCTAAACCTGGCCCACTGCCTGGTTTTGTAAATAAAGTGAGTGGATCACAGCCAAGGTCATTCGTTTACATATTTTCTAGGCTATTTTTGCACTGCCACAGTGGGGTTAAGCAGTTATGCTGAGATACACCCGATTGAGTATCTGACACTCTACAGAGGACGTTCCCTAACCGCTGGAATAGACAGCAGCATTGTGGGGGGCACAGCAGCATCGATGACATCTTCCTAGGCACCCCCAGAGTATCCCGCAAGCTGTGACAACCCAAACTGTCTCCAGGCATTGCCAGATGTCCCCCAGTGCTGGGGGAGGGGGAGGGACAAAATCGACACAGCTGGAGAACCAATGAGCGCGTAGGAGGCTTAAATGAGATAGTACTTCTATTACACGTGCAGGCGTTAGGTTGATAACTATTATCATTATTATCATCAGTGTCCCGGAAACGTAAGCTGAAAGAATGCATACACGTTCTGGAAGATCAAAATATCTCACAGAAGCTATTTCTGGTTCTAGGCCGGCAAAGGCGAGAAAGGCAGTCTCAGCTGTGGCGAACAGAGTTTTCTGTCAAACCCACCAACAGGTGCTTGGCAGTATGTTAGGAAGGTTGGGGGAGAGACGTTATCAAGGGAGCTGTCAGTGACATCTGCTGTTTTGTTGCTTGATTTTATTTTGGGGGGAAATACCCACCCCCATTTTCAGCCATGTGCTTTGCCTGAAGTTGACGTCCACGTAGGTTGCCAAGGGGGATCACAGGCATCAGGCCCAAGTCTCCTGGGGAAGCCCATTCTCCCAGCCACAGTCCTTAGTCCTGAATTGGGAACCAGACTCAAGCCAAGACGCAATCAGAAAATCCCAGGGGTTTTCTTGGACAACTCAGCTCTGAAGATGGGGTTTTCCTTCTCCACTGCACTTGAGCATGCCAGGTCATGAGGTGGGGGCTGTGGCTGGGAAGGGGGGTGATGTCTGGTGTCTGAGAATAAGGCCCACATGGAGGAGGAGGAGGGAGTTGAGCAAAGAGATAAAAAGAAGCAGGTTGCTCTGATTTTTGTCTCAACTTCTGTATTCAGCCGTGCCTGAAACCCAATTTGTTCACTAATTGTTCATGTTCTTGCTCTAATAAATTCCCTCTTGCTTGTTAGTTTGGGCTAGTTTTTCTGTCCTTGACACAGAAGATTTCCCCACTCCAGCTAATCCTTGATCCCGATTATACTAAGAGCACTTCATGAGTCTCTTTGCATAGTTTGAAAAAACAGGCTCCAGCTCCCTTTCTCTGGAGTTCTTTTGGCCCAAGCTGTTCTCCGTGTGCTGGCTCTGCCTTAAGGCTGGCTTCTCTAGTAGCAAAAATGGGGCAGCAGGTCCAGGCCTCACAGATATGTGCCACCAAGAATGAGAGAGGAAGAGTTTTCTTAGTTCAAAACCAGCAAACAGAAGTCCTGGGGTCCCCTGTGGTTAGACCATCTTGGATTAAGTGTTCAACCTTAAACCTGGGTGACAAGTAGGGGATCTCCTTGGTTTGTAGCTAGGGCCTGAAGCTAGACTCGCCAGGGCCTGGCTCAGTGCCATCGAGAGCTTAGAGCTACTACTCAGTGGAGAGATGGCATGGGTGCTGGGAGGCAAGCTCACCTCTTGCTTGACAAGAAGAAAATAATATGAAATGTCAATGAAAATGTCACCTTTCAGTGACATCTTTCCATTTTTCTCTATTGGACGTCAGCATACCTTTCCCCGGGTTCTTCCAAGATTTGTTTGTCAATATATTAGCAATTACATCTCAACTGTTAAGAGTTTCTTGTCCAACATTTATTTTCCTTGCTAGACAGTTTGGGCCGAGAGCAAATCCAACATCTTTTCTTTTCCCCCAACATAGCCCTGTACTCGGTGGAGGCCTGCTCTCTGTATTTATTTGTTTGCTATATACTTCGATTTTATTTTACACGTGATTTTCATGAAGTTATGCCAGTAGCCATCTTCTTGGCACCAAGGGGCTCTCATCTGAATCAGAAACGCAGCTGAAAGTTGGGACAATAACAAGAGCCTGTTGTTTGAGAGAATTATTTGATTAGCAACACAACGGAACCCTCTGCAATAACCTGCCCGTGAACTTCAGTCCAGATTTTGAAAGGCTAGACCTGAAATGAGGGAGAAGTGTATTAACTAAGTACACTGATTGCTTTCATTGACCAGGAGGTGTTTTGTTTTGTTGTTGGTTTCTTTCTTTCTTTCTTTTTTAAAAACCCAATTAAATTTGTTCCCCTACAATGCCAGGGCGAAGAATTTCAAACCCAGCTTGCCAAGCAAGAGTGTAGACTTCTGAATAGTAATTCCAGGACTGAAGTTAGAATTTTTCCTCCAAGCTTACTGGCTGTGTGATCCTGAACAAATTACTAAATCTGTAGAAAGCTCAGTTTCCTCCTCTGCAGAACAGGGATAATAGTATTAGCCACGTTGTAGAGTTCTTCAGAAAAATGCATGAACTAACGTGCACGGTCTAAGTGATGGGAAGTGCATGGCTCTTTTTTTATCATTGACAAATGATAAAATGCCAAGGCAGCAATTTCTTCATTTTTGAGACAGGACATGAGCCCCTCCTTTACAAATGTTCTGTTAAAGAACACGCAGTAGGTATTGACTCAACTTTGGCACCAATTCACTTCCGCCCATGCGCATTCCAACCTGGAAGAGGAGGGAGCTCCACTTCATTCCCCCGCCCCTCCCATGGTGGAAGCGGCACGTGAAAGAGACCCTAAGGTTTGTTTTACAAATAATTAAGAATCTAGGGCAGAGAACCCCCAGTAGATGTTATGGTTGAGATCTGATAGTCTCAGACCAAGCCGTCCAGCCTCTGTGGTTCCTCTTTCAACCACTGTCGACCACACTGGGCTTTCAGACAAACCTGCGGGCAGTAAGGCTGAGACTTCAGTTGGAACTGGAGAGGGAAAATGCATGTGGGCAGCTGCAAAACATCCTCACTTCCATTGGTGAAACACAATAGTGTAGCCAAGGCAGGGACCCCTGCTGCATGTTTATGAGTTGTTGAAGCCTCCCCCCACCCACCCTTGCCTTGCTTTGGAAGCTTCCAGCTACCTTAATGGGTTTCTTTTTCCTGGATTGCAGGCTACTCTTTAAAATGACAGTTGGGCGGGGGGGGGGGGGGGGGGGGGGGTTTGCTCCTGGGTGGCTCAGTGGGTTGAGATCTCAGGGTCCTGGGATAGAGCCCTGCATCCAGCTCTCTGCTCAGCGGGTAGCCTGCTTCTCTCTCTCTTTCTCTCTCTGCCTGCCTATCTACTTGTGATCTCTCTCTCTGTCAAATAAATAAATAAAATCTTTAAAAAATAAAAATAAAAGGCAGTTGCACGTTTGGAAGCTACTGGTCTGAAAAAGAATTCACAGCCTGAAATGCTTCCCCTTAGTTTCCAAGTGGCAGTTTATGTATTAGTGGGTGTATTTGGGGGGATCAGAGGGGTCCATGCTCCATCTTACTATTCATTTCTATATCCCGAGCCCCTAGTACAATGCCTGACATAGATTCCAGGCTTAGCAGATGTTTGACAAGTGGGGGAGAAAGGAGGAAGTCACTCAGTTAAACAGATCAACGCACCAAGCAAATCCTGACCAGTTGTGTTTATAGCCTATTGAGGACTGAGAATTTCCAGGCTGACCAGAGACTTATTGTGACATTTACTGACTCGTACTTATAGCAAATCAGCAGGGGACATGTTGGGCCAGTTGATCCCAATTTTCAGTTAGGATATTGAGTGATGTCAGCCCAGGCAGATTGTCCATATGTGAGGTTGGGTGTGTAACTGGTGAGTGTCCAGGGCCAGCCAGTTCAGCCTGGGGACAGGAGCACAAAGGCACTGCTGCTGAGCCCCTGTGCAAGATCATTGCAATCAGGTTAGGGATGAGCATCAGAATTACCCAGGATACTGATTTATTGTACACATGATAAAAATGAAGCTCAGAGAAGTACAGTGACTTTCCTAAGGTCACACAGCTGGTTTGCAACAGAAGATGCTTATATCATATCTAATATCTAATGATGCTTATATCAGCTCTAATATCATTAGATATTAGAGCTGAATCCTATTTTGTGTATTGTCCCAAAGTGTTTTCATCTCTGTTCTCCCATTTGGTCTTCTCAACCCCTCTCCACCTAAGAACACAGAATTATTTATTTTCATGCTAGGAGGAAAACCAGTTTTTATTTAGATTTCTGTGTTAGTAGCCAGACATGACCTCAAAAAAATTACCACTAATCTCTCCACCTAAGAACACAGAATTATTTATTTTCACGCTAGGAGGAAAACCAGTTTTTATTTAGATTTCTGTGTTAGTAGCCAGACATGACCTTAAAAAAGGTAGCACTAACTTATATTGCACCTTTTACAAATTACTAGAAGGTACCCTTTCTTCCATGAGTATGTGGGCCTGACCCATGTGACCAGAGTGCAAGCTGTACTTTGGGACTTACTCCTGCCCTTGGTCAAATGACCTTGGGCAGTTTCCAACTTGCACAACTGTACGTGGCAGCCCTGTTCTCCAGGATGAAGCACTTGTCTTGTACTTCGGTTTGTACTCCCCAGGGTCTAGGGCAGAGATGGGCTTATAAGTACTTTTAAAGGTGACTGAATTGCTCAAGGCTACCTGATTGATCAGTAGTAGGACTAGAACCTCTGATTCCTGGCGTGGCCTCAGGCAAGAGACAACAAACTTTAACTGGGGGAATTGGCCAAGACATATTCCACTCTGGGAGAATTGGCCAAGACAACTTAGTTCCCCAGAAATGACGCATTTTGGGGTGACCCCTGAAAACCAATTTTCAAAGTCAAGGCTGATTTGTAGTGAACCCCAGCTCAGATGTGAGCACTGGAAAGTGTAGGTGGAAAGAGCCTGATGCCCCCAACTCCTACAGGAATTCAAATGCCAACCTCTGTGTTTGGCAGAAGTTAAATAAGAGTTTTCAGGCTGGGAGCAAAGCTTCCTCTCGCCCCGACTCCATTCCTGCCTCCTTCCCTCTTGCAGGGTATAAACACATGAAGAAGGTTCTTGAGCATGTGGGACTCTTTTGCCTAATAACAAACATGGAATCTTAGCCTTTTTATTACATGGCTCAACGTTATCACAGAGAGGTGGCCTGTTTCCCCTCCGGCTACCACTGAAGAGAACTTCCATTGCTCAGGGATGGAACATTCTTAGCTTTAGCTATATAAATAGCAGCATTCAATTAATACTCAGTTCTTCTCAGGGCCCAGATCATGGGCCCAGGGCTCAAGGCTTTACTGAGTCATCTTACTTCCTCCTCGTATTCACCCTAGGAAGTAGATGTTATTATGCCCCTTTTACAGGTGAGGAAACTGAGTCAGAGTAGTTCAGTAAACCACTTGAGGTCACACAGCTGGTAGGTGGTAATGTCAGGACTCAGACTCACACCCCAGGGCGTCTGCCCACCAAGTCAGTGTTGCTAACTCTCATGCTCTGCTGCCCTTAGTCTGGGTCCTTGGTGCGCTGCCCTGGGTGCTGAGCACAAGGACCTGCAGGGGGCCCTGTCTTTTTCCTGCCAGTGTTTGCTTTGCTACATGTATTGAGTGCCTGCTGTGTTTCCAACACCATGCTAAGCAACTGTCATGGGTTTACATGCATTTTCTTTTTTTTAATTTTAAATTCAATTAATTAACATATAGTATATTATTAGATTCAGAGGTAGAATTTAGTGATTTGGTAGTTGCATCTCATCAGTGCTCATCACTGCCCTCCTTAATGCCCAACACCCAGTCACCCCATCCTCCCTCCCCCCACCCCTCAAGCAACCCTCAGTTTGTTTCCTATCGTTTAGAGCCTCTTACAGTTTGTCTCCCCCTCTGATTTTGTCTTATTTTATTTTTCCTTCCCTTCCCCTAGATACTCTGTTTTGTTTCTTAAACTCCACATATGACTGAACTCATATAATTGTCTTTCTCTGATTGACTTATTTCAATTAGCGTAATACTCTCTAGTTCCATCCATGTCATTACAAAGGGCAGGATTTCATATTTTGATGGCTGCATAGTATTCCATTATATATATACACACCACCTCGCCTTTATCCATTCAACTGTCAATGGACATCTGGGCTCTTTCCATAGTTTGGCTATTGTGGACATTGCTGCTATAAACATTGGGGTGCACATGCTCTTTCAAATCACTATGTTTGTATCTTTGGGGTAAATACCTAATAGTGCAATTGCTGGGTCATAGGGTAGCTCTATTTTTAACTTTTTTTTTTTTAAAGATTTTGTTTATTTATTTGACAGACAGAGATCACAAGTAGGCAGAGAGGCAGGCAGAGAGAGAAAGGAAGGGAAACAGGCTCCCTCCTGAGCAGAGAGCCTGATGCGGGGCTTGATCCCAAGACCCTGAGATCATGACCTAAGCCGAAGGCAGAGGCTTAACCCACTGAGCCACCCAGGCGCCCCTATTTTTAACTTTTTGAGGAACCTCCATACTGTTTTCCAGAGTGGCTGCACCAGCTTGCCTTCCCACCAACAGTGTAGGAGGGTTCCCCTTTCTCCACATCCTTGCCAACATCTGTCGTTTCCTGACTTGCTCATTTTAGCCATTCTGACCGGCATGAGGTGGGATCTCATTGTGGTTTTGATTTCTATTTCTCTGATTACATGCATTTTCTTTGAATACTCAAAGCAAACCTACAAGCCAGTACCTTGGCTCCCCCTTTCCCTACAAGAAGGTCAAATCACTCACTCCAGAAGAAGGTGGGATTCCAGCTCCAGACCTACATGACTCTAAAGCTTGCTCCCACCCAAAAAGCTAGTATTTCTCAAAGCATGGTCCATGAATCACCCTCGTCTACATCTTGGTGGTGCTTGTAGAAATGCAGATTCTTGGCCCACTTTCAGGAGGGGTCAAGGTACTGGATCAGAATCTCTGAAAGCGGGGCCAGGGAACCTGCTTTCCTGCCAAGTGCCCCAGGTGTTTCCCATGAACTTGTGCAGGTAAAACTCATTTCCATATGCAGGTGCTAGTAACATGGCCATATGCACTTCTGAAAATTCACACAGTTGTATATTTCTGATTTATCACTTGTCTCTGTGTCTGTTACATCTTAACAAAATTGGACTTAAAAATCCCCTCCCGTATAACATATAGTCTCTTTATGAGGAGCCCTTTGCCAGAGTGTTACTTTTTCAACCTCAGTCGGCCTAGGACCCTGCAGTGCTTGAGGCCTGAAAAACCAGGCTATGAGAATGTCCCGGAGTCACCTCTTCCCCCCCACAAGGCTATCACACAATGGTTACCAGCAGTTCTCATTTTCTTTTCTCTAGATAATTCCTCCAAAATAGATCACCCAAGAGCCTCATTCTGAAAACTTCCATCACATTCCATCAACCCCGAAACCCAAATCAGTGCAAAACGGTCCCTTGGGGGCCCCCGGATGGCTCATCATCTGAGTTTCCACCACTGGCTCCTGAGGGTAGTCCCGGAGACTCTCTTTTTGGGCGCATTCCATCCATGAATTACTCCTTGATCAACTCTGTCGCCTGTTCTTTTCCTCTTAACCCTTGGTGAGGGGTTTCCCTCTGCTTCTTCTGGAACCTCGGTAGAACCTGCATCAGAAAAATTCTTACTCTGCACCCTCCAGAATGAATGCATTCACTCACTTACTCATATTTACTGAGTACCTATATGTACTAGGAACTCTTCCGGGGAGAGGAATTTAGAAAATAAATAGGATGTAGCCCCTTTTCTTGTAGAATGCAGAACGTTGGCCATCCTTCTGGAGTTACTCCTTTTAATAAGGTTGTGGTTGATGAGCCACTAATGCTAGAGGAGGGGAATGGAAGCAGGAGGAGATGGCATTATTTGAGGCCCGCCTTTTTTAAAGTAGGCTACACACCTGGCATGGAGCCCAACATAGGACTTGAACTCACAACCCTGAGATCAAGATCACATGTTAGAAGCTTAACCCACTGGGCCACCCAGGTGCCCCCTTTGGGACCCTCTCTCCATGGCAGGTCTTCTAATAATCATTTAAATGTATGACCAGGAGGCAGGTACTATTATTATCTTCATTTTACAGTTGAAGAAATTTAGGTCCAGAGAAGCCGAGTACTTTTCTCAGGGTCACACAGTTCGTAAAGGCTGAACCCTAGAGCAGATCTGGAGTCTGACCTCAGAGACAGGCCTCTCTAATAGTCCCTTTGAGTCTTCCAAACCATCACATGAGAAGTATTGCAAGTGCCGGCGAATGGCCTGAAAGGGGACGGAAGATGAGCGGGGTTGGGGGTGGGGGGAGCGCTGTCTGCCTGACTCCAGACTGAGACCATGAAGTGCACTTTGGCTGTGGGAGTGTGGTCTTATCTGTCCTGTCTAAAGGATAGCATTTCCCCCAAATCATGGAACCATAAATCTCAGGGCTGGGAGGGATGTCGATGCGGTGTAACCTAACCCCCATTAGATGCTGAACCCTTTTCCGACTTTGTCACCAAGTTCTCATCTGGTCTGTCCGGAGCACCTCCAGGGACAAGGACCTCCCTAGCTAAGGAGATAGCTTATTCTGTTTCTCACAAACCAGTGTAATGGATATCGTGTTTTTGCCCGCCCAGACTTCCTTCCAGACTACTTTTGGTAATAGCATGCCACGTTCCCTTTGGGAAACTGCCTTCCCACATTTCGAGTGATTCTACCAAGGGTCATCAGTCAGTGAGGGAATGGGTATATGACCCCAGGTCAGGTCAGTCAGACTGTCTCTCCTGGGACACCAAGGAGCACAAGGACAGAAAACTGATAAAAGCAAGTTATAGCAAATTGACAATGCCGGTGAGGGCCCTGAGCAGCTTTGGGACTCCTGGACCTCTTCGGCCTTCTCTTCAATTCTGGAAGCAGTTGTGTCCTTCTATTAAATCCTTTTCTTGCTTGTTCGGTTTGTTAGCTGGGTTTGGGGGCGGGGGGTAGAGGGGCAGAGGGAGAGGGAGAGAGAGAATCTGAAGCAGCCTCCACGCCCAACACAGGATGAGGAGCTCGATCCCACCACTCTGAGATCATGACCTGAGCCGAGATCAAGAATTGGAAGCTTAACCCACTAAGTCACCCAGGCGCCCCACCACAGTTGTATTTTGATGCCTGTAACCAAAATACCTTAGCTGTTATAATCCACTTGTGTTTTCTTTCTGTCATGTTGCATTAGTAAATCTGTTTTTTCCTTATAAGTATAATCCTCATACGTGGTTTTAAAACATCTTCTGTGGAACCCGAGGGTAATTTCCAGTGGGGCATCCCCCTGGTCCTACTTTCCGGAGGTAACCACTGCTAATAGTCTCTTGTGTTCCCTCCAGCAACCTCTATTTTGTTTATTAACAGCTCTGTTAGATCTTCCCTAGACTGAGTTAAAAATCTGCCAGCCTGTGGTTTCCATTCGTTTGCAGCAAGTCTGTTTCGGAAACCACTGAGCAGATTTCACTTTCAGGTAGTCGATAATTCTGGTACCTCGTGCTGGAAGTCTCTCCTAGACCCAGTCACTCTCAGTTCCTGAGGCCACCACCCAGGGGACACAGTCAGGAAGTCCCTCGCCATCCTGGCCCCTTTCCTCTGAATACACGCTGGTTTGCTATATCTTTCCAGAACTGGGACAGCTGAGCCAAGTACGCTATTCCACAGTGACCTAGTGAAGGAGAGCAGAACGCCTGTTGCCATCCTTATCCTTCTCGCTGTCCTGGAAAATGCAGCCCGAGATGCTCCGAGTAATGCCTGTTGGCAGCCTTATCACTCCGCTGACCCTACTGTCCACTAACACATACACAGAGACATACGCACGGTAGCTAAATCAGATCTCCTTGATACTGAAATTCTACTGCTTTTTGCTGCTGTTGTTTAATCCGAGTGCTAGAACTAATACATAGACACACCAAATTCTCTCTAGTGTGTAGATGCATGTCCAGATTTTTGGCCCCGACTCCATGAAATAGTACTGATAAGGTCCCTGTTCCCTAGAGTCTGTCCTGAAATCGCACCTTGTGCAAGTGAGCCCCTGCCCACTGAAATACAACGCTGACATCCCCACGTGTATCAGGAGCCCCATGTTTTTGCACATCTTGTGGCCCACCTGTTCTACTTCCAGGCTGTTCTCTGAAACCTTGTTCAAAAATCACCCCAAAGTGCAAAGAGCCCAAATACCCCACAAACAGGGACTTGGTCAAATAAAGCAAAGAACAATCATAAAGTGAGTTACCATGAGGTAAAGATCTTGCTCAAGACACAGATACTCAGACAGATGACTCCAACATAACACCGCTCCCTTCAGCTGGGGGACCCTGCAGCGCTGTGTACACTCTGAACTTGTCCCCTGACCGACCACATGGGACTAATAACTTCCTATCTTTCATCTTGTCTTCCGCAGCCCCCCGCATTCTCCAGAACAATCTGTTTCCTAAATCCACCAGACTCTTAATGCTTCCATCCCTTTGCAACACTGTTCCCACTGTTCCCTTTGCCTGAGATGCCCCTTCCTGTAGGTCAAAAAAAATACCTACTCAACCCCACGAGAAGGGCCAAGGTGTAGTTGAAGATGAATAAATATTCACTGGATGAATAAATCCCACAAGATCAGATTTTTCCCCCTTCCTGCCCTCCCTCTTCCCCTCCCCCAACCCTCCTTCTCTCTCCCCTGGCCATACCCAGTATCCCCAGACAGAACAATTACCCGTTCATCATCCCCATTAATTCTCAGGTGCAGACACCATGAACGACATGGAACAGTAGTGTTTAGTAAACAATAGTAAAAGTGAAAAACAAGTTGGTCAGGAAAGGCATTATTATCATCATTTTAATAATGACTCTTACTTTCTGAAAAACCCCCAAAGAACTTCCTGAATCATCCTGGAAAGTTAAGCAACTTGCCCAGTCGCCAAGGGCCCCAGGCAACCTCATTTTCTGACCTGAATCTGAGCTGTCAGACTAGAGTTCTCCTAGACGTTGAAGAAAAAGCACCTATTTCACAAATCCTGAACGCATATTTTCCAACATTTCAGAAATTGAGGTGCGCTTTCCTTTCTTTAATGATTCATAAAATAATGCCGGCTTCTCTTACAAGCAGTGTGCCCTTTGATTTGAAGAAATATATTCTCAGTTGTAGTTGGAAAAACTGGAAGAAACTATATCGGGCAGCTATTGATTAAATTAGTGAAGGCAACTTTATGCAACTTGATAGTACTGAATAATGATAAAACTGCTAATAATTATGGTTCATTATAAATCATGGGTATGTATGTGTATGGATAAAAGCCATTGGTGATATTTGATTTCACGTACAAAACTCGGCTTCAATCTGATTCCTTTGTTTGAAAACCTCTTCTGTGTGCATGGCCACCATGGTCTATGTTAGGATCACCTGACATTAGCAAGATTAGAGGTATTCTTTTTACACAGCCCAGTTACTCTTAAAAATAGCTAATTCCAGGGGCACCTGAGTGGTTCGGTCATTAAGCACCTGCCTTCGGCTCAGGTCATGATGCCAGGATCCTGGGATCGAACCCACACCAGGCTCCCCGCTTGGCAGGAAGCCTGCTTCTCTCTCTCCCACTTCCCCTGCTTGTGTTCCCTCTCTTGCTGTGAAATAAATAAATAAAGTCTTTTAAAAAAATAGCTAATTCCAATTTTATTTACTTATTTATTTATTTACTTAATCTATTTATCTTTGGTTATTTGGAAATACTTTTATTTATTTATTTTTTAATCTTTCTTTTTTAAGTAGGCTCGACACCCATTGTGGGGTTTGCATTCACATCCCTAAGATCAAGAGTTGCATGCTCTACTAACTAAGCCAGCCAGGGCGCCCCCCCGCCCCGCCACCTTATTTATTTATAAAAGTTGCAAGAACAGTACCCAGAAGACCTGTATACCCTCTTGGGTATTTCTTTCTTTTTCTCTCTCTTGGTCATCTCCTATATTTGTGCTTAAAAATTATTTTTTATAAAACAGTGGAGAGTAGGTTACATATATCATGTCCATTTCCCCATTAGTACTTTATTATCCATTTCCTAAGAATAGGCTATTCTCTTACATAGCCACAGACCCTGGGCAAATCCCAGACCTGCATATATTGATAAAATACTTTCATCTAAGCTACCGTCCATACTCAAACTTAGTCAATTGTTCCCATTATGTCCATTGTAGGAAGTTGTTTTTCCCTTGTTCAGAGCCCAGTTCAGACAGTGCAATGCTTATAGCTATCCCATCTTTTGTCTTCTTAAAGATTTATTCACTTGCTTGGGAGAGGGAGAGAGAGGGGCAGAGAGGAGCAGAGGGGCAGAAGGAGAAGGAGAGAGAGAATGTCAAGCAGACGTCCCACCAAGCATGGAGCTGGGCACAGGGCTTGATCTCCCAACCCTGAGATCAGGGCCTGAACCGAAATCAAGAGTCAGAAGTTAACTGACTGAGTCAACCAGGTGCCCCTCATATTTTTGTCTTCTTTATCTGAAGCCATTCATCCGCTTTTCTTTATCTTTTATGACATTGACAGTGTTGTTTGGTTGTTTGTTTGTTTTATTTGACAGAGAGATCACAAGAAGTCAGAGAGGCAGGCAGAGAGAGAGGGAGAAGCAGGCTCCCCGCTGAGCAGAGAGCCCAATGCGGGGCTTGGTCCCAGGACCCTGAGATCATGACCGGAGCCGAAGGCAGAGGCTTAACCCACTGAGCCACCCAGGCACCCTGATGTTGACAGTGTTTAAGAATACAGATCTATACTTTATAGAATGCTCCTCAATTCCAGTTGTCTGATGTGTCCTTATGATCTGATTCAGATTGTGCGTTTTTGGTTCAGATACTATATAAGCGATGTGTCCTTCTCAAGGTATCACATCCAGAGACCCATGACAGACATCTGTCTGTCCCTTAGCATTGATGCTAACTTTCATCACTTTGTTGGCACTTATGCCTTCTTCACAGTCTAGTTCCTATTTCTCCTCTTGCAACTAGTAAATACTTCGTGGGAGGATACTTTGAGAGTCTGTAAATTTCCTGTTCCTTGTCGGGCTTCTCTCCTCCTTCCTATCAGAATCTGCTGATAAATCTTACTTGAACCAATTTTTACAATATAGTTTAAAAAGGGTATTTTTTTCTGTTGTAATCATTTTTTCTACATTTATTAATTGTAAAGAAGAGCTCTTCCTTGTTTATTTACTTATGATCAAAATGGATCATGGAGTTTTATTTTATTCCATGGATTATAGCCCATTACTGTCTATATTTATCAATGTGCTCAAAATTGTCTAGGTTTGGCTGGTAGGAGACAATTCATGTTGGCTCCTGTGTCTTTTTGACATGTCCCAAAGTCTTATTTATTTATTTATTTTTAATGCTTCCTTCCGGCCTTTCTTTCTGACACTCTAGGCTCACCTTGTTCCTTCCATGCTCCCGGCTTGGAATTAGCCATTCCTCAGAGAGGCTGCTTCTTTTTAGTCGATAATGGCATCTAGAAAGGAAGGGTGTGCTGCACACCAAATCTGATACAGGCATTTCATTTTCCTTCTTTTCATTTATCTGTATCTGCTATTTTAGGACACAAACATAGTTCTTTACAAGAAGAGAAAAAACTAAAGTTATGTTTACATTATCTTCAACAACAACCAAAAGACAGTGCACGGTTACAAATCTCCATGGGAACCAAAATGCCTTGGACCCCAAGGACAGTTGTCATCTCACATTGTCCTGGACACTAGGAATACATATGGTTCATATAGAGGGTCCTGGAGCTATCACTGGTGGAGGAGTGTCAGACGAAGGCTGATGATATGTGGACATGTGCACAGGTGTCTTCTCGTAATCTAAGCCCTGTTTGCCTTGACTTGGGACCAGGCAAGAATGTTTCGTGAAACTGCTAAGGAGGCTGGTTGAACACTAAGCATTCTTCATGTAGTATGGTGGGTGAAGTGTGGCAATTCCTAGGTCAGAATGTTCTATTCAACATGGAAGAATGTGGCTATTTGAAATTATGCTGCAAAGATGCTACAACTGTTCTAGACAAAGGCTGACAAATCTGTCACCACCTCAGAGGCACATGGAGAGGAACACAGGGAAAGGGAGGGTCTCCCTTCTTCTGGAGAATAAAGTAGAAAGAGACTTCCCTGGGAATGCAGCAGAAGGGAAGGACTGGTGTTTACAAGTAAAGGGACAGTTTTGATCCTTTCTACATATTTTTTATAACTTTATTCTGGTTATAAAACTAATACGTGCTAAATCTGCATGGGGGAGGGGGGAAAACCCAGACAAATTTAAAGAAGTAAAGAGCAGTCTCTCCAAACCCTTCCGTCGGATAATAGACTACCCGTATTTTTGGCATATTCTTTTCTAGTCTCTTTTCTAAGCATGAGATCAGTTGTGCATACTTGAACTCATGCTGTTTGTATAACACCATCTCTTCATCCTCTCAGCTGGCACGCCGCAAGGATTCTCCCACATAATTAAAAGGCACATTATAAAGCAAGTTGTAGGATGAGACATATAGTCTGATACCAGAAAAAAACACACAAGCCAAAATAATAAGGTGTATTTGCTAAGCACACATGGAAAATATTTTTGTAAAGCTCTGAATGGACACATTTCAAATTCAAAATAGTGGTTATCTCTGGGGAGACAGAGGGAGAAGAAAGAAACTGGTGCAGGAAAACAAAGGATATTAGCTTTCCCTACAATGCTAACAGAGAGGGGAGGCACCTGGGTGGCTCAGTAGGTTAAGTGTCTGACTTTGACTCAGGTCATGATCTTGAGGTCCTGGGATGGAGACCTGTAAGGAGCCCCACCTTGGGCTCCATGCTCAGCAGGGGTCTGCTTCTCCCTCTCCCTCTGCCCCTCCTCCCCATCCATGCTCTCTGTCTCTGTCTCTCTCTCTCAGATAAATAAATAATTTTTTAAAACCCTCTTATTTATTTATTTGACAAACAGAGATCACAAGTAGGCAGAGAGGCAGGCGGGGGTTGGGGGTGGGCAGGTTCCCTGCTGAGCAGAGAGCCCGATGTGTGGCTCGATCCCAGGACCCTGAGACCATGACCTGAGCCGAAGGCAGAGGCTTTAACCCACTGAACCATCCAGGTGCCCATAAATAAATAAAATCTTAAAAAAAAAAAAAAAAAAAAGAAAAGACTGAGAGATTCTAGTTCTCATGTATTATGTAGATGGTCAAAATTATTTTTGAGTTAAATTTTATTGTAGTTAACAATATATTGTTTAACTTTTTATGGCTGCACCTTGGTTGAAGTTTTCTTCTAAAATGGGACATCAGAATTGTTTCAAAATTTTATATTCTCACTAATTTTGTGGTGAACTTCTTTGGGTACAAATCTTTGTCTTAACCTTAGGTAATTTCCTCTGCATAAATTTGGAATTCTTTGGACAGTGTCCATCGAGTCAACTTATGCAAGCACCACATGTTAGTGTCTACCTCGCCACATCCTCACAAGCACTGAGTATTGTCACTTTTTAAATGCATTACTAATTTTGTGCTGACTCATTTACTTCTAATTAGTATTTCTCTACTACGAGTGGATCTAAATCTTTAAACATGTATTAATTAGTCATTTTCTCTGAGGAAAGAAGTTTCTTTGTCCACTTGAAATGGAGAGAAAAAGGCAGAACTCTTCAAGAAGGAAGCAATGAGGATATACCTCGAATGGTGTTCATCTTTGTCCTTGGAGGTTTCTTCCTTTCACTGCCTGGGAGAAGGAGAAGCTAAGAAAAGGCAGCTTGGGGGCCAGAACAGCAGGAGTGACATCAGCTATGAGTCAACCTAAAGCTCATAAAGTTAATCTTCCTAAAATACAGCTCTGGTTACATCACTGACCTGCCCACACCTTCATCTTCCCATCACTCGTCAAGAGAGAGTCCTCCTTAGTGGAACCCAGTCCAACTTCTCAAGCATGCTCTCCTGAAGATGGGCACATGTCATATCATATCCTCCACTCAGTGAAGTGGGTGCCATTCTTCAAACACACGGCACCAGCCCACTCTTCTTTTCCTTTGCACACATTATTATTCCCTCCACTGCAATGCCCTGTCTACTCGACGCCCTCACCAACCTTCCCCTCCTTCAACAGTGATTCCAAAGAATAGGTGTATTCTTCAATCATGCTTTTGCTCATCCCCTAAAATTCAAGTGACTTTTCATGACTTTGAACTCTTCTTTGTTTTTGAGGTCGGAGTTACGGCCAAGCTTCGAACTCCAGTTTTGAAGACTTCTCGTCTTCTTACATGGTGCATTGAGCAAATTATTAAGGAATCTGAGTCTCTGATTCCTTCTTCAAAAAACCAGAAAGTTAAATGAGATCATGTAAAGTATCCACAGTTCCTGGTACGTAGTAGAATGTTCTATAGAGGTTAGCTTCTACCTTACTTCATTTTGCCTTGCATTAGAGTGATGTGTATAATTTTCATACCATCTCCAGCTCACTTTTAGAAAATAAGTCCTTGCAGGAAGGGTCCCAGTTCTTGCCCTTTTAGATGCCCTCTACACCAAAGCATCTAGCACAATGCCTTGTAATCAGGAGATATTCAATAAATCTGTGTTGAATTTGGAGAAGACTAAAAGCAAATCACTGAGAATTTACTTCTTACCAAAATTTAATAGGTCAGTAAAGGGAAAGTAGACAGTTTCTATAATAAACTAACCAAGGAAGTCAAGAGAAATGAGCATAAGCTCAGGCTCCAAGATTGATCTTCCATTCTCAGGCTATAAGACACTGGGAAGGCCATTTATTTCATGTAAAAGCCTTAGATCTTGTGTCTGTAAAGGAGGTATTAATAGAACCGACCTCATGGAGTTCCCAGGGAAGAGCAAATGAGATCATACATGGAGTGGACAGCACCAGGCACACAGTCTGCACTCACAGAAACTACTGATCATTTTACAGCTGTTAAAGCAGACAAAGACAGCAAGTTCAGAAACATTAAAGTTATTGAGAAGACATTGAGATACAAATCATGCTAGTTCATATTTTTTAAAGTTCCTAAGAATGCTCTTTAATTCTAATTGTTCAAAATTTTCATGTCTAATATTTTTAAAAGAGAAATACTTTATAAACAAGGAGGGCAATGTTTTCATTAATATGAATAGTCTGGAATTGATGGAAGTGCCGTAATGCCATCCTCTTCAGTTTTACAGAAGGTATGGACCTTGCAGCTAGGATGGCAAGACCATGGCCCAGTTTCATTGTCACTACCCCTATGTCGAGCACATACTATATGCCAGGCACTTAACAAAACACACACACAAACTGCGAGGGCAATATATTAAAAACAGTTTCAAATTAATGACTCCTTTTTGTATAAGAACTAAAACAAAAGTCATGAGATTTTTAGATTTCAATGGCCACGTGCTGAATAAAGTCAGGAGGTAGATCTGGCTTTAAATTTTTAAGGGAAGAGGAGAGCGCACACCACATAACCATCCCTTTATAGGAAGAAAGGAAGAAAGGTAAGGAGGAAAAAGGATAGAGAGAGAGAAAGAGAGAGAAAGAGTAGGCCTGTCTCTACAAGGGAACAAATCAGGAAAGTAGCTTCTCTTCCATCACCCCATCAACGAGCAGGTGTTGGTTCAAAAGCCTCCAGTGGCTTTCCATTGACATTAGGAAAAGTTCCCAACTCTAACATGATGTAGTGGAGAGTCTTGGTTGTGCACATAATAGTCATCCCCCTCCCCTTTCCAAGTACACCTCTATTCATTTGTGTAAACACCTCCCCACCCCAGTTCCAGAGGGAATTTGAATTGTTTAAACCCCCAGGGCATGGTGATCTCTGGTAATTACCATTGGCCATTCTCAGCAAAGGAGCCATCTTGTGACCCTGAGGAGAGGTTCTTATGAGGCTGAAGGGGGACAGAACAACCAGCTAAAGATGCTGGCTCCATTGACTCAAACAACTCTGAAGCCACCCATCTCTGGGCCTCTTGTCAATTAGATCAGAAATGTCTTTATTATTTAGGATAGTCTGAGCCCAGGATTCATACCAGGCAGCAGCCAAAAGCATTCTACCAGTTACACGAGCTTTAAGGCTGTCCTACATGGTGCCTCCTTGTCCTGCCCTGTATCAAACCACTTGATCTCAATGCTTTCAAGCCCTGTTCTCCTTTCGGTTCCTCAAATGGGTCTTTCTGTGTCTCTCCTCCAAGTCTTTCTGAACACAAGTCTCTCCTTGGTTGGCTAATTGCTACCCAACCTCAGGCCTTGGCCTAAGTGATACTTTCTCTGGGAAGGCTCACCTGACCCTTACCATCTGGAGGTGAGTGAGACATCATTCTCTGGGAGATAATTATATATTATTTAGCTAACTTATTAACAGGATTAATTTTTTAAAGGAACTATTATTAGGTGGGTCCAGAGTCAGACTATTTGGGTTCTCGTCCGGACTCCACCTCTTCCCAGCTTATATGCTGCTCAACACCATGCGTCTTAGTTTTCTCATAAGTCAAGCGGGGACAGTAATACCTTCGTTAGACATCGACAGGGACTATGAAGATACATGGGCTCATATAGGAAAAGCACAGAATGCCTAATACACAATAACGGTTATAATTGGCATTGTTGCTAGAGAGGCAGCCTAGTAGGAAAAGGATAGGACACCCAGGTCCTACTCCAAGTTCATCAAAAAAATTATCCATTTGAGCCTCAATGTCTGCCACGTTTCTATGGGCCTCTGTTTTCTCACCAGCAGAAGGAAATCATAAACCCTGTTCTGTCATCTCTATTCATGTATTCAGTAAAGTCTTACTGAGCAACAACCCTTTTATCACTATGAACTTTCTCTATTGCTAGTGACACTTTTTGTTTTGAAGTATATTTTGTCTGATATTAGCATAGCCACTCCAACCCTTTCATAGTTGTTTTTTGCTTAATGTTTCTTTTTCTATCCTTTTACTTTTTTTTTTTTTTAAGATTTTATTTACTTGACAGAGAGAGAAAGAGAGAGTACAAGTAAGCAGAGTGGCAGGGAGAGGGAGAAGCAGGCTCTCCACTGAGCAGGGAGCCCAATGTGGGGCTCAATCCCAGGACCCTGGGATCATGACCTGAGCCGAAGGCAGATGCTTAACTGACTGAGCTACCCAGGCACCCCACATCCTTTTACTTTTAACCTGTTTGTATCTTTGAACCTGAAATTTGTCTGCTGTAGAAGGCGTATAATTGGCTTTTTCTTTTTTTTCCTGTCTGATCTGACAATCTCTGCCTCTTGTTGGATGTTTGAGCTTGATTTTTTTTTTTTCAGCATAACAGTATTCATTGTTTTTGCACCACACCTAGTGCTACATGCAATCCGTGCCCTCTCTAATACCTACCACTTGGTTCTCCCAACCTCCCAACCCCCACCCCTTCAAAACCCTCAGATTGTTTTTCAGAGTCCATAGTCTCTCATGGTTCACCTCCCCTTCCAATTTCCCTCAACTCCCTTCTCCTCTCCATCTCCCCTTGTCCTCCATGCTATTTGTTATGCTCCACAAATAAGTGAAACCATATGATAATTGACTCTCTCTGCTTGACTTATTTCACTCAGCTTGATTTTTTTTTAAAAGATTTTATTTATTTATTTGACAGAGAGAGATCACAAGTAGGCAGAGAGGCAGGCAGAGAGAGAAGGAAGCGGGCTCCCTGCTGAGCAGAGAGCCCGATGCGGGACTCGATCCCAGGACCCCGAGATCATGACCTGAGCCAAAGGCAGCGGCTTAACCCATTGAGCCACCCAGGCGCCCACTCAGCTTGATTTTTAAACACTGGAGATATTATGGTAAATCTGAGTGCCAAGAAAGAGTATCCAGCAGAAGGAAAGGTAGGAGGTGTAGAAGAGAAAAATGAATATTAATGCCATGGGTCTTTGAGAAGGTAAGCAAGAATAAAATCCATAGCTCACCTGAAACCAATTGCCTTCTCTAGGAGAAGGGATCTTTCCTCTCTAACAATGGAAGGGAAATAGGACAGTATTGGTACAGATGCAAGTCCTTTTATAAATTTGATGGTGGGAAACCAAGAGCATTGCCTTCTGGTGATTTCTGTATTCTCTTGTTATAGGAATTAAAAAGGGTAATGTGGATGAAAATACTTCAAAAGCACTAGAGAAATATAAAGCAATGTTTTCACTTCTTCAGCTCATTATCACCCAGCATATAGTGGAGCTTTGCATAAATGAGACTCCAAGACAGCTGGAATTTGATGGGGCTGGACTCAGGGGCTCAGAGGCAGGAAGGGAGGTCTAAGGCATTTAGCCTGGCCAGGCTTGTGCCTTGGAGCAAAGCCAGGGCTGAGAGGGCCATGTGGAGAAGAGGCTCCTACAGTTTTGTGTCTAATTCCTTTTCATATGGGCCCAACCCTGCTGGCAGTATTCACTGGCTCTGCAAAAGGAAGGCTCTGGATTTTCCCAGTCATTGCACAATGTCCTGTCACGTCCACAACGAGATACTGCTGATCACTGTGGGTAGAGTGACCCATGGTGACAAGCACTTGGAACAGACAAGCTAGTAAGCAAGCCTCAACGGGGCTGCACCGTCTCCTCAACCTGCCTGAACTGTGCAATCCCCTGTAATCCTTATAGGCCTGAGGGGCTTCCCACTCACTCACAGACCAGCCAACAATCTGATTCACCCTCTTAGCTGGTGGGGAGGCAGGAGTCTGTGCAGAGCAGCTGAACAGTGAGGAAGTGCTCTGGTTTAATGGGTCTGCATGGCAAGTGTTCTTTCCCCCTCTTGTCTACTTAAAAATTTTTTTTGACAGAACATGTGCTCGTTGTTGAACAAGTGAAATATGCAGATAAAAATATATCTCCCTCAATTCTCAGCCAAAGGTAAAAACCTTAATATTTTAGTATATGTCCCATCTGGGATGGATATATATATATATGCATATATATGGATATATAATAAAACTGTGAATATATATATATACATAACTTTTTTTAATACATAACTTTTTAATGCAATAATGTTTTGTGAACATAAAGGCAGGAAGGGGAAATGGAGTTCAAGTGCTCTAAGATTCTTGTGTTTTCTGGGAGGTGTTAAACACTCTATATGAAAGTGTATTTTATATTAACAGTAATAAGTCAAGAATGCACATTGAAACACCTAGGGTACCCACTAAAAGAATGATATAAACATATATAACTAGCAAGCTAATATAAGTGAAAAATGAAGTAATAAAAAGCAAACAGAGGAGAGAAAAAAACTAAAAACAAATATGGCAAATAGAAAACAGACAATAGCATGGTAGATTTAAATTTGAACAGAGCAGTAACTATATTAAATGAAAATTAATTAAATATTCTAATTAAGACTCAAAAATTGCCAGAGTGGATAAAAAGAAAAAAAAATATGCAGCCTTATATTGCTATAAGAAGTATGGAAGAACACTGAAAGGGTAGAAGGAAATGGATACACCCTGAACACTAACCAAAAGAAATCTAGTGCTGTGTAAAGTAGCCTTTAGGTCCAAAAGTGCTATTAAAGATAAAGAAGGAATGATTTCCCATAATGGTAGAGTGAAGAGGACAGCAATTCCCCTCAACAAAAAGAGGAATTCCAAGACTGGACAAAATTATCAAAAACAACAATTTCTGAGTACTAGGAGTTGACCAAAGGCAGAACATTTGAAAAGTATTTATTCTTAAAACATTACTAGAGTTTCAGGTGAGAAGAGTTAGACTGAGGAGGCAGTAGGGGCAAAAGCCCATGCTTTCCCAGGTAAAAGTATTGGTATTAGCTGGGATGCACCAAGAAAACCCACAGGTCTGCTGTCCTTGTTCAGAACATAGGAACAAAAAAGATGGCAAAAGGAGAAAATAGTTATTAAAGTTGTGGCATTAGTTCCAAACATATCAATAATTACATTAAATATTAATGGATTAAACATAATGCTAAAAGGCTCAAGATCCCTGCAAGGTAATGTAAGGACAGATTTAGAGCTTTGGAGTGAGCCAAGTTCATGTTTGGACCCCAGCTCAATCACTTTCATTTCATCAAATGTAAAATGGAAATGATATTTGTACTTCCGTCATAGGGTTAAATGAGGTTATCTGTGTAATATGTTTATTCTAGTACCTAGTATCTAGTAAGTACTCAATAAATATCAATCACTTCTCTTAAAATTTAATATAACAAAGACAAGCAGTGGTCAATTTCTCTAGGAGCACTGGGTTCATCTAGAATGGGGCTTGTTAAACCATAGTTACAAGCCATATCTGGACTCCCTCCTTTTTGGGGAAATAATTTTATTGGGACTCATCTACACTCATTTTTTTATAAATAGTGTATGGCTACTTTTGTGCTATGACAGAGAAATTGTAAGGTCCATAAAGTGTAAAATATTAATTATTTGTCCCTTATAAAAACAAAACCAAAAACAAAAACAAAATATTTGGCCACCCCTGACATAGAACATGATTGAATCTACTTCCAAAATCCCATCCTCATTTTTCTTTTGAGACATCTTGTATCAATTTTTTGCTCTTAATACTATTGATTCCATGTTTACTGTTAAATATATCTACTTTGAAAATAGTGGGGATCATTTAGATGTTCACTTGATAAAAATTATAATCTTTGCTTGCTATCTGATACCCTATCTCCAAACCTTCTATCTTTCTCTGTAACCTTTTACTTGTGATACCTCTAAAAATCATAGTCCTGCAGAGTCCAAACTCTGACTTCAGTAAGTTAACAAAGGGTATAGAAGCTCTTGGAGATAGAGGCCTGGTAACATTCTAAAAGTAGTTGTTGGGTACTTAAACTCTAGTTAAGCACTTAGGACTATTAGCTTTTGGCTTACAATATAAAAATTTGCAAAAGCAGGAAGCATTTAATGCAAACTTATTAACATAGCCCAGCAAACACCGCCTGAGCAGATCTCCCTCATCTAGAGAAAATCCCTGGTGTGTTACCAACATTCAGCAAATAGCCAATAATTCTGAAGGTCAACAAAGTGCCAAGCTCTGTGTTAAGCAATGGGGGAGAACAGTGGCCTGAAGATGACGGGACCATGAATATGCGTTCAGAGTACTACAGACTAGTAGGGGAGCTAGATACACATACACACATAGAAACACCACCTCATAAAGAAAACAAGGAAATCGGTAACATAGTGAGGTATAAGGTTCATCTACTCTGGAAGTTTAAAATGTTTCATTCTGACTTGGGGAGGATCCAAAGACTTCCCAAAGAAAAGGAAATTGGAGTTCATGACTTTGCTAGATATTACCCATTTCACCTTGTAGGTCTACTCTCCTCCCCTCCTCATTCTGCTCTGTGCTCCAGGAGGCTGATGTTTATGGATTATACCACTAATGTTCCTGTGCTTGCAAATCAAGTTTGGGACTGGACAATGGGTGGCTTCAGTATGAGATGGAAGGGGGTAAGAGGACAGAGCTGGGGTATTCATTCCCCAGCTCCCATCCTGCCAAGCCTAGGGTTGCCATAGTCTAGTCTCCTCTATCAAGGGGCACAATCCAGATCAGATGACTTTCTCTCTCCAGTGCAGGAAACTCTTCTGCTGAGCCCTTGAGACCTAAGGGTGAAAGCAGCTCTTTGCCATTGCTAGTTCCCAGCGCTTCATAGCTTTCTCTGGGTTCCCTTAACTCAGCCCACCATTTTGAACCAATCCCTTATTAAACTCACCCCAATAACTCCTTTAGAATGTTCCATCTGTTTCTGGCTAGGAGCCCAATATATACCCCTGAAGAAATTTTAATAGCTATATAATATACAGCTTAAGAATATGGACTTTGGAGTCAAAAGAAACTGTATTTCAATCCTCGTCTTTACATACAGGTTACTTACTATAAGGTCTTGGACTACTTCCTTAACCTCTTTGGACCACAGTTTCTTCATCTATATAATGAGGATGAGAGTCCCTACCACACAAGTTTTTGTACAGATTAAATGAGATAATATATGGGAAATGCTAACTGCTCAATGAATGGTAGTATTAGTAACCCTACTGCCTGGTAGGGAATGGAGATGAGCTAAAGTGGCAAACACAGGGTAAGAGTAGAAATGCACGGAGACTCCTGCGGTGAGGACTACGTTATTAATGAAGAAAACCCTTCTGGGGACCCAGCAGGATGACACCCCAAGCTTCCATGGCTCTCTTGGGACTGCCACAAGATTTTCAGAACATGAGCAGGAAAGAAAACCAATTGCTTTCTTTTTGTCCATAAGAGATTCCAGAGCTCATGGTTCCAGCAGCCTCTTCCTTGCTCCCTTGCCAGCAGTCACAGCCAACAAGCATTCCCATGCCTGCTCTGAGAACACAGTGGAAGGGACAGCAGGACATGTTCACCTCAGGACTGCCAGGGACAAGGAAACCCACAGCATGGGGCCCAAAAGAAGAGAGGGCAACCCTGGCCCCCTTTTAGTATCTACAAGGAAACAAAAGGGCAGGGGAGCTCTAGTTCTCTGGCTTTAACCTATCTGCCCTCTTCTAATTCTGTGTTCTCTTCTGACCACTGAATCTGGCCTTGTTAAAACTGTAGGAATTAGTGGTCCACGCTCACATATGTAGCCATTTATTCACTCTATTCTCTTTTTCATTTGCCTTTGATCCTTGCCTCCAACCTTCCAACCATCTCTTTACTGATCTAGTCATTCATTCACTCATTGGTCCATTCACTTACTCAAAGACTCATTTGCCTATTCATTCATTTGTTCATTCACGGATCAACATAACATTCAGGGAGTACCTTCTTCCTACCACTCATCCGGCCTAGCGCAGGCTGTGTGCGGACAGGAATGACTTCTCTCTCATTGAATCCTCTGTACCTAGAAAGATGATTGGGGGTTACCAAGATGAGAGTGAACAGTCCCACAGCCCTTGAAGATGCCTGGCATGTCATGAAAGGGTGTGGTTTGCCTGCACCCATAGGAGGAGTCCCTACTGGCTGGAGCGCAGGGGTTGTAATGGTCAGGAGGTCCAAGGAAGAAGACAGGCAAAGAGGCCGCCCTGTATGGATGTCAGGCCAAGGAGTTTGGTTTGATCCGGCAGGCACCAGGCAGTCCACCTGGCTTTCATTAGGGGAATGGGATGTTCAATGATTTTTAGGAAGACAATTAATGAGAGACAGAAAATCAAAAGCCAGGAGGCCAGAAGTAGGCTTAGGCTGAGGTCAAGTGGGTGGAGATGCAGAGGCAGTATTTGAGGCGTGTTTCCAAGGAACTTTGATAAGTCATATCTCAATCCCATCTAAAAAAAAACCCAAGCTTTGAGGGGAAAACACCTTGTCTTTGTGTTCTCCTTTCTTGGGGAACATTAAAAACATTTCCAATCCAGAATGTTAATGATCACATGGGCCCTCAAATGGTGGCGACCAGAGCTGTTCCCGTGGGCCACAATGCAGGCCATCTGCAGCTCGGGGAGTAAGGAAGTCTTGGCCTTAAAGAGATCTTTCTCTTTCAGCTCATTCCTGATAGAAGCTCGGAGATGCTCTCATTTTACAAATGAGAGCTACAAAGAGAGGCCGACCTAGGTTAAGTACTTTCTCTAGGTCATGCAGAACTCCCACTGAGAGGACCCCAGCTTTTCTACCACATCATCAAATGAATATTGAAGGTGTTCATACACCAAGACTAGGGCTTTGATACAAATTACAGATAGGGTATACAAAGAAAGTAATTCCTGTGTTAGAGCTATTTTCCCATAAAATTCCTTTTACGGAGCTTGAAAATATATTTAAAGGTTACAAACTTTTTTTTTTTTTTTTAAAGGTTACAAACTTAACATAGAGATTCAACAAATGGGTTGTGTTCTCAGGGTCATCAAAAAAGGGGGAAATCTGGAGTCCTTCCTGGTGGTGGCCCCTTTCACCTCTTGGAAACTTAGAATGCAATTCAGCGTAACTCCGAACAATACCAGTTCTGAGCCAGGATTCTGTGTAACTTAAGGATCTCCTGCGGCTCCCTCCTCACTGCCTTCCCCTTCCCAAGGACAGTTCCCTGGTACTCAGCCCTGATCCCCCTTCTGGCTCACCACTTGGGCTGCATTTCCACATGCTGCATGTTTGCCTTCTCCTACCTCTCCTCAGGCTTCGCACCAGCCGTGGACCCAAGGTCACCAACTGGCCAGCTAACCATCTGATAAGGCCTGCAACACAGGGCATGGCCTGGGCCATATTTTAAACAAATTTGAATTGGTTCTCAATATCTAAAAAGTATAAAACTTCCCATTAAAAAAAAAATCCAGATTTCTGGCTTTTCTTTAAAAATTGGGAAATCTGGGGGCCCCTGGGTGGCTCTGTCAGTTAAGCATCCGACTCTTGATTTGGGCTCAGGTCATGATCTCAGGGTCAGGAGATGGAGCCCCAGGTCAAGGCTGAAGATGTTCTCTCTCCTTCTCCCTCTGCTCCTCCCCACCACACTTTCTCTCTTAAAAAAAAAAAAAAGAAAGAAAGAAAGTCGAAGATCAGGCAAGACAGGGCCTGCCTTCCCACACATAGTCGGCCAGAGCTGATGAACTTGTGTTGTTCAGTTTGCCACAGTGCTACTTTCTGCTGACCTCACTCATTTCTGGAACTTGACTGACCCCAAAGGCATTTGAGTTCCTGATCCTTGCAGCAGATAACCCTTGGGATATGTAATGGAGCATCTGTCATCTCAAGTATTTCTGCGGGACCTGGGAGGTTCGCACCATGTAGCATTTTGTGATTTAACTAAGACCGGAATGGATTTGACTCAGGTACGGACATACAACTCAAAGAACATGTGAACTTCTAGATGCACAATGACTTTTAAACTTGATTTTCTTTTCCTTTTTTTTTTTTTTTTAAAGATTTTTAAATTAATTTATTTACTTGACAGACGGCAATCACAAGCAGGCAGAGAGGCAGGCAGAGAGAGGGGTAAGCTCCCCCCTGAGCAGAGAGCCCAATGCGGGGCTCGATCCCAGGACCCTAAGATCATGACTTGAGCCAAAAGCAGAGGCTTTAACCCCCTGAGCCACCCAGGTGCCCCTAAACTTAATTTCCTTCATTTCAATTTTGTACTGAGGTGTCATTCTGCTAGGTGTCATATTTCTTCTTTACTTTGGAAAAAATAATTTTTTATAAAAGGAATATTTCTAATAGAACCATATCTGAAAATGGAGGTAAGACGGTAGAAAATAAAAATCAGAATCCCTTTACCCAGGGATGAACTCTGTTAATTTTATGTACATCCTTCCAATCTTGTCCTATATGTTTAGACACATAGAAAAGCGGGATTGTATTACCTCAATGGTTTTATAGTATTTTTTAAATTTTTATTTTATTTTTAGATAATATTTTTAAGTTTTTAAAGATTTTATTTATTTATTTGAGAAAGAGAGAGAGAGAGAGAGAGAGCATAGGCAGGGGGAGAAGCTGACTCCCCACTGAGAAGGGAGCCCCATGCGGGGTCTGATCCCAGAACCCCAGGATCATGACCCAAGCCAAGCGGCAGACACTCAACTGACTGAGCCACCCTGGCTCTCCACTCTCTCCCCTATGGTGGGCTCCTCAAGAGAAGAAGGCACATCTTTTGTCCTAAATGCCTAGTCTAGTGAGGTCCCATCCTGGATGTTCGATAGGTGTTTGTTGAATGAATAAAAGCACAACTGACACAGGGCTCCTGTCACTGCTTCCATGATTTCTTTCCAGAACTAGGTGTTTCTTAGAGACCTACCCTGCTCAGTTCATGGCCCTCCCTGCCTAGCCTTGTGCAAGAAGGTGGCTTCACTGGTCTAGCCACTCTGAGTCGGACCCCCTGCCACGCCGTGGGGAAGGCAGCCTGAGCCGGAGGGACAGACAGTGCCTCCCAAGACCTCAGGGTAAGCCCAGACAGGCCTGTTCCTGGAACCGCCCTTTCTGCTGAGACTTCTCAGCGCAGGGACTCCAGGGAGCTGGTCTAACCATGTAGGCAAATCTTGTTTCCAAGGCAATCTGCTAAATGAGAAGGATGAGTAAAGGCTTTATGAACTGTAAAAGGCGGCAGGAACACAGGGGATTACCATTTGGCATGACTACTAATCTCGTGAAGAGACAGTTCCAACAGGGACCTTAGTAATGACATCATCCATCCCCTGCCACCATTTCCCAGATGAGGACAAGGAAGCCCAGAGAGGGGAAGGACTGGGCAGAGCAGTGGGCAAGCCGATCTGCAGGAGCCCTGGGGAGGACGGCTGAAGAGCTCGCCTGTGGATGGATAAGCGCTAAATGTCTGTGCGCTAGAATGTCTGAGCTGAGAGCCCTCCTCTAGCTGACAAACCAGGTGCTGAGACAGGGCGAAAGCCATGGGCCACTCTGGGAGCTGGGGTAGGGGGCCTTGCCCTTGTTGGCAAGGAGAGGACAGAAAGGTGACAAGCCGTCGAGGAGGGAGGTGTTCACCACCAGGCAGAGGGCTTTGCAGTTTATCTGGCAAGGTGACGCACACTCGTGCCCACCTTCCCGTAGAGCACTCACTGTGCTCTGGACAGGAAAGGGCTATGGACAGGAAAGCACGGGAGGAAGATCTCATGGGGCATCCCGTGTCTTCTCTGCCTGCGTCCTCTTTGGCACCCCTGCCTCCCTGCTGGTGAGCCTGGGGTCTGCTCCAAGCAAAGCAAACCACCCCGGAAGCACACCGCTCGGGGATTGTTGAAGTAGCAACAGAAATCACCTGGTGAACCAGGAAAGCGGCCTGGGCAACAGTCGGATCCAGAGCAGGTCTGGGCCTCCGTGTCCTCTTCTGTACAATGGGCAGCTGCTCCCAGCTCATGCAGATTCGGAGGGCTGCGATTCTGAAAAGTCACAGCGGCATAGGTTGCCCTTGGGCTCTGTGCCTCTCCCGCCCTGCACACGCCCTCTGAGCTCTCCCTCTGCCTGGAAAACCCCCTCCCTTCCACAGGCTCCTGTCTCCTCTCCGCCTGAGTCCTGCTGGTCCCAGCTGTCCTTCTTCAACTTGCAAGATTGACCCATCCTCTCTTGTCACTCACAAAGCCCCCACTGGAGTAAGCAGAGCCCTGCCTGGAGGGCTGGTCAAAGCTTTATTCCTGGGGTGCCTGGGTGGCTCAGTGGGTTAAGCCTCTACCTTCGGCTCAGGTCCTGATCTCAGGGTCTTGGGATCGAGCCCCGCATCAGGCTCTCTGCTTGGCAGGGAGCCTGCTCACCCTCCCCCGCCCCGCCTGCCTCTCTACCTACTTGTGATCTCTGTCTGTCAAATAAATAAATAAAATTAAAAAAAAAAAAAAAGCTTTATTGCCTCTTCGATGGTCCCTGTTGAAGGTTTAGCGGTGTCCTTCTATAGATGTGGCTTTCAGCCAGTGAGGGGACTCTCCTGGTGGGAGCACCGGGGAGGAGCTGGATAGGACAGGCTGACCTACAATGCGCCCCACATCTACTTTTGTATCGCTGCCAACATAAAGGACGACACAGAAACGGAGGAGGGACTCATTTTTATAGTGCGTAGAGGGCTCTCCAAGGCATTATTACGTAATTGGTTCTTTCAACTGCTCTGCAAGGCAGGTCTGGACGCTGAGCAGCTGGGCCAGGCGGGATGGCCCAAGGTGAGATTGCCCCTGCCACTGACAGACTGCTGGGCTGGGCTCTGGATCTTGCTTCTCACTTGCTGTCCTCGCCCGGCAAGTGTCTCAACCTCTCTGATCTGCAGTTATCTCATCTGTGAGATCAGAGTGATGATCTCCACAGGGTTATTGTAGTCAATGAGTCGGTATATGCGATATATATTCTAAGGGCCAGGAAAGTGGTTAATACTACCATTATTGTTCTACTTGGTGGTGTGAAGATGCCAAAAGTCCTGATGTCTGGGTTCCAGGGAAGAAGGCTGTAGACACACCCTCTGTGTGTCTACACTGGCCCCCCCATCATCCCCCAGCATTGCTTCCCTTACCCGTGGGGTCAGGTTGTGTGCCCAACAGTCCTTATGGAGCCATGGATTGAACCAGGGGCAGCTATGTGACCCAGGCTGGGCCAAATGGATCCTGTCTAGGAACGTGGTATTTTCTGGAACAGCCATTCTCACAAGCCCTGGCAGGTTCCGATATCAAGGAGCCGGGAACTGCAAGGCAGAGCGGGGCACAGAAAAGCAGAGAGAGGAAAATAAAGCAAGCGCAGGGAGGAACATAGATAAGACATCGATCGTGTGGCAAGAAGGAGGGAGAGGCCGAGAGGGAGGCCCAGGGATGTGGCAGGTCGCTACCAGGGTCCTGCCCTCTCCAGTGCCTAAGAGGATGTGAGGGTGGTGGATAAGGGGTAGGCTCGAGAACCAGGAGTCTTTGGCTTGAACTCATCTCCTTTTTCTTCAGTAATTACATAATCTTGGACAAATAATCAAACGCCTCTGCGCCTAGTTTCCTTGTCTGCACAAGGGTGCGACGCAACAAAATCTGACCTAGTTACCATGTCTACGGTTCTATGACGCCCTTGGGAGGGAGTGGCCTGGGGTTGTATGAGTTCTCACTGTCATGCCTCCTCTCCCTTCCATGAACTCTGGGATTGGGTAGAGCTATTTGTCTCCTCAAAACCTCACTTCATCTGTAAAATGAAAAAAGTACCAAGTACACTGTTGTCAGGGTCCCATGAGTGGTGCGCCAGTAACTGCTTAGCCACTGACTCTGATTTGTAGTGTTTGCTAATTTCCATGGTGCGAATACACTCCCAACGCTGATGTCCAAGGCACCGATGTAAAACATTTGAACGTGGAATTGGCAGAGATGAGCACCATTATGTAATATTTCCCCTGTACACATACAATAGACATAATTCCAGCCTGGATTATATGTCAATGTAGTAAAACAATTAGACACAGGTGAATGTTGCATTTTTATTATAGCTGTTCTTAATGTAATTTCTTTAATCGGGAGTTTACATAACTTAATTTTCAGTAATTGCTGTGTTTAGGAACCAGCTTGCAAAATTCTTGGAAATTTAACCATTGGCTCGCAAGAACCAGAAGGACCTGGCTCCCTGTGCTGCAGATTAGCTAAAGCTCACAGCAGGCACGGGACAAGACCAGAATACCGGAGTGCCCACACAACGGTAACCTATGTGATTCTTGTCATTTATTTTTATTACGCAACTTATAACCATAGGGGGAAAATCGGGGGGGGGGGGGAACACATTTTAAAAGCACTTTTTATGAAGTTAGGGTCACTACGTTTCATTGAGCAACACAGACTTGAGGTTTATGCAATGTGATTTACTTGTAAAATGACTGTGCTTGGCATAAAGTCAAAACTGAGACCAGAAAAAGAACTGAAAAATGTTGGGTTAAAAAGTTTGTGAAACTTTGGGTGTATTGAGGTAGCTGGACCTTGGGAGGCAGTTCCTCCCCAGGGACTGAAAAGGAGTGACGGAGGCTGCGGAAACCGCGCAGGGCTGTAGTGTAGGGGTTGGGGGGGGGTGGCATTTACTAGGGGCATGCGCAGTCTGGCGATATATGAAGTCAGCAAGAAGTAGGATGAAGTCTATTCCCTGCCACACAAACGTTGCATGCCAAGTGACAGTGCCCATTTTACAGAGATACATGCATGTTTGGAAAGAAAAAAGATGGGCATACGCAAATGCACCATTGGAGAATTAATAAAAGGAAAACAGATGAGGTCTGAAGGTTCGCCTTCCTACTTTTTGACTGGAAGGTCGTGTGAAAAGCGAAATACATTCAGCAGAAAGTATACCACGAATTGTGAGTTTGGATCCTTTCCCTGGCTAGTGGTGCATCCGTTCTCGTGGTGCTGGGTGTGGGCAGCGGTCAGAGCTCCCAGTCTGCCCGCGATCAGCTCCAAGTCCCCCGTGATCACATGGTCAACAACAGATACATCAGCTGCCCTTCTGCGCCCATATAGCCTTTCTGTTTGTCACTTTCAGTACAGTATTCAATAAATTACACGAGTTATCCAAGTCTTTATTGTAAATAGCTTCGTGCTAGAGGAATTTGTAGGCTAATTTGTAGCCAGCTGTAGGCTAATTTAAGTGTTCTGTGCATGTTTAAAGTAGAATGATGAATTATTGAACTCTACATCTGAAAACTAATGATACTATGTGTTGGCTAATTGAAGTTAAATTTAAAAAAGGGGGGGGAGTAGAATAAGTTATGCTGTGAATTTGGGTAGGTTAGATACATTACATGCATTCTGACGTGTAGTGGTTTCAGCTTACAGTGGGTTTATTAGGACATAAGCCCATCCTAAGTCGAGGAAGAGCTGTATTTGCAAAGGAGTGGGCAGGGTTGGGAAAACCACCAGTGATGGTGAAATGGGCTAGAGGAGGAACAGCCATGTGACTTAACGTGCCCTAGACCCGCAGGGACAGAATTAGTTGAGAGAGTGCCTGGAGAAGGCCATCTCCAGTGATTCCCATGGGCCAAACCGCATCAGCAACCAGAGGGAAAACAAACCACTGACGTCCACCATACAGATGAGCCTCCAGGGACCCAGAGCTGGGCCAAGAGAAATGGAGAGTGGGTCTGGAGGGGCCAATCACAAAATTCCAGGTGTCCATCACAATATTCCAAGATACAAATTATACATATTAGGATGGAGGTCAATGGGGGACAGGGAAAGAAAGTAAGGACTTGGAGTGCAGAGGAACATACTAGAACAAGTTCTTTGCTCTGATGTTGAAGATAAATCATGTCTTGAACGGAAGAGTGTAATTAACCCTCAGCATCTGAGGTCTCAAAGAGAAGGCAAATCTGATAGTTGCTGGAAAAGCAGCAAGCACACCTAAAGAAGTCTTTGGAAAACAGCCTTTCCCCTTGTGGTATTTGAGACGGAATCCAGGCCTTCCCATGTGAAGTCAGGGCTAGAGAGAAAATTGACTCCTTGTGTGAAAGAATGGGTTGGTCACAGGAAGCCGGCACCACCCCTTGCGAGGACCACGTATTGGAAGACAAAAGTAAAAATGTGTGTGTGGGCAGCAGGAGTATTTGTAAAAATCTGTGTTTATCAGCTAAGAGGAAGAGAAGCTGTGTAGACAATCAGGAAGCGATGACAGTTTTCCTATGAAAAGAGAATGTACCTACATGCAAAGAAAAATGCCAGGCAGGCAATACACCAAACTATGAATGGAGGGTGTCTTTGGGTGTTGGATTATGAGTACTTTTTATTTGTTTGATTTACTTTCATGTATTTTATAATTTTTGTAAAGTAAACCTGAATTAATATGCAATGAGTGAGTTAAGCAAAAAAAGGTAATAATGTCTTTGAGCAACAGTAACAGCTAAGAATTGGGATTGATGATATATCTGAAAATTGTGCCACACTTCTTCCCTCTGCTCACCTTCTCCTCCCACCTCTGCCTCCAGGTTCTGTACTCGATTTACAAATGAATGAATTGATCTTGTCATTTGCAATGGAAAGTCTGGAGAGGCCCTGGGCTCTGCTGGAAACAAGAGGGTTCTCAAGGGATTGCATTGTAACCACTGCTTGGGAACATTCTCTACCTGCTACCAGGAGGCTGAGTGGGGATCAAAAAGTGTTCTTTCTCAGAATTTGGGGCTTTTATTAGTTAGAGCAGCCATAACAATTTAGCACAGACTAGGAGGTTTAAGACAACAAGAATTTATTGTCTCACAGTGCGAGAAGCAAGAAGTCAGAAATGAAGGTCGGTTCCTTCTGGAGGCTGTGAGGGAGAATCCATTCTGTGTTTTCTCCCAGCTTCTGGTGGTTACCAGCAGTCCTTGGCATTCCCTGGCTTGCAGCTGCATCGCTGCAATCTCTCTGCCTCCACATGGAATTCTCAAGGTGTCTCTGTGTTGCCATGCCTCTCTCTCTTTATAAGGTCATCAGCCAGTGGATTGGGGAACCCCCTCCCCCCCCCTCCCCCCAATTCAGTATGACTTCATTTAACTTGATCACATCTTACAAAGACCCTATTTCCAAATAAGGTCACATTCATGGGTACTGGTGGTTAGGACTCTGACATTTCTTTGTAGGGGGGACACAATTCCACCCAACCCACCACAGTACCATTTGCCAAAATATTTTTGCCTCAGAGAAAATTCATGCTCGAGAATTTTCCTATTGAAATAATCATGACTATTTAAAACTTTTTTTGGGTGCCTCCCGGGTGGCTCAGTTGGTGAAGCATCTGCCTTCAGCTGAGGTTGTTGTCCTGGAGTCCTGGGATCAAGCGCCGCATCGGGGTCCCTGCTTGGTGGAGAGTCTGCTTCTCCCTCTGTTCCTCTCCTGTTCCTTCTCTCTTTTGCTCACACTCTCCCTCTAAATAAATGAAATTAAAAAAAAAACCCACAAAAAATCCCTTTCTTTTTGAACTATAATCTAATACCAGGGAAGTGTAAAATCACGTTCTGTTCCACAAGTGGTCACGCAGTGACACACCCATATAAAGACATTAACTAAGAAGCAGAACATGACCTCTCCTTCAGAAGTTTCTCTCTTGTCCCCTCCCTTAACCCTCCCCTCCAACACCATAGATGTGCTTCCCATTTTTGAAGTTATGAAACATGAAATAATGCAGTCTACTCTTTTGTGTCTGGATTATTTCCCTCAACATTGTTTTGTGAAATTCATCCATGTTGTGTGTAGACATGGTCTGTTCAATTGTAACCACTCTGCGGGTTCCATTGTATGATTGTTCCACCATTAACTCTACTGTGGGTGGATACTTGGGTTGTTTCTGTTTTGTTTTTTGCTTCTATCAACAGGGCTGTGTTGATACTCTCATACCTGCCTTTTGGTAGACAGACACACATAGCTCTGTTGAGTACATGCCAGGAATAGAACTACTGAGTCACAGGAAATGTCTGCTCAGTGAAGTAGATACTGCCATAGATGTTCAAAGTCATATAGCTTACATTTTCTCCAGCAGCATAGGACTGTTCCAGTTGCTCTGTATTGTCCTCAACACTTGGTTTTGTCTTTTTAATTTTAACCATTCTAGTGGATGTGGATATCTTTTTTTTTTTAATTTAATTTAATTTTTTCAGTGTTCCAAGATTCATTGTTTATGCACCACACCCAGTGCTCCATGCAATACATGCCCTCCATTATACCCACCACCAGGCTCACCCATTCCCCCTCCTCCCCTCCAAAACCCTCAGTTTGTTTCTCAGAGTCCACAGTCTCTCATGTTTCGTCTTCCCCTCCGATTTCCCCCAATTCACTTTTCCTTTCCCTCTCCTAATGTCCTCCATGTTATTCCTTATGCTCCATAAGTAAGTGAAACCATATGATAATTGACTTTCTCTGCTTAACTTATTTCACTCAGCACAATCTCCTCCAGTTTCATCCATATTGATACAAAAGTTGGGTATTCATCCTTTCTGATGGAGGCATAATATTCCATTGTATATGTGGGCCACATCTTCTTTATTAATTCATCTCTTGAAGGGCATCTTGGCTCTTTCCACAGTTTGGTGACTGTGGCCACTGCTGCTATGAACATTGGGGTCCAGATGGCCCTTCTTTTCACTACATCTGTATCTTTTGGGTAAATACCCAGTAGTGCAATTGCAGAGTCATAGGGTAGCTCTATTTTTAATTTCTTAAGGAATCTCCACACTGTTTTCCAAACTGGCTGCACCAACTTGCATTCCCATCAACAGTGTAAGAGGGTTCCCCTTTCTCCACATCCTCTCCAACACTTGTTGTTACCTGTCTTGTTAGTTTTGGCCATTCTAACTCATGTAAGGTGGTATCTCAATGTGGTTTTGATTTGATTCTCCCTGATGGCTAATGATGATGAACATTTTTTCATGTGTCTGTTAGCCATTTGTATGTCTTCTTTGGAGAAGAATCTGTTCTTGTCTTCTGCAAAATAAGATATTTAATGCAGCATTGTTCATAAGAACAGACAAAACAAAACAAAAACTGGAAATGACTGAATGACTTGAAAAGATGCTTTTGACGTATTAAGTTAAAATAAAGTTATACAATTCTATGAGCCCATTTTAAAAGAAACAGAGGGAGGAGAGAGATGGGCAGAAATCTCTAATCTCTCTCTTCTTCGTCTTTTGTCTACATATGTTCTTAATGCGTCTGATTTCTCTACCTGCAATGCTCCCCACCCCCTGAACTCTTTCCATGGATGTTCATTTGCGTTCTTCAGGCTTCATTTCTTCACCCCACCCCTACCCACAGGAAGGCCCTCCTGATCACCCATTATAAAACAAGCACCATCTGATCTTCCTGTTAGAACCCAGTTGTTTTTCTTCATAGCAAGGAACACGTTTCTAAGTATATATAATGTTGTGTTGTTTGCCTTCTCCATAAACGCAGGAACCACGGGTGCCAGATCCTGGCTATGGGGCCCTACTTACAGCAGGGGTTTGGACTAGACATTCATAGGGATCACGGTCTAGTGGGGATAAGAGAGACAAATAACATGATTACCGATGGTCGTGAATCCTTCAAAGAACATAAAATAAATGACTGGGGGAAGGCTGTGCTGAGGAGAGGGAGTTGAGACCTGAAAGAATGATAAGCATCCAGGCCTGCAAAGATGTGGGAGAGATTATTTTAAGCAGACCGTGGAGCAAGTGCAAAGGCCCTGGGACAGTTTGGCTGGAGGGCAGTGACAGGGCCAGGGTGAGGGTTATAGATGATGAGGTCAGAGTGGAAAGTGTGAGTGAGATGATGAAAAGCCTGGTAGGCTATGCTAAGGAGTTTGGATTTGGTTGCAAAAGCAATGGTAAGGCAATGGAGAGTTTTAAGCAGAAAAGTGGCATGACCTAATTGACATCTTTTCAAAGATCCATCTGGGTGCTCTATGGGTTGCTAGGGTATAAGAGTAGAAGCATGAGCTAGGGGGCTATTTCATTGGTCTCAGAAAGACAATGGCTGGGATCAAGATGGTAGCCATGGGGATGGAGAAAAGTGAGTGGACTCAAGACCTAATTTGGCAAATGTACTACCAAGACTTATTGATAGATTGAGTATGATTTATGGGAAAAGAGAGAAATCAAGCATGACTGATCTGGCCTGAGTTACTGGGTGAATGATGGTGTCATTAAATTTGATGGGCAAGAATGGAGGAACAAGTTTAGGGGAGAAAATAAAAAGTTTTGTTTTGCATATGCTAATTTTACAATGAACTTCAAGATGATGATTACACACCCATGTGGAGATATACCTGCAAGTTGAATGGCTATGTGGGCCTGAACTCAAGGGGAGGGATTGGGACTGGAGAGTAGTTGGTTATCAGCAATGTGGATAGTATCTATAGCCACGGGACCAGAAGGGAACTAAGGGAGGGAGTGCGGAAGGGCCCACGCAGGGAGCCTGACACTCAGCCTAGGGTTCTTGAATGTTCACAAACAATCAAAGGAAAAGCCAAGTCTTAGCAAAGGAGACTGAGAAGGAGCTTGGCTCTCTGTGATGGAAAAACTCAGAGTGTTTGGTATTATGAAAGCCCAAGAAGAACGTGTTAGAGAGAAAGAATAGTTGATTGTATCGCTTGCTTCTGAGAATTTGAGTTCAATGAGAAGGAGGAGTTCACCCTTGCATTTGGCAAGCTGAAGTCATCTGCACCTTGGCTAAGGACAGGTTATCTGGTTGGGGTTGGGGTGGGAATGGAAGCCTGTTGAAATCTGTTGAAGAAAGCCTTAGAGTAAGCAGCAAGTGACTAACTTCTTATATGTGTGCATATAATGATGTCTGTCACACTGTGGTTTCTACACCTGTCTCCCCTCCTACTCAGGCAGCGCGCTATGCTGTATTCATCTGCACATTCCCAATCTTTAGTACAGTATCCCTGATACATAATAGACACTCACGAAATTGTTGAGATGCTCTTAAAGAAAATCCTGGGTCCAACTTCCAGACCAGCCAGGTGCTGTATGTATGCCTGGGCACATCACGTAAGCTCTTACTGTTTCATCTGCTAAGTGGAAAAATTAAAAAACAGGGTGAGCAATGTCAGTCTCCCAGGGTTATTGTGAAGATGGAATAAAATAGCAAATGTCACACCATAGTGCTTTGGAAACTCCAGCTCACCATACAAACCTGGGTCAGGGTTATTGTGAGCAGATGACAGAGAATCCGCCAGACTCCAGCTCTCCGAGGCACCTGGCACATTGTCCCTTGAAATTTTACTTGCAAAATCAATTCAAATTGGCTCCAATACAGACACTTCCTCATGAACTGAAAGTCAGCCAAAAGACACAGAACAAAGAACCGCAGTAATTGTTAGCATCTCACACACCAGGGCCGTGTTTACCAGAGATGCTGGTTTCAGGGTCAACCTTCTCGAAGGAGGTCTTTATGCATCTGTTGGGAAAGTTCCACCAGACAGAATCTTAATAGCATTTCCCAGGGAAACAAAATTGAAGGGATTTGCCATTACCCTTTAGAACCAGGAATTTACAAATGGATTTTAAGGGCTGAAGTGTGTTAATCTGATTTCCCCTTCCAGGTCTAGCTGTGAAGAGGCTGTACAGACCAGGGTCTGCCCAGGCATTGGTGGCTTGAGGAAGGCAGCAGTCTCCCCCATTTCACTCTCTGTGTGGGCACCACCTTCGTGCTCATCATTGCCATTATCAGAACAGCATCAATTTCTGGAAGCCAGGGGCTTTCTCTGGGCTTGATGCTTACAGACATTACCTCGTTTGCTCTTTGCCAACACCTCATGCCATCAGGTTGATGTTCGTTCCCTTTTGACAGAGAAGGGAAGTGGTGGCTCAGGAAAGTTCATCTCGACCATATTCTCAATACAAGAAGTGGTGGATTTGAGATTTGCATTCAAGCCATTGCACTTCAAAGCCTGAGCTCACAACCACGTTCCCATACCACCTCTTAGGGGAAGTTGTTTGTGTCCCTCAAGGTTGCAAAGATGGCCGTGAACCCGAGCTCGCTGCTGATTGTGCCAAGGAAGATGGTGATTCTGAGTCCTCTTACCCATGCATGCCTACATACACACATCCCTCAACATCTAAGACCTGGATGAAGAGCTGGCTTCCCATGGCCCAGACTCATCTGGGTTACAGGTTGACATTGAACATTCTTTCCTGGCCACAAGCATCTACCAGTTCTGTTTCCCAAAGGAAGGCCCAGGTGGGGGTTTGTTGTCATCAAGTATGGCGTGTTTGATTGGGTAGAGTATCCCCATCGAGCCGTGGAATCATTTGCACAACACTCTTGGGCTCATTTGCTGGGAGGCAGTCTGTGGGGGAGGCTGGCATTTAGAACTTCATGGACTCTCTCTAGTCTAGAAATTAGAGAACCTTTCGGTTCAGAGCCGACATGCCTGTGTTCAAATGTTGCCTTTGTCACTTACAGCCAAATGATCCTGGGCACTGGTGGCAAACTAAGATAACAGGCTATTTACTAGGTGCCAGAGCCTGTTCACAGTGTTTTCCATGAATGTGCTCATGAAATTGCCAATTCTGAGAGACCCCTGTTGTTGTTTTTTTTAATCATCCCCATTTTATAAATGAGACAATCAAGGCACTAAGAGGTGAAGGGACTTGCCCAAGGGCATATGGCTAATTGTGAAGTGGAGGAATGAGAATCTGGGCAGAGCCCACCCCCTCTGCCACCATGCAACCCTGCTCCACTCACCTATGCCTCTTGGAACCCTGGTTTGGGCATCTAGCAAATGGAAGGGATCCTACACTCTATGGGATAGTTGCAGAGCTTGATTTAGAACCCCACTTGTGAAGACCCCTCGTTTCACCTCAATTTCATCACCCTTAATGGAAGTCATCTTCTAGAATGGAAGTCTGACCGGAGCGGTGAGCCCCAGATCAGACTGTACTTGAATAAATGAGTGTTGTCTCTTTAGAGTTGGGCTCTTCTTTCACCAAGGGATGGAAGAGAACACCAGCCCGAGAGGGTGTATCAGTTTCCTTTGTTGTAACAGAATATCACAAGCTGGGTGGCTTAAAACAAGAGAAAGTTATTCTCTCATAGTTCCAGGGCTGAAAGTCCAAAGGCAAGGTGTGGGCAGACCATGATCTCTAGGAAGGCTCTGGGGAGGAGCCCTCCCTTGCCTCCTGCAGCTTCTGATTCTTGCTGTCCCTTTTTGGTGTCCCTGATCTTTGGCAGCCTCAATCTAATCTCTGCTTCTGTCTTCACATGGCTGTCTTCCTTCTGTGTGTTTGTATCCAAATTTCCCTCTTATAAGGACACCGGTCCCTGAATCAGGGTTGACTCTAATCCAGTACAACCTCTTCTTAACTCAAGCACATCTGCAAAGATCCTATTTCCAAATAAGGACGTATTCTGAGGTACCAGGTGGATATGAATTCATGGGGGGTGGGTATTATTTGATCCAGAATAGAAGGAAAAGGTGCCTGGGTAGCATTCCAGCTCTGTACCCTTCTTGCCTCTCCGAGGGTCCATCTTGTCATCTTTAAGATGACAGCATTGGTCTTTAAGGCTGTATCCACCTGTAACATTTCTTATTTCCTAGGTGAGCAAGCAAGCCTCACTGGGGGCCGTGAAAGGTCACAACAGTCTGGAAGACAATGTAGCTACAAATCCCATAATGACAGGTGTCCCATTCTAGATGAGTCTGCAATTAACAAACAGCTCCTCCATGCCAGAACTTTCAGCCACCGCATCTGAGGGGTTCTTGGGTGGGACCTGGTGTCCTTGGACCAGATGAGACCATGGCTGGTGGCCTCTCAGAGACAGCCCAGGAAAGGGCTTCAGAAAGAATAGAATCACAAAGAGATTGTGACTTGGCTTGAGAGGAAGGGTAAGAATGAGCAGTGTAAGTGATCTTGGTTAAGCGGGGTGGTATGTGGATGTATCTGGAAGATCCCAAATTGGTTAAATGCTGGACCCCTAAAGAGAGGCTTTGGATCTGTAATGTGAGAGGTTAGCATTAGAAGGTCGGCTTGGCCAGAAAGTAGTAGGCAATGTACTAGCACCGTATATATTCTCCTTTAATGTTTAAAACAAGTCATTACAAGGTAAATACTCTCCTTACATACACGTGTATGTGTATATGTGGATATTGGACGTGAATTCTGTTAGGACCAAACAAAGCACGTGGAATGGCTTTGAGGTTGTCACCCTTAAGTGCATGAATGCGAAGAAGACCGGACAGAAATATGCCACAATTATATAGTGATTAGCGTAAGTTCAACTAATCCGATTTTTTCTTTATAACTTCTTTATTTTCTGTTTTTTTCCCCCATGTATTTCTTTTTGAAATCAGAAAGCTATGACCTTCTCTCATATGATTTTTTGTTATCAAGTCAGTAACCCTTTTATCTTCCCATGTAAAAGTTGTGAAAACGGGGGTCCCTAGAGTGATTGGCTGAGGGGTCGCAGCATTGGGAAATGGCAGAGCCAGGAGTCCAGACCCGGGCGGGGCTGATTCCCGGCCCAGATCAGGGTCAGGCTTGGGTGTGGAGGTTTGTTTGGGTTCGGGGCTTTGTCTCGGGTTGGGGCCGTGGGCTCCCTCCTTCCACCCGCCGCGCACGCGTCTGCGGGCCTGGCCGCCTCTGGTCTCGGGCGGTGGGGCGTCTCCTCTTGCTTCCCTCCTCTGTGTGTGGACAGTCAGCGATTCGTCCCGGAGCCAAGGACAGCCTGTCAAGGGCTCAGACTCATTTTGCTTCCTAGGCAGGGAAGAGGCCTTGCTCTGTGGAAACCATCAATTCAAGGGGATGAATTTAGCTGCCGCCCCTAGCAGGCAGCGGGAAAGTGGGCAGGGGCCTGTCCGCCGGAGGAAGCAGGCCTGGCTCCAAAAGGGCTTTTGTCTGAGGCCGGGCCGCAGGCCAGAGTGACATTCTTCAGTGGAGACTGCCAGGCCACCGCTGAGTGGGGCACCTGCAGGGCACGGAGGGAGAGAAAGCGAGGAAGAGGCCCGTCTTTCTTCCAGAGAAGAGAGAGCCTGGAGGGCAGAATCTGCTGTCTGGGGGGCCCCGGGGTGCCGAGACCATGCCAGCAGGTGCTTGGGGCTTGAGGAGAGAAGCCAAGCCCCAGACTCCCACACTGCCCAGAGATGTGGACTCCTGATTTTGCAGCTTTTGTTACGTTTGAGGAGAATCCTAACAAAAGAAAAGAAATCCACTCCTTCTTTGACTGGTTTCTTATAAAGATCCGGCATTCGCAGACCTCTGTGGTGGGAAGAAAGGTCCTATTTTAGAAGTCTTCTATGTAACTGCTTCCCACCCCCACTCAGGACACCTGTCCCCATTTGTCGTGGATTCTACTGGTGCCCCACCCTGGGCCCCTCCGCAGGGGACCCAGTTTCTGTGTGTTGGCGGCTCATGGCTGCAGCTGCCCCTCTCCGCCTGTCAGGAACCATCTTCTCTGGGAGGCTACCATCCCCCACCCCCACGCCACTCCCAGCCCCTTTGTGGCCAGTTACCGACAGAAGGGCCTCAAAGAAGCCCCAAGTCTCGTGGAGTAGCTCATGCTTCAGTGCCCCCCAGAGAATCAGGCCGAAGCTAGACTTTTCTCTTGCCTTCCATCCTTTTTCTGACCACCCATAATCAACCCAACTGGCTCTCTGGGGTCGTCATCCCGACCCCACTGGCTTCAGATATTGATACTTTCTTACCATGTCATCCCCTCCGTAGTTTCCTACCACGGTAACTCAGACGCAAGCTCGATGCGCTTGTGGGGCTTGGAAGGCACGTGTTTCCAGGCGTTGGCTCGAACAGGGACACGGGAAGCTCATTTTCGTGTTGTGTCACTATCTGTCATCCTGTGATTACTCACCAGGGCCACTTCCCTTCTCCACCTCCTCTGGACGCGCACAGCCCGTGTGGAGAAAAACGGACGGTGACTTGGTAAGGAAGAGCCTTGCCTTAGCTGCCGCGTAGCTGCCGCGCGTAGTTTGAACCTGGATGTTCTGCCACACCCAGTCCATTACGCCCCTGGCCATGAGCCATTGAGGTCCTCCGTCCTTCAGTGTCTTCCTTCTCTGTCCATTCAGCATTTACTCCTTTTGTCCCAATCCAGTGCTAGGTCCCCGTGGTCACACCCGGGGGGGTTGGGGTGGAGATCGCCTAACTATCCTGACTGGGGTTGCACAGGGAGAAACTAGATTCAAACCATATGCCCGACTCTCCCTAACCAGTGTTTTTCACCATGATGCCACATCACTCCTACTATTGTAGTTTCCAACTGTTTGTAACTTCTTTCCCACCGACAGTTCTCCTGTGTGTTTGGGGGTGGTGAGGATTGAGGGTGAGGCGAAGAGGGGTATGTGGTAAATGATTTGCTTACAGTCATTCAGCTGGGCACAGCCAGACCTTAGCCCAAAGTCTAGCTGATTGTAAAGAGCCCAAGGCCCACCTGTCTTCACCGCACTGTGCTGTACCACCGCACTGGGCGGCACTCATCCAATCAACTGTTCTTTTTCAAACGGCCCCTATATACCAGGCATTGTGTGGGGGTACACATGTCCATCTTCTTTGCCTCAAGGTGAGATAGATTCTGAAGTGAACTCCCTGGGGGATCAGGTGGGGAGGAAGTTTAGATGTTTAGAGGGAGGAAGTTCCAGATTCTGGCAGGAGAAAGAGCCTCTGTCCTGGGCTTCCATGCAAGGTTGAGCGTGTTGTTCATTGCACAACTCTGGCTTGGACCATCCACTCTGTAGGATGTATGAGCAGCATCTGTGCAGTTGTGAATGGCAGCTGTATATCTGCTTTACAGAAAAAGTGTTGAGGGAAGTCAGGAAAAGCATTACACAGTCAGGCATCCAGCCACAAAAATGTATTTTAAACGCCTGCCCTAGATATGATGGGCACCTCTTATCTCTGCTCTCCAAGAGTGAAGTTCATTTATAAGGGGAAACAAAGCAAAAGAAGGCTAACAACACACGGCAATATGGGAGAGCAGGCAATTTTCCTCCTCGCCCTCACTCCAGGAACATTGGGCCACACCTGGAGACTTTTGTGATTATCATAAAGAGATGGTCTGGGGGTATGCTACCGGCATCTAATGGGTACACCCCACAATGTATAAGACGGGGCATAAGAACAAGATCATTGGACCTGGAGTGAGAAATGTGGGGCTGCAGGCCAGCATGGTGGCCTCTGACCAGCCTTCTCAGTTTGGGTTCGAGTCTGGTGGCTTCTGTGGTGTCCATGCTCTTTGTTTCAGGCCCCTGGTTCAAGGCTCATCTTCCTTCCTTGGCATGAGTTTCAGGCTGAACTCCAAGGAATCAGATGCTTCAGTTTGACCCCAACGTGCTCATCCTTCTCTGGGCAGCCCTTCTGGTTCTGGTTCAGGCCCCTTCTCTGTCTCTGGCCCTACCTAGAGAGTTCCTGGAAAATGGGATGATATTTTAAAACCCTAAAGTATTATTGGTGTCCTGAACTTATACCATGTCTTTTTGGTTTGGTTGTATGACCCATGGGGGTGGGAGCACTTCTAGGGGGAACCCTGTACAGGTCACATCTCCCTCATGGTCTTATGAGTGAAAGGAAAATGTCTCAGGCCAGTTTTTCCCAGAAGTAGACCCTGAGCCAATGATGTGAGTGCAACTGATTCATCAAGGAAATGCTCCAGAGAAACGAGTAAGGGAGTGGAGGAAGAAGGGCAGGAACACGGAAGAAGACAGGTCAGGGTGTGATTTCAGCCAATGTCCCGGCTTCACACTGAGCCCACAGAGAACTCTGGAGCATAAGCTGCACCTCAGAGTCTGTCCCAGCTCAGATCTGAGGAACTGTACCCTTGGGTCACCACACACACCGTTACACGACGTGAGGAAAGTCACGGGTATCATGGGTTAGCCTGCAGAAGTGGAGACAGACAAAGACTGCTCTCTGGTCCAAGGGATTTGAGGGTTTCTAGATGCAGGCCAATAACATCCATCACAGTTTCAACTCTGTTAATCTTCTCTCTGTTCCAAGAAGTGATCACTAAGAAGTCTTTAAAAAGTAGGAGAGGAAAGAATTTAGTTTGCTGATGTTCCTTTAGTCAAATCCAAATAGTTGACCTCCGGTCTTCCTTCTAAATTCCAGATTCTGGCTGGCCTGCATGACTTCCTCTTTCGTTTCAATATCAGTCTGAATAAGACTCAGTTAAATTGATTTGCAGTAGAAACAAAGCAACACAAAAACTTAAGCCAAATAGAAATGATTTTTGAATAATCTGGGGGGGGGGTTGGTTTATTTGTTTTCCTGGATATCAACACATCTGCTTCCCTCGAAATCTGGGCAATCGAGTGTTGATTATATGACAGTCCCATCAGTGGATCTTTGTTGAATATTCTGAACGGTGCCTCTCACTTCCTCCCCAAAAGGATAGCCTCTCTTCACTTACTGCCAACAGCTGATGTAGGATTTGCATGTTTGAATAATAAAGAAGGCATAGCAGTTTAGACATGAATAATTTTTAAGTTAAGAAACAAACAAGCAAAGATGCCGTATAGGTAGCCCACCAGAATTTGACTCTTAAATGTGGGAGTATAATCTGTACCTGGCTCATCAAACATAAAGTAAAACCCCAAAGTGCCAAATGTTATACCAGTGGCTTTCAACCCGGTGCAGTTTTGCTCCTTAAGGAACGTTTGGCACCACTGGGGACAGTTTCGGTTGTCATGGGTCAGGGGAGGGGCCGATGGATATGCCGCTGCCATCTAATAAGTAGAAACCAGCCATGCCGCCAAGCATCCCACCAGGCACAGGACAGACCACACAACAAAGAATGACCCACTCACAAATGTTAACAGTGCTTAGTTTGACACACCCTCACATAACTTAGTTTTCTTTCCTTTTTTTTTTTTTTTAAAGATTTTATTTATTTATTTGACTGACAAGAGATCACAAGTAGGCAGAGAGAAAGAGAGAGAGAGAGGAGGAAGCAGGCTCCCTGTTGAGCAGAGAGCCCGAATCGGGGCTCGATCCCAGGACCCTGGGATCGTGTCCCGAGCCAAAGGCAGAGGCTTTAACCCACTGAGCCACCCAGGCGCATGTTAGTTTTAGTTTCTATGAATTTTGCATTGACTCTGTATCTAGGCCTATTTTCAGTAGTTTTGAACTTTGAAAATCCTAGTGTTTAAATGCTTTTGAGCACTAATTAAGGGTAGGCTGTTGCTCTAGATGCTCTGGAATTAACTTTTTGCTGTTACTGAATGAATAAAACAACAAGGCACTCGGCAATGTTATTCTGAGTTTTCTGAGTTCTGGTATCAGGGCGTGTGACCAGGGTAGTGACATGGGGACATAGGCTCACTAGGAGGTCCTGTGCTTGGGACATAATGCTCTGCAGTGACTGTCTTGAAATTCTTAACTGTTTGAATTTTTGTGTGTGTGTATTTCTTAAATATTAATTTATTTGAGAGAGCGAGAGTATGAGCTGAGGGGGAGGAGCAGAGGGAGAGGGAGGAGGAGACTCCCCACTGAGCGGGGGTGAGGGGTAAGGCTCCATCCCAGGACCCCAGGACCATGATCTGAGTTGAAGGCAGACATGCTTAACGGACTGAGACACCTAGGAACTGCTGATTTGTGTTTTGATAGCAGTCTGATGAGACAATGCTACATGCACTGGGGCTTGGAGCCTGAGCTCCCGTGGGGTCCACCTCCTTCCACTGCCTGGGAAGGATTCCCGGCTGCCAGCTCCTCCACCCCCCAATGACTGCTGCTGCCCTTTGCCTGGCAGGGGCTGGAGTGGGCATGGGGAGGGTTGACTGGAGCATGTGCCCTCCATGCATCAAGTCAGAGGTCAGAGTCCTGGGGCACCCGTGAGTGTCTGCAATGCTTCAGAAGTATCCCCCATGCTTGAGGGAATGCAACATTAAATAGCAAATGAAAAAACGCCGTGGGTTATGGACTGAATGTTCATGTCTCCACAAAATTTATAGGTTGAAGCCCTAACTCCCAAGGTGATGATATTTGGAGGCGGCGCCTCTGAGAGATAACCAGGTGTAGATGAGGTCTTGAGGGTAGGGCCCATGTGTGATTAGAGACCCCATAAAAGGAAGAGAAATTAGAGCTCTTTCTCTCTTCACATTGTGAGGATATAGCGAGAAGGCCACCATCTGCAAACCAGGAAGAGGTCTCACCAGGAGCCAGATCTGGGCCAGCACCTTGATCTTGAATTTCTCAGCTTCTAAAACTGTGAGTAAATAAATTTCTGTTATCTAAGCCTCCCAGTCTAAGGTATTTTGTTATGGCAGCCCAAGCTAAAACAGCATGACAGGTTGAGAGAGAGAGGGGAAGAAAGAAAAAAGGTTTTACTCCTCCTTTCCCCCCCGTCCCACACTCCCCCCCCCCCATTTTGCACTGGATCCCACAAATTATGCAGCTGGCCCCATCTAGAACAAATAGCCATTGCTCATCACTGCTCTTTCTTTGTGAGCAAAACCTTCCTGGGGAGTTCTGAGGCTTCCCCTTTATCCTGGAGACAGGAAGTCTTCCCACAGCAGGATACAACCAAATCTTTTTTGGAGGAAGCTTCAGACCAGATCACTGACACATCCAACATATCATTGAACTACTTAATACCAAAATTAGTAAATAAAAATAAAAAGATAAAGCCATAATAATAGTTTGGATTTTCTTTCACATAGTTGTATGTAAGTAGGAGATCCAATTAGGATCTACTGGGCTTCTGGATCTTCTTTTATTGCCTTTGGCATCTCTAGACCTGGCCTTGTGCGCCCTGGAGAGAACGTTCTTGCGTGGTGCTTGGTGGAATGCCTAAGGGACTATACCGAGCTTACAGGAACAGCTGTGTTTGCGCCTGTCTGCTAATTGTGTTTGTATACAGTAGGATGTCAACTGGTATTTGCTTTCATAATAACATTCCTCCTGGTGGTGAGTTTGTGGGGGACAGACCCAGGGTGCCTGCCCTCCTGTGGCCACCGGGGCTACTGATGTTTACCAAAAGTTCCTGATGGTCATCGGCACTGATCATGGCTCACAGGTGGTTGATAGTGCTGTTGTATTTTATTGATAAATTCCTGAGGTGTGGGAAGAGGGTAGGGAATTTGTTCCTGGTCACGTGACCAGCAAACAACAGAGCAAATACTTGGGCTTAATCCCAACTGACCCCAGAACATGTACTCTTGCCTTGGTTCCTCCAGTCCTGGTGATGCTCCCCATTGGCCTCCAGAGCTCAGGTACGAGATCCTTGTCAGGGTCTAAGACAGCCCCTCTGTCTCAGGTCCTGTGAGGCCACCTAGCTAAGGGATAAAGTAGGGACTGAATCCATACCTCCACCCCCACCTCTGCTTCCCAAGCCTTGGTCTGGCCTCTCTACCCAAAAGTATGGGTTCTTTTATCAAGTTCATCTGCCCACAAGGGACATCTTTTCCAAATTCATTCAAAGGCACTGAACAGACAAGCGTTTGTTCAGGGTATAAAGTCGTTGTTCATTGTTTTTTCTGCCTGCTTGTCTTTGACATCCAGCTGGTTGTTGTCTATCCTTGGGTACTCAGTGCCACCCATACCCCACAGGACACTCCTACCAAGAGGCCACACCCTTGTCTCTTAAAGCGAAGTACACCACTTTGCTTTCTCAAAATGTGGCCCAAGAACCACCTATGTCAGAATAATCTGAGGGGTCATTAAAAATGCAGATTTCTGGACCTTGTTCAGATTGTCATACTCAGATTCTTGAAGGGTAGGGCTTGGTATCTGCATTTTAACAGGTACCCCAGGGCAGCAGTTCTGTTCAGTGCTTCCTGCTGACTGCTCTCTTCTTGGAGAACCTCCTTTTGGTGAGATGCAGACTCTGGCATTTCACCCACGCCTTAGCTGGCCACTCTCATCCCTTGCTCTTGCCTCCTCAACTCTTTGGATCCTGCTGATGCCTCGGGAACTTCACATCCAAGTCCCTTCTGGCCTCCCCAGTGTCTTGGTCACAGAGCGACTCAGCTCACAGTCCCCATCTCTGTGAAACCCTCAGACTCCACCTTGGTCCCGAGTGTCTCCCAAGCCCAGGGCATGGAAGACATAGCGGAACATGCCACACTGTCTGGAGGCTTCTTTCCCCTTCTCAGTGTGGTTCCTCTGCTATCTTTTGCTCAGGTCTGCCTGCAGCCTGTGGTTGGGGAAACATGTAATGCTCTGGGTTTCTGGTTTATAGATTTTAGGAAGTATAGGGAAAACCTCAATTCTCATACATGAGTCATTCAGAGTAAATGTTAGGGCTGAAAATGTCTTCTAAAAAATTTTTTTTTTAGCAAGTAAAAGCCAACAGTGAAAGGTTGCATGTTCATATTTTAATGCTAAATATGTTATTTGGTAGCACCCACTGAAGCCTCAGGGTTGAGTTGCTCTTCTCTAGGGGAAATGATTTAATTATTATAATACTCAGTCATCATTGTAATAACTAACACTGTTTTATAGGTTACTTATTTGTTTCTCATATGATCTTCACAGAGTGCTAATGGCTGGTAGTTACTCTGTGCCAGACACTGCTCTACGACTTTAATGGATGTTAATTCCTTATCAACACAGGGAGGCTCATTAATCTGCCCAAAGTCACACAGCTTGTGAGTAGCTGAGTTAGGATTGGCCTCCAGGAAATCTAGCTTCAAAGTCTGGATGTTTAATCATAAAATTATAACTGTGTCATATCAATCCAGGAAAGGTAGATTTTAATATTTCTATTTTACATATGAAGGACATGAATATGTAACAGACACAGTGACTTGTCTGGGTGAATCATTGTCTCCTCTCTAAGTTGGTGATTCAGAATGTCTAGAGCATATCCCCTGAGTTGTAGTGGCCATGTTCTTTTTTTTTTAAATTTTTTTTATTTTAAGATTTTATTTATTTATTTGACAGAGAGATAGAAAGCACAAGCAGGGGGAGCAGCAGAGGGAGAGGGAGAATCAGGCTTTCCACTGAGAGGGAACCCAATGTGGGACTCAATGATAGAACCTTAGGATCATGACCTGAGACAAAGGCAATTGCTTAAATGACTGAACCACCCAGGTGCCCCAGTGGCCATGTTATTAAGGCCAGTGGTAAAATGTCTAAGAGATTAAAGGGGGCCTGAAGGTGGGTCTGGAAATCCTGGTCAAGAAATCCAAGGTCAAGAAAATCCCATTTCTTGCTAATTTGGTTGGCATTTGTATGCATTTCCGAACATCTTTGAGAACCAGTTAAGTTCATACTAATGCATTTGTTTTTTAAACTGGGTATCGTGCTAGCATGGCAGATACTGAGATGAATACATCATAGTTTTGGTTTCAAGATGCTCACGGTTTCATGGGGGAAGAGAGACAAAGTCAGGTGATAATAAAAAACGTTTATATGCTGTTTGGGAACTATAAAGTGTTTTGTGGGATTATATGTAAGAGGATATGAGGAGTTGTGAGATAAAGGTGGAGTTAGGTAAACAATAGTAAGAGGAGATTTTCTAGCAGAGGGGCATCTAAGGCTTACAGGGATAGAAATTTTCCAATCAAAAAGAAGGTGGGGGACACTTGGGTGGCTCGGTGGGTAAAGCCTCTGCCTTCGGCTCAGGTCAGGATCCCAGGGTCCTGGGATAGAGCCCCACATAGGGCTCTCTGCTCAGCAGGGAGCCTGCTTCTTCCTCTCTCTCTGCCTGCCTCTCCACCTACTTGTGATCTCTGCCTGTCAAACAAATTAAAAAATATATTTAAAAATTTTTTTTAAAAAGAAGGCGAGCAGGCATTTGCTTTTGTCCATTAGATAATTGTTTGTGATGTACCAATTCTCCTTGCCAAGAATAGCTGGGCTAGATATGAATTAAACAAAAATGAAAAACAGTGGCTTGAAAGGATTAAGGCACCACCAAGGTAAGCATGACTTGAGAGACCAAGATGGTAGACAGAGGGAGCTGTAAAGAAATGAATGATATTCTTCACTGGTTTTCCCCTTAAGTCATTTGCATTTTAGCAGGAAAGAGGCTAAATACATCAGATGGTGACAACTAGAAGATTAAAAATCTGAGCACAATTTTTGGCCATCTCAAAATACTAGAGGAATTCAAATTCTACCAAAAAGAAAGAGCTCTGGTTAATAGACCAGGCCTCTAATGACACCACTGAAGATCCTTTTCCTAGGAGTGAGGGCAATGGGAAATAGAGCAGGCTTTACAAAAACAAACTCACCCTCAAATTATCTCAATTTCTAATGGGATTAAACCAAATTGCCCTATACTAGCTGTATCCAAGAAGAAAAGTAAAGTCTCTCTAGAGAAATATAACATCATCAAGATTCTCTATAATTTTTTCAAGGCAATGATAAACAATCACCAGATATTACAAGCTAGAGACTATTATAGTAAGATAAATAAGTCAGTCAGAGAAAGACAAATACTATATGGTTTTGCTCATATGTGGAATTTAAGAAACTCTTAACTCTAGAAAACAAACTGATGGTTGCCAGAGAGGAGTGGGGGGGGGGGTGTTGGTGAAACAGGCAATGAGGATTAAGGAGTGTATCTATTGCAATGAGCACCTGGTGACGTATGGAAGCATTGAGTCACTATATTGTACACCTGAAATGAATGTAACACTGTATCTTAACAGACTAGAATTAAAATAAAAACTTAAAAAAAAATAACCAGATATTTCAGTTAAAGAGAACCAAAAGATAAAAACCCAAAAAGGGAAAAAGAAAATCAGATAATAAAAATAGACCCACAGATGATCCAGACTGTGAAGTTACCAAACATAATCTTTAAAATAACTGTGATTAAGAGATTGATGACAAGGTGAGGAAGTAGATCTATACAAAAAAATCAAATAGAAAATGTAGAACTGAACAATCCAACAATTGAAATTTAGAACTTAATAGATTGGTTTAACAGCAGTTTTCATATGACAGGAGAGAGCATTTGTAAACCTGGAGAGGACAGTAAGAGATATCCAGACATAGGCACAGAGGGAAACTATGTAAACTACAGGGTGGACGGCGGGGGAGAAAAGTATTAACATGGTGAAAGGGTCTAAAATGCCAGAAATTTAAGTGCTAAAACAAGGGAGAAAATAGAGTGAAGAAATATTTGAAAATAAGCTGGCTGAATGATTTTTTAGAGTATTAAACTACTTCTAGTAGTCCATTATTCCATTTGATCTTTGTAGCCATTTTATGAAAGTTGCCAGAAGGTATTATTATATCCATTTTACAGATGAAAAAATGGAGTCTCAAAGAGGCTAAGGGGTCTTCATTCATTTATTTAAAATGCAGCCATTCATTTACTCAGCAAACTTTTATTGAGTGGCATCATCTGCAAACTTGTTCTTGTTCTACAGAGCCATAAAGAACCTTAGAAATGGCAACTATATGAGTAAATATAAATGAATTCTTCTTATTTTTAACTTAAAAAAAAGGTAATGGTTTAAAACCAAAAATTGTAGATTTTATAATGTATGTGGAAGCACCAGTATGACAACAATAAAAATACAAGAAAAGAGAATGAAATGAAAGTATATACTCTTACAGGCTCCTTAGATTATACATGAAGTTTTATAACACTATTTAAAGATAGAGTGTGTAAAGTCAAAGATACATAATGTAAAACCAAGAGCAGCCGGGCGCCTGGGTGGCTCAGTGGGTTAAGCCTCTGCCTTCAGCTCAGGTCATGATCTCAGGGTCCTGGAATCGAGTCCCTCATCAGGCTCTCTGCTCTTTGGAGAGCCTGCTTCCCTCTCTCTCTCTGTCTGCCTCTCTGACTACTTGTGATTTCTCTCTCTGTGTGTCAAATAAATAAATAAAATCTTAAAAAAAAAAAGTCTCTTAAAACAAAAACAAAAACAAAAACCAAGAGCAGCCACTAAAATATACTCAATAATCCAAAAGAAGTCAAGGAAAGAGGAAAGAAAGAATAAAGAACAGATGGGATAAATGGAATATGAATGATAAGATGATTGACTTAAGTCCAGCTATGTCAATAATTACATTAAGAGTAGTTGATCTAAATACTTGAATTAAAGGAAGATATTGTCAGACATAGTCTTAAAAGTTCATCAAAGGGGCTAAAATTTTAAAAATCTGACAATCCCAACTGTAGTCAAAAATATGGAGAAACTAGACTTCTCAAATAGTGCTAGTGGGAGCACAAATGCTACAACCACATTGGAAAACTGTTTGGAAATATCTATTAAAGCTAAATATACATATATCATATAATCCAACAATTCTACTCAGCAGAAATGCATACACACTTTCACCAAAACAATGTAAAAGATTGCTTTTAATAACGCTGTTGTAATAACCAAAAACCTGGCAACCATTCGACACTAGACTGGATTAATAAATTTGGTGTGTTTATACAATGGAATATTACATTCAACAATAAGAAAGGACAATCTACTGCCATATGCAACCCTGTTGGTGAGTCTCAAAGTAATGTTAAATGAAAGAAACTGGACAAAAAGGCATATACTGTATGATTCCATTTACATCAAGTTCAAAATTGGACAAAACCAATCAAAATGGAATGAAGGGAAAATAGCGGTTATCTTTTAGGGTTTGATGTCAGGAGAGGACATGAGAGGCTTTGGAATACTGATGATATCCAAATCTTTGATTTCTACAGCAGCCACTTGAGTATGTCAGCTCTATAAAAATGCATCAGGTTGTACCTTTTGCTATATTCATGTCATGTGTCAGTAAAATTTTTCCTGTTAAGAGGTAGAGATGAAAGACATTTTGGACAAGAAAGATGGCATAAGCAAAGGCACGGAGGAATAAATAATATGGTGCACAGAAAATCACAGGTACTTGATGTTGCTACAGCATTAAGCGTGAGGTAGGGCATAGTGGGACTGAGGGAAAAGGTTGCAGTGCGCAGGTCGTCATGGACGGTCTTGTCTACTCTTCTAAAGAGTGCAGGCTGTTGTCTGAGGTTGATTAAACACTCAAAGATTCTAAGCAAGAGGTACCATACTAATATTTGAAATTCAAAAATATGTGATTGCTAAACATTAAAAAAATTCCTAGTGTCCATTGATGAAGGGGGACAAAAAGAGATGCATGGAGGCTAGTTCAGATGCTCTTGCAACAATCCCATTGAGAGCTGATGAAGAATGGAATCAGGACAGTGGTCATGGGGTGGTCTCTGCAGTATACAGAGAACAGGACCTCAGAACTACCTAGGAGGCGATATGGGCAAGACTCTATGGGGTGTGGGAGGCGAGGAAAAGTGGAGTTCAGCGTGATTCCTAAATCTGTAGCACAGATGACCACATGGCTGGTGGTTCTCCTGAGGGAGGCAGAGAAACTTCTGGAGTTCAGGGAAGGGGCAGAAGACTCATTTCATTTTGGATGGTTTGGACGTGTTTACAGATAAGGCAGCACCCAAGAGGAGGAGGATTCTTTGAGACTTATCCTGGGGTCTCTTGTTTCCTGGAATTGATGACCGATTTCAACGCCAGATCTCTGATGTTCTCTACAAGCACTGTTTGGTTTTGTTGCCTTTTCTGGTCCTCATGCAGTCAACGCACAAAGCCACGGTTGTCAGCAGCCGATCCAGCAGCACCGCTGCCCTGGGGTCTGAAAGACTTCATCTCGCTCCCGGCCGCTGCTCCAGACAAAGGCTGTCTTATGTACCGTCTATTTCAGTCATTTTTATGAGTGCTGCGGAATATTTTCAAGCTCTCCCTTTTAAGCATTATCTCTTGGCAGTTAAGAAAATAGATCCATTGCAAGCGCTGGAGTTTCTGAAAAGGGGTTTAAAAATAGCTCAGGGCGCTCTTCAGCTGCAGCGATTGGGAAATTGAGCCCTTTGCTTGCACTTTTTGCCAGTTTCCATTTCAACCCTGCAGCTGGAAATCAGTAGCTCTTCCTCTGTCGGGAACAGATGCAAAAGGCGGAAGGAAGGGGCCAGGGCCCTCTTGTAACTTGGGGTCACATTCGATAATCTGTGGATGCTGAGAGGCAACGGGGGTAACAGAGAGTGGGTGTATCAAACTCGGGGGGTTGAAAAAGCCTGTTCAATATTATGATACATCTTTGTGTTGGGAAATGAACAAAATAAGCCTATTGGTTTTTCATGCAAACTATTAGAAGCAAACAGGACAAAATCACTGGGCAGGAGGGGTAGGGAGAAACCACACGCACTCATAGCAATGCTTTACTCCCCCTTTTTTACCCTGAAAAAAATGCTTTACTCGCACTTTTTCCCCCATGACAACACTAGAAGTAGCTGTTGGCACCATTCCCGCCATACAGGCGTGAACACCAAGGAGGAGAATCGTTGCGGGATGCGGCCCGACGTCAGGGAGTCCGGGAATGGGCTGGGTAGAGTTACAGCACAGGCTCCAAACCGCTGCTCTTAGCCATGGCTCTGCATTGTTTTATAACTGGGGGTGCACGAGATTTCTATCAATTCTCAAAAGGGAGTATGGGTGTTCAAAAGCAGGAAAACATCCAAGAATAGACATGAACACATCTCTCTTCTAGGCACAGCTCTGCCCTGATGCTGCTAAGTTTACTGAGTAAATGAATGAGCGCATTTTAAGTGAATGAAGACCCCAATCTCTGAGACCCCCTGTCTTCATCTGTCTTCATTGACTTCCCATCAATGGCTACCATGGGATCTCTTGACGGCCTTCACAAAATGGCGGTGAAGATCAAGGCGGATCATGGACTCCTGGAGGTGGTTTAATCCTCTGGAAAATGGTGCAGCACTTCCGGTGCACCCGGCATTTGCTGTAGGTGCTGGTGATACATTCTTGAAGCAGGTAGACAAAATCCCTGCTTATGTTCTATCGGGAAGAGGTGGAAACATTCTGAAGTGCGTTACAATGGTCCGTACACTCAGGGGAGAAGGGCTATGGGAAAAAGGAGAAATGGAGGAGAGTATAGGGGACCTCACTGAAAAGTGACATTGTATGGGCATTTTTCGGTGAAGGAGTTAGCTCTGCAGACTTGCGGCTGAAGAGTGTGACAGGTAATGAGGCAGACGGGCACCTGCCGGTTCCCAGGCCAGTGGGTCTGGTGCCCAAGAGCAAGGTGGGGGGAGGGATGGTTGGGAGGTTCAGGGAGGCCTGGGGGTGTGGATTGGACAGTGGATGGTAGGGGGTATGTACTGACATGGACTTTCACTATGAAAGAAATGGGGCCACCGGGAGTTTCACTCAGAAGAGCAACACGGCCTGGTATGTTTTAAAGGGATCCCGCTGGTGGCTGGGTTGAGAGTGGATCTAGATGGTAATGGGAGAAGCAGGAATAGGAGACTAGCTAGCAGGCTGTCGCAGTAATCCAGAAGTGGGGTCAGAAGTGGCACCTTCTGCATGCATTGGGAAGGAAAACAAACAAACAAACAAACAAACCCCAATGGGATAGGAAGGGATGGAAGGAAAGGCCAGAAGCTAAGAAAGTAGACTGGGGAGGAGGTGGGGAGTACAAACCCCGTTGGGGTGTGTTGAAGGAAGAAGGGAAGAAGTCAGAGGCAGAGGAGGGTTTTTTTTTTTTTTAAATACTTTATTTATTTGAGAGAGAGAGTTGGGGAGAGTGGCAAAGGGAGAAACAGGCTTCCCGTTGAGTGGGGAGCCCAATACGGGGCTCGATCCCAGGATCCTGGAATCATGATCTGAGCAGAAGGCAGACACCTAACCCACTGAGCCACCCAGGCACCCTCGTTTTTGTTTTTGTCTTTTGACTTTTGACTATGGTGAAGTACGCAGAACATAACATTAACCAACCCAACCACGTTTACATGAGTTTACAACGCAGTAATGTTAAGCATATCCACACTGATCTGCCACCAATCTCCAAAACTGTCTGCAGTTTGCAAAACTGAAACTGTGCACCCATTAAATGGCACCTTCCTGTTCCCCCCTCCTCTCAAGTCCCTGAACCCATCATTCCACTTTCTCTATGAATTTAGCCACTCTAAATAATTCAAGCAATATTTGCTTTTTTCATGACTGGATTCTTTCGCTGAGCAAAAGGCCCTCAAATTTCATCCATGATGTAGCATGAGTCAGAACTTCCTTCCTTTTAAAGATTCCATTGTATGCATATACCACATTTTGTTTATCCATTCATTCTCTGATGGACACTTGGGTTACTTCCACCTTTTGGCCATTGTGAGTAATGCTCCCAAGAACATGGCTGTAATTGTCTCTTTAAGACCCTGCTTTCAAATCTTTTGGGTACCTATGCAGAAGCAGAAGTGCTGAATGAGGCAGAGAAAAGTCTTGCTGCAACAGGAAGCATAAAAAATGTGGGGGAGTAGTTGGCAGCAGAAATGAGATCATGAGAAGGTTTTCTGTTTTTGTTTTAACGGATGGGAGGAATAGTGGCATGTTTCCATTTGATGGGGCTGATCCCGTAGAGAGAGAACAAGTGAAGATGAAAATTGCTGGACCGATGACCTTGGGTATGTGAGGGGATTGGACCTCACATACCACTGGAAACACTGGCTCATTGGGGGAAAGTAGAGTTTGTGGATGCAGGTATAGTAAGGGCCAGTGGCTGATGGCTGGACGATGTGGATGTTTTCTCATGGCTTCCATGTTCTTAGCAAAGTAGAAAGCAAGATCGTCAACTGAAAGTAATACATAATAACAGTAAGATCAGCTACCAATCTTGAGAGCTAGACCCTAATGCTAGGAGTCTTATAAACTTCTATAGTCCTAGAAGTCCTATAAACTTTTCAATTAGCCAGCAAAGAACTTATTATTTTTTTAATTCTCATTTTACAGATGAAGAGAATGGAGATGCAGAGGAATTAAGAAACTTGCCAAAGTCACACAGCTAGCTAATCACTAGAGGACACCCTTTCTACCCAGGTGTGTTAGACCCCGGAGCCTGTACTTTTTCTGCTACACAACACCTGTAAAGGCCTATTTAGCCAGAGCGGCCCCACCCCGGCTGAACTGCCATTTTGTTGTTTATGCAGTAAAACTTAAATTGACCTTGCGCTGCAACCCCCCACCCCGACCAGGGGAACTTACTTAAAAACAAGTTCTGGAAACCAGACCCAGGTAACAAAGCCCAAATAAAAGGGTGGGTCAGGTCAGGTGGAGACATTCAATCAGTGGGGGCGCATACTGTCTCCTAGCTACCAAGGAGTATGGGCCCCGCCCTTTGGGCACCTTTTGGGCGCCAATTCAGACCAAAGTGATAGGCTGGCTCAAATGTCTACTAGGGTAAATTGTAATTCAGTTGGTCACCTAGCATGACTGTGCATCTTTCTCTGTGTGTTATAATTTCATTGGCCACCTGTGCATGGCCAGGCCCAACCACATGGCTTTTGCTCTATAAAAGTTAGTCTGTGAGAGGGGCACCTGGGTGGCTCAGTGGGTTAAGCTGCTGCCTTCAGCTCAGGTCATCATCTCAGCGTCCTGGGATCGAGCCCCACATCGGGCTCTCTGCTCCACAGGGAGCCTGCTTCCCTTTCTCTCTCTCTCTGCCTGCCTCTCTGCCTACTTGTGATCTCTGTCTGTCAAATAAATAAATAAAATCTTTAAAAATAAATAAATAAATAAAAGTTAGTCTGTGAGGGAGAAAGAGGTCACCCTCTCTGTAAGAGGTGTGGCCCCAAACATTTGGTTTGATTCTTGATGCTTGGTGCAAAATAAAGCTTTGCTTCACCTTCGCTTTGTATCAGTCTTGCTCCTTTAATCACGGACCCATTATTGGGGGACCCAACACACCAAGTGTCCATTTTTTCTCTGACACCTGTCCTATCCTGGAACCACAATATCTACCTTCAGGGACCAAGGTCTCCAGGCCCCCTCCTCAAATATCGAAATGATATTTTCACTAAAGGTCTGTGTGGAGCTGAGTTGTGGGGGTGGAGAGATAATAAACAGGGAACAATGGAAAAGGCAACAGCCCTATTTCTTTAAAATGAATTAAGTTGAAGGTGAATGTGAGAGGCATAGTGTTCCATTCTCAGACCCACTAGTGAGAAGCTCAGAAATACCAGGTTGCCAAGCATCAGTGACCAGCCTGCTGTCCCCTTGTGATTATGCTTTGAATCAATGCCCCCACCACACGTGAAGTAAATGCTAGTATCACCTTCATCTCACAGGAGAAACCTGACAACAGGGTAGCCAAGAAAACACCTTCGGTAAAGTCACGGAGCTTCATGGAGCTGCCCCTTGAACCCGTCTCTCTAGCTCGGGGCTCGTGTCCTTGATGTCTCCACTGTTCTCGGCGGGGCTGTCTCCCCACACCCCCACTTCTGACCATGGACTGTGGCTTCTCTGCTCCTTCAGTCTCAGAATTCTGGCGACCTGACCAGGTGAGTCGTGCCCCTTCCCTCAGCCAGGCAGGGCTCGCCCCTGGGGTGAGGGGTCTGCATGAGAGGGGTAAGCCAGCCCGTAAGGACACCCCCCAGGAGAGCTAGTCCGGCATGATGAGGACAGCTGTGCTGACTTTAGTTAATAAGTCTCAGCTGCAGTCTAGTTTTGTAGAGTAGGAACTGTGCTTTTTTTCCACAGGGTTGCTGTGATGGCTCCCTTTACATGCATAGCTGTTGAAGACCCTCAAAGGTTAGAAGAGAAGCCTTTGGAAAACGTTAGGTGACTTGTCACAATTTAAAGGGAGAATTTCTCTAAACAAATGATCTCACATTTTTCACTTCTAGATACCTCTTCTGCAGAAACATTGGCTCGTCTCCCAGAGATCTGTATATAAAGAAGTTCGTTGTGACTATGACTACAATTGAAAAAGATGGGAAACCACTTGAATGTCTGAGGATAGACAGATGGCTAAATATATGAGGTGGTACATCCATGCAGCGGGGTCCTAGGGAGCCACGGCCAAGATGCCAGCGTGCTAGCAGGACTGAGCAAAGGGCTCCAGGGTAGAAGGTTAAGTGAACCAAACGGTGTAATTTGATCTTGTATTTAAAGCGGGGTGATATATAAACTGGGATATTATTATTATTATTATTATTTTGAAGATTTTATTTATTTGAGAGAAAGAAAAAGAGAGACGAAAGCATGAGCAGGGGGAGGGGTCAGGAGAGAGAGAGAGAGAGAGAGAAGCAGACTCCCCATGGAGCAGGGAGCCCAACATGGAGCTCGATCCCAGAAACCCAGAATCATAACCTGAACTGAAGGCAGATACTTAAATGACTGCACCACCCAGGCATCCCCGGATTTCATTACGTTTTAAAAAAAGATTTTATTTGGGACGCCTGGGTGGCTCAGTTGGTTAAGCGGCTGCCTTTGGCTCAGGTCATGATCCCAGGGTCCTGGGATCGAGTCCCACATCAGGTTCCTTGCTTGGCGGGGAGCCTGCTTCTCCCTCTGCTTCTGCCTGCCTCTCTGCCTGCCTCTCTATCTGCCTGTGCTCGCTTGCTCTCTCTCCTTCTGTCTCTGACAAATAAATAAATAAAATTAAAAAAATATATAGATTTCCTTTAAAAAAAAAAGATTTTATTTGTTTTAGACAGAGAAAGAGGGAGAGAGAGGGAATCTCAAACAGACCCCCCACTGAGGATCTCACAACCCTAAGATCATGACCTGAGCTGAATCCAAGAGTCAGATGCTTGACCGAATAAGCAACCCAGGCGTCCCTAAATTAAGATTTTAAATAACATGCCTAAATTTACAATACATTTTGTAATATTTAAGTGTATATTTAAAAATCTGATTACATGCTAGGGATACTAAATGGATTCCTAAATGCATGGGAAATGTCTGGGAAAATTTGACGGGCCTTTGTCATCATCGGGCGCTGCTGTAGGAGGGAATGGGATTGGGGAGAAGACAAAGAATTACAAAAGAGAAATTTTAAAGTCTTTATAAATACAATTGGTCTTTAAAGTTATTTTTTTTATGATGATGTTAATGTATTCATTTACTACTTGTATCCCTAGATCGGACCATCGAATACTATGAAAACAAGAATAACAATTCCTAATGGGGAAATTTCCAGTGTCCAGCTAGAACAGAGGTTGTGCCCACTTTCGCTGGACTCCCTGTTTCTGTTGGTTCTACTGCTGCCTCTGACACTAGCTGTGTGAATTTGGACAAGTTGCTTTCTGTCTCTGGGCCTGTTTCCTCCTGTAAAGAAAAGATTGAATTTGAGTACCAACAGATAAGACTTTCTATTAATAAGTTCCAAGAATCTGACCTCTCTTTGCAAGTGGGTTTTTGTGGGTGGAAGGCCAATATGTGAAACAGAAGGACGTATGTCAACAATCTGACTGTTTGTGGACCAAATCCACCACTCAGAGCTGTGCTGCCTTGCTGTTGAGTGGAGAACCATGGGGTGATTTTAAGTGACCTATAGAAGCTCACATCTACCAGTTGCTCTTGCCGTGTTCCTCTGCATCTTAAGCCCAGATGCTGGCAGCTGCATGAGAGCTCAGGAACTGTTTGGACTCCAAAGAGACCATTGTTATATCTAGAGCATTCTGTAAGGACCCCAGGTCTTTGGAAGAACCCTCCATGAGTGGTTTTCAGAGGAATCAGGTCCCGGGTTATTATGCTCAGAGTCCACCAGCCTCACTGCCAGCCGCTGACCGAGAGCTACAACACTGGGGCTGTTGCAGGAAGATAAAGCCACCTGGAGAAAGGATGGAGGCAAGGGGAGCGGTCAAGTACAACCCACACCATGTTATGCAATGTGGGGAATGTTCATCAGTGCTCTATCCCGGTACTGAGATGTGCCATCTGGGCTTCTGTGTCATTGGCTCCAGCCTCCTCATGTTCCAAGGGGCATGATGAGGATCTTTTTGTCTCCTTTAGGAGCAGGGCTAGATGCGTCATCAGAGCCCACACACGGTCACACCCGTGTCCTGAGTAATAATGTGCAGCACATCGCCTAGAGCAAAGCCTGGGCCCTATGCTCAGGGGTCCCCATTTGCACCTGGCACAGATCGACAGGACTCAAAGTCAGAGGAGGTGGGCACAGCAGGAGGGCAGTCCCTGAGGAGGGACAGATGGACATGCAGCCCATTCAGTTGCATGGTCCCTCCCGGCTCAAGTCCTCCCTGCGGATAGTAGTCCGTGCCCCCGCACCTCCTTGACTTTCCCTTCCCACTTGTAGGATATAGACTTAGGGCCTTGGGTGAATGACTAGTTGCAGCCAACGTCCCTACCCCCACCGAGGCACACCAGCCCAGGCTGCGGGTCCGGAGACCTGACTTCAAGTTCCAGGTGGGTCATGTTCTCATTGCAAAGCTAGTCACACACCTTCCCTGGTTCCCTGCTTCATTTTCTTACAGGGTCTAGGATTAGAGGCTTGCCAAGGCCCCTGCCATTCTCACAGAGACTCTAGATTATAGAGGCTTCACAGTGTTCCACATACTTAGTAAGAAAAAGGGAGGGAGCTATAATGGTTAAGTGTGTGGACCCTGGGATCAGAATTCCCGAGTTTAAATCCTGACTCTCCTTTCCTTGTGGTGACTTTTTTTTTTTTTTAAGTCGGCTCCATACCCAGTGTGGAGCCCACCAAAGTGGGGTTGAAGTCACGACCCTGAGATCAAAACCTGAGATCGAGGGTCAGACCCTTAACCAACGGAGCCACCGTGGTGCCCTTCCTTGCTATGACTTTTTCCACGTGGGCAAAATGAAGGTAAGAACTGTGGTTACTTCATAATGTTGTTTTGGGGAAGGCAACAGAGAATCTGTGTCGAGCTCGGCGCATGACACAGTAAATGTTTAATACTTCTTAGCTTATCATTTTGTATTTCTCAAGTCTATTACGATGCTGAGATTAATAGCAGGCAATGGCTCAATTGTTTCTTTCTTTTTTTTTCTATTTGAGAGGCAGAGAGCGAAGGTTCATGAAAGGGGGAAGGTCAAAGGGAGAAGCAGAACCCCCGCTGAGCAGGGAGCCCAATGTGGAACTTGATCCGGGACTCTGGGATCATAACCCCAGCTGAAGGCAGTCCGGCTCAACCAGCAAAGCCACCCAGGTGCCCTCAATTATTTCTTAATGAAACATAACTCACCATAGATTCAATCTATTACGAGCCAAATCATGTGCCCCATAAAGTTCATCCATTCATTCAATACTAATCCATCAGTGTTCACTGACTGTCTTAGGTGAGGTCTTCTGACCGAGGAGGCAAGACATCAGATCCTGCTCTAGAATTTACTCTGATACAATCCTAAGATAGAAGACACTTTATTGAGTAAGAAGTATTTGCTGAGCATCTATGGAATCCAGAGAACCATCCTGGCGTCCCTGGGGAGTCTGTATAAAGGCCTGTGCCCTGTGCACGAGTTCAGAATTTCCAAGGAGAAGAGCTCTCCCACCCTCCAGGACCCCCGGGGTGGGGACTAATTTGCACATTTGTGACAGATGCTGAGCATTTTTGTGTCAGGGACTGGGTCTGGAGTGTTCCATGCAGTAGCTCACTCAACCTCAGGGGGTGGTCCCTAGAGTTCACCCACTTAACAGATAAAGGCACTAGTCTTAGTGAGAGGAGGTAACTTGTCAAGAGTGCCATAGCCGGCAAGAGACGGAGGTCCTCTCTCACCAGAGCCCCCTGTTCAGTCTTCTAGGGCTGCTGTAACAGAGGACCACAGTGGGGTAACCTAAACAGCAGAAATGGATTGTCTCACAGTTCTGGAGGCTGGGAGTCTGAGATCACGTCAGTAGGCTGGGCTCCTTCTTGGGGTGCTGAGGGAGACTGTTCCATCCCTCTCTCCTGGCTTCTGGTGGTTGCCAGCAATCTTTGGTGTTGTCTGGCTTCCAGAAGCATCACCCTGATCTCTGCTTCTTCTTCACATGATGTTCTCCCTGTGTGTCTGTCTCTGTGTCCCAATTCCTCTTTTTTATGAGGATGTAAGTCATATTGGAGTAGAGCCTCCTCTAATGATTTCATCTTAACTTAATCATCTGCTAAGACCCTGTTCACAAACACAGTCACATTCACAGGTACTGAGGGTTAGGACCTCAACATCTTTTGAGGTGACACAGTTAACCCCTAACACTTACCTTCAAGACTATATGGCATCCCTCAGCTGGCTGTTCTCTTTCCACTTCCTTTCAGAGACCTCAGTTAGCATGGAGTTTGATCTCCTCCTTGACCTCTCCATGTAGAGAAGGTCCCCCTGGTGCCAGCCACTCTCCCCACTGAAATGGATCAGCTGGTGGGGTGGGGGGAGGGGAGGTAAAAAAGGCAGGTCACCTTCTACAGATCAAAGTATAGCTGCAACTGAAATGATGTGACATTGACTGCTTATTGATCAATTATTGTACTCCAGGCACTGAGTTGAGAATTTTACCCACATAATCTATTCTGCACAGCAACCCAAAAAGATAGGCGTTACCATAACACTTCCTAGATGGAAAAACCTAAGGTTTATAGAGATTAAGTTCTTGTCCAAAGCCACTGACCCCAACGCTTAATCAACACAGAATCAGGCATAACAATAATGAAATTTTAGCAAATATTATTTTAACTATTTTTCCTCCTTCCCATGGAGCTTTTGGGTTAAAATAACAGCCCCTTTCCCTTCCCTCTATTCTGGTTGATTGGGAACCCTGCCTAGACCCTATTAGTTCATACCCTGGGGCTGTGGATGAACCCTGCATGTTACAAGGACCGTAGCTGCAGGCAATTTGACCTTGGAACAAAGCTGGGCAAGGCCACAGAAGAGGAAGTCTGTCCCAAGGGTCCACCCTGTGCAGCTCCCACCCCCTCCTGCTCCCCAAGCTTTAGGACCTTCCCATACTCCACTCCCCCGCGTGGCCTGTGAAGGGGGCCCAAGGTTCAATCTGTAGATACACCGTTCTGTAGGAAGCACCATTGTTTTCATTGTTTTAGAAAGTGGGCTAGGGCAGCCTTTCCCAGGGGCTGAGTCCTTGGATGGTGAGAGTAGAGGCCAGAAGCAGGAAGAAGCAGGGCCAGTGCTAGAAGGACCCAAGCCAGGGCGTCTGCCTGTCTCTTGGTCTCTCTGAATGCTTTTCTTTCCATAAAAGTAATCGGCGATTATTTTCAAAAAACAATGAAAGTGTGTAGAATAGAAAAGCAACAGTCCTCACAATCCCAGCCATTGGCGAACAGGCTACCTTAATTCTGCTCCTCACAAATCAACATACACATGGACAGTCAATAAAAAGGATCATATCACTTTCCATCTGCTTTTGCCATTTAGTTAAGGTTAGGGTTAGGATAGGAGAATCGTGTTCTGTCTCTACAGACTGATCCCTGCTATTGGCAAATGGTTTCACTGCATGGATGAAACACTATTTAACTAGACCATGGAGATAGACTTTTATGTTGTTTCCCATTTGTGAGTCTTCCAAACGATATTGAAATAAAAATTCTTGTACATAAGTCTTTATCTTTTTGTCCAATTATTTCTCTGGGATTAATTCTTCAAAGTGGGATTGCAAGGTCAAAGGGTAAATACATTTATTTAATTTTTCTTTAAAGATTTTGTTTATTGGGGCGCCTGGGTGGCTCAGTGGGTTAAAGCCTCTGCTTTTGGCTCAGGTCATGATCTCAGGGTCCTAGGATCGAGCCCTGCATTGGGCTCTCGGCTCAGCGGGGAACCTGTTTCCCCCTCTCTGCCTACTTGTGATCTCACTCTTTGTCAAATAAATAAATAAAATTAAAAAAAAAAAGATTTTGTTTATTTATTTGACAGCGAGAGAGAGAGAGAGAGAGAGATAGAGAGAGAGAGAACGCAGGCAGGGGGAGATGCAGAGGGAGAGGGAGAAGTCTCCCTGCTGAGCAGGGAGCCCGATGTGGGTCTCAATCCCAGGACCCCGGGATCATGACCTGAGCCAAAGGCAGACACTTCGACGGAGCCACCCAGGTACCTGGATCAGCACATTTAAAGATTAAAAATTTTGAGGTGTTATTTCGTGGTTGGCCTCTGTAGGCAATAGATAGAGTAACAGTCCCACCACCAGTATTTGAGACTACCTGTTTTCCCTTTCTCTGCCCCCTAAGCATTAGATACTTAACAGGAAAAAAACAAAAGCTATGTCTTATTTTAAATGACATTTTTAAAAAATCACGAGGGAAGTCGACCACAGTTCCATATTTTCTGGCTACCTGTGTTTCCTTTTCTGTACATGCTGCTGCTGCTGCTTCTCTACTGGGGGTGAACTCATGTGATCCTGAGGAAATTACGTCTTTAGCTCGTCACTTTACCAAGACGAACATCACATTGTTGACTTTAATTGTCTGGAGAAGAGAGACCTGTGGCCAGTGAAGCTCGGGTTGGTCATTATCGTTCCTTCATAAATTCGGGGCTGTTCTTTCATTTACTCTTTCATTCGCTTGGAAATTATTCCTGGAGTAATCCGTTGCTCTGGTTTGCTCATTAATCATTTTTTCACATAGTTATTGAGCACCTGCTGCCTTGGAAATGCCAGGTTCCCCAGGGACGGGGGTGGGGACTCCGAGAGACTCGGTAGGGATGACTCTCCTTGCCCCGTGGGGTACCGGTCCTGTACATGGTGCCCCAGGAACTCCTCGCCAGAGGGGTGAGGGGAATGGCGGGGAAGGCTGTGATCTGGGGAGTCTTCCCAGAGGGGGTGTCAGAGGTTGGGTATGGAGCAAGGGTCCTAGAAGGGAAGCAGAGTGAGGGAAGGGAGAGCGTATTATAGGAGAAGAAAATGGTATACACAGAGGCAAAGGCAGAGCCTCGGGCTGGCACGAGGGGGGCTGGAGCAAAGGATTTTTCTTAAAAACGATTAGCAGGGGATACTATGGGGCTGGGGTAGGGGTGTGTGTCTGCTGGGCTAGTGCCGGAGGACCTCCCTCTGTGACCGCCCAGAGTAGGGTGAGGAGAGCTGCTGTGCCTTGGGAAGATCATTCTGCCAGCAACATGGAGGACGGATGGAGGGGAAGAGACAGAGGCAGAATCTTCAGTTAAGGCTGTTGCAATAAAGAAAGAGCATGAGGAGAGTCCGAGTTCTCAGGGGAGTGTGGGGCTAGAAGCTGAGGGGCCTGGGGTCCCCTCCCCACTCTGCCACTGGCTTATCCAGAAAGGTCAGAAGGCCTTCTTCTCACAGAAAGCGTGGCCCCAGCTCTGTGTCATTCCACAGATCACCAGGTCTTTGTGGAACATCCCCTGGTTTCCAGAGGCTAGGTGTTTCCGCTAGGTGTGGGGGCAGAGGGAGTGAGCAGGCATGATCTTGGCGCGACAGGAAGGCGGCCGGGAAGGGCGGACGGCGCAGGAAACTGCTGGAGAAGAAATGAGCTGCTGACATAATCTCGGTGTTTCTGCTTCACTCTTTTGACAGCTGCCAGGCAACTCCATCTTCTGGGTGCTCCATAATTTGCTTACCTGTTTCCTGAGGAACGAGAATTTGCAAATTTTTGTCACAGCCTGTGTCACTACGGACTTTTGTGCATGACCCTTGAGTGTAGGTGAGTGTGTTCCTGTAGGGCAGTTTCTTGGTGGCGGGAGTGTATGTGCTGTAGATTCTGGTAGCTTTTGCTAAATTGCCCTCCCCAGGGGGCCTCCCGATTTTTGGGATGATTGAGGCCCAGGGAAGTTAGGTTGCTTGCCCAGGGCCATAGCAGTGACATGATTTTGTTAGGCTTTGACTCACAGTGGTTCTGTCTTCAAATCCCTATTCTTCCCATTGTTCTATGCTATAAATTCCTGGAACTCGTTCCCCATAACTCTCTGAGGTTTCTGTCTTGATCCTTCAGACCACAGCAATTAATAAGAGAAAGCTTGCAGTGATAGGGCCTGACGTCTTTGTTTGGGAGACAACAAAGAAATGGGGCAGGGGGCTTGAGTTTCACTTCAGGGCTGGCTCTGGATTGGGGGGCAGGGCACCCCTGCCCCAAGATCCAGCCTGGGTTGGCAGCTCAAATGTGGTATGAGGAAGGCAGGCGAGGCTAACAAGGAGCCCTGGGGGCTTCCTGGGAGGACCGGGAATTTCCCAGACAGCCTGCACCTCAATCAGAAAAATCTTTGATATGGGGTTGTCAGCTCCAAATTCATCCTACCAGCTGAATTACTGTGGGTCCTGGCGACATCTCTGCCCAAGGGGTGGTGGTGAAGAAATTGGTGTCAAAGGCATTTTTCCTGGGTCTCATGGGATTGAGTTGTGATTCCCGGCTTCTCCCCCTTAGTGCTTCTGCTCATCTCCCAGCTTCCACATGTCATTCTTACAAAGACATGAAGTGACAGTTCACAAAGTCGGGCACTCCCACAGTGAGGTCCCGCCTCCCTCGGTGCCTGCTGCCATGGTGAGCTGGAGTCAGACCGCCAGAGCTCCTGTCCTGGCTCTCGGTCTTCAGATCCCCCGGCAAGTGATTCAGCTTCTTGTCATCTGTGAAATGAAGAGACCAACAGACCCCGTCATAGGGTTGCCATGAAGATGAAGTGAAATTGGCATCCTTTTCCCTTTTCCACACTCTCCAGGTTGCCCAGGTGGTGGCTTCTGACATGTGGCCCAGAGGTGAGTAAGGATAAAAGCATGCACAGCCTTGAAGGAATGTCGACCACATGCTAGGCGGTGTTCTAAGTCTTTACGAGTATTGCCTTAATTTTCCATTGCTTTGGAACAACAAATTGGCCCAAAACTTAAGCAATATAGATCAAACACTATTTTATAGCTCTTGTAGTTTTTGTGGATAAGATGTCCGAGAGCAGCTTAGCTGGGTGGTTCCAGCTCAAGGTCCCCCGTGAGGTTGCAGTTAAGATGGTGGTTAGGACTGCATCATCTGAAGGCTTGTCTGGGGCTGGAGGGTCCATCACCATCCTCCTCCTCCTCCTCTTCCTCTTCCTCTTCTTCCTCTTCATCCTCCCCTTCCTCTCCTTCTCCTTCTTCATCTTCCTCCTCCTCCTCTTCCTCCACATCATTCTCCTCCTCCTACTTCTTCTTTTTCCTCTCCTTCTCCTCCTTCTTTTCCTTGTCCTCCTCCTCCTCCTCTTCCTTCTTCTTTTTTTTTTTTTTAAAGATTTTATTTATTTATTTGAGAGAGAGAGAGCATGAATGTGGGGGAGGAGCAGAAGAAAAAGAAGCAGCAGACTTCCCACCAAGCAGGAAGCCGGATGTAGGGCTGGATCCCAGGATTCTGAGATCATGACCTGAGCCGAAAACAGATGCTTGACAGACTGAGCTGCCCAGTTGTCCACCCCCCACTGGGAGGATCCATTTCTAAGATGACTCCCTCACAGGCACAGCCCATTTGGGCTGGATGTCAGCAGTCGGCTCTCGTTCCTTGCATCGCGACCTCCTCGCCAATTCAGAGTGCTGCTTGAGTGTCCTCGTGACCTAGCGACAGGCTTCTCCTAGAGTGAGTGCTCCAAGAGAACAGACTGGAAGTTGTAATGTCTTCTAGGACCTAGTTTCAGAAGTCTTCTAGTCATTTTTGCAAAATCCTATTGGTCACGCCAATCAGCCCCTAGCAAGTATGGGAGGGGACCACACAAAGCCACAAACACAGGGAGGTGAGGATCACTGGAGCCATCTTGGAGGCTCATTCAGTCCCTGCCATGTGCCCAGGGAGGCTTAGTTAGAAGAGACTAAGTGTGGAAGGAGTTGCCGCCATGTAGGAGACTCAAATCTCAGATGTCATGGAGACAGCGCTCCACGCCAGCATGTGCAATGTGAGGGTGGTGACGCCTTGGTCAACAGCGGCCATGACTCTGGTGGAGAAGCCCAGTCAGGGGTAAATCATGAATTGTTCCTGGCTGTGCTCCTTCTGGGCTGGAATCTTTGGCCCTGCTAGAGATTCTGGGAGCTACCAAATAAAATATGCTTGATGGCTTAAACTAGCTGGGAAGGGTTCCATTATCGCAATGAAAATCGCAATGACTTCTACAAATGTTCAGAGCACCAGGGGCATATTATTCTCTTGGGCTGAATACAGTGAGCAAGAGAGAGCCATCCGCATAAAGGGATGGCCAGGGTGCCTCATCGTCTCAGGTTTTATTAACAAAAATATAGCAGCTACAATAAAGGAGGTGAGAATGTGTTTCTATTTGGCACTGGTAGGAGACAACAGGAATATTGTGTCTGAAGGCTATTTTTTGAAGGGAGACAGTGACAAATTAGAGCACGCTTAGAGGAGAGAGGCCAAGATGGTAGAGGAACACAAAACCGTTCCAGTGAGACCTAGGGAATGTTTTCCCTGGAGAAGAGAAGGTACCAAGGGGCACATGGAAGTCATTTTCACAGACATGAAATTCTCTTGTGTCATGGTGCAGAGGGTTGGACAGACTCCAGTTCAACTCCTGGTCACTTCCTTTGTGTGGTACGGACAAGGCCCCTAGTTTCTCGGAGTCATTTATGGTCACACCTGGCACATAAGAAATGCTTATAAGCCCCCTTCCTCTTTACCCTCAGCACCAGTGAGAATATAAGAGCAGCTTTGCACTCGGTCTGAATATAGAATACAGGGTGTGAGTGGCTTGTCTTTGGAGAAGACTAAGGACAGGCTGAATGACCCACTGGGCTGTCTACCCTCACTGAGACCTTCTGGAAGGCTGTGTTCCGAGCTAAGCATGTGATATGCATTTTTTTTTAAAGATTTTATTTATTTATTTGACAGAGAGAGATCACAAGTAGGCAGAGAGGCAGGCAGAGAGAGAGAGGAGGAAGCAGGCTCTCTGCTGAGCAGAGAGCCCCATGCGGGACTCGATCCCAGGACCCTGAGATCATGACCTGAGCCAAATGCAGCTGCTTAACCCACTGAGCCACCCAGGTGCCCCTGTGATATGCATTTTTTCGCTTATTCTCATTATCAGTCTTAGGAAGCAGGGGCTACCATGTCCGTTCTACAGAGGGAAAGGGAGGCTCGTAGAGGTTCAATAGCTTGCCATTCTGAGTGCCCATGTCAGAATTTGAATCCAGCCTTATCGCAACGAAAATCGCAATGACTTCTACAAATGTTCAGAGCACCAGGGGCATATTATTCTCTTGGGCTGAATACAGTGAGCAAGAGAGAGCCATCCGCATAAAGGGATGGCCAGGGTGCCTCATCGTCTCAGGTTTTATTAACAGAAGCATAGCAGCTACAATAAAGGAGGTGAGAATGTGTTTCTATTTGGCACTGGTAGGAGACAACAGGAATCCAGAGCCTGTGCTTGGAATCCCTATGGTCTGCTGAGAGTGGAAGAAAACAGGGGTGGGGGGAGGTGGGAAGGGTTAGAGCAGGGGAGGACAAGCATTAGGAGGCGCCGGCAGAGATATGAAGACGCATTCAGAGCTTCAGGATCCTTTGGTTTCCTCTGGGCTGTGAAAGAAAGTTCCTGGCTCAGGCCCTGCCTCCAGCCCAGACTCCCAGCCCCCTGCAGGATGTCTGGCAAGGCTTGCACTTCCCGCTCCTGCACGCGGGGAAGGAACAGACAGTGGAGAGGCCGGAATGCTCCCCAAAGGCTCAGGCAGGCCCGCACAGTGGGGCCCCGGGCAGCCGGCATTGTGCAAGCAGGAGAAGCAGGCCCTGGAATCCTTTCTATTCCGGAGAATTTATGAGGAGGACAAAAGGAGCCATTATCCCCGGGCTGTGGCGGCTGCTGCCCAGGCCTGTGGCCCAGGTGTCACACTCTGTCCTCACTCTCAGCCTGCTCTCTCCCTTTGTCTGTGGGCACACAGAGGCTTGGCCCCTGCTCCCTTCTCTGACGCTGCCCTGCCTCCTTCGGGCCTTGGTCCCTGGCCACTGCTTTTGCAGATTGAACTTGAATCTCTGCAGACTTGGAGAGGCCAGTGTCCGCTGTGAGGGTGACGGCTGGCGGGCCAGCTTTGGTGCCGCTCTCTAGCCCTGGCCATGCCCAAATCTCCCGCAGCCTGTGGTGGGGGGGAGTGGGGGTGGGGTACGCTGGCGCTCTGCACAGTCTTCACTGGGCTCCTCTGGGCATTTCCCTTCCCCGCCAGGCCTTCCTGCCCCAGGCCTGCCTCCCTCGCCTGCACACCTCCCCCTGCTCCACGCTCCTCCACGACAGCAAAAGGGAACTTCGGGGTGCTTCCTGAGAGCCAGCCCACGGTCCCCACCCTTGCCTTTTCTCCCCCGCCCTCCTCTTCATTGGCTGAGTCGTCCTCAGCCTTCAGAACCAAGCTCAGGTGTCCCCTCTGAGAAGGCCTGGGTCCCCCTCCGCTCTGCTCCTTTAGCGCCTGGAGTCGGCTCCCTCCAGCAGTTACACGCCACAGGTGAGGCGGTGAACTCTCGCACGAGGGTCTCTCGGGTCAGACTGCCTAGACTCAAGTCCCAGCCTTGCCATTTACCAGCCGTGTGATGTTGGGCAAGTCATTTAACCTCTTCGGTTGGATTAACCAAAGAGCCTCTTTGGGCCTCAGTGTACTTGCCTATAAAATGGGCATGACAGGGCTGTTAGCAGGATGACGTGAGACCAGACCTGTGGCCAGTGAAGCCCCTGGCATGCGTGAGCACCCGGTGGTTGGGGCTATGATGGGGCTGTTACCATCGCTCAGCAAGACGTTTACTGAATACATCCTTCATGTGTCAGTGTCTAGGCTTGGCTGGGGACACACAAAGAACGAGATGGATACTGTCTCACTGCTTAAGGAACCGTGTACCCATGAGCCCAGACACCTCACAACCCCTGGAACACAGGCTGCAGGCGAGATGGGAGAGGTACCACAGAACCACACGTGGAGAGGGGAGCGGCCGGAGATGAGTCCCAGTGTTCGCTCTGTTGGGAGAGATCTCTGTCTTCCGTGGAAGGTTGGGTTGAGGTGTGGATCTCCTGTGGGTTTTTGGCCTCTGCTCCTGGCTCTTGAATGCTCAGGAGTTGACAGGGGACGGGTCCTGATTGTGGACCCGAAGCCACAACGCTGACTCTTCCTTGCTTCATCACATTTTTTCTTCTCTCCAGTCATCCTCCCTGGCACAAAAGCATACATCTCATCTTCAGAAGCAAGAACCGGAGCTCTCCTTTGAGGCCACACACCTCTCTACCCCATTTCTTGGTTTCCTTTTCTAGATTACTTCCTCCACAGACTGGCCTGTCCCTTCCGATGCTCCTCAGGCCTGTCCCACCACTCTTCGCCCCTCCTAACTAGCCTGATTGAGGTCTCCAGGATTTCCTCGTTGCCTGAACCCCTGGAAATTTTCATTCTCGTTTTCCTAAAGCTTGGACTGTGACTTGACGGGCTGATCACTTCCTCGTTTCATAAGTTTTCTGTGGCGACCACAGCAAATCACCACAGATCACCTGGCTTTGGATAACACAAGTTTATTATTTTATAGATCTGTAGGTTAGGGGTCAGAGAGGGGTCTCATTAGGCTAAACTACAGGCTGGGCTATGTCTCTGTCTGGAAGCTCTGAGGGGAGCTTTCCATTTCCTTGCCCTTTTCGGGTTCTAGAAGGTTCTAGAGGCTGCTCACCTGCCTTGGTTTGTGGAACATTGAACTTCTCTGGCCATTCCTCTGTTGTCATATCTCCCTCTGGCCTTAGCCAGGAAAGGGTCTCTGCTTCTGAGGCCTGCCTGCAGAATATCATCTTCTCCTCACCTCGAGGTCCATAAGCCTGTCACATCTGCACCATCTCTTGCCAGGTTCAGTAACACATCTACAGGGGCCAGGGATTAGCAAGAAAGTATCTCTCAAGGGCCATTAGTCTCCCTACTACTCTGACTTAGAAGTTTTTCCTCACTCAGCTTCTAGAACTCCACTCTTTATTTTGCTCTTAGTGAACTTGGTTTCAGCCTTCTTCCTCCGACCCCTCTCTTGCTCTCCAGGAACCTCATTCGGGCCCTTGGCTGTGCTCACGTCCTCAGCTTCTTGTCTCCAGAGTCCATCGCCTTCCTGAGTTCCAGATTCAAAGACTGTGAAAAGGCTTGGTTGGCGTTTCCTCTTTCCTGGCTGATGACCCTCAGAACCAAACTGTAGATTTTATCCAAATAGCTTCTCCCTCCTTATCTTCCTCATCTTAGGAGAAGGCGCCCCCATCCAGCTCGGGCCAAGCACCTGGGAGTTGTCTTTGGGACAGGACACTTACTTACCCTCCACTTCCTGGTCAGCAGCCAGGCTTATTGACTCATTCTTCCAAAGACACCTTGGGTCCAAGTGTTTGTCATCACAGACATCGGCACGTGGGGCCAAACTGCTTCATCTCGCCTGGGTCATTGCAACAGCCTTCTAACTAAGAGCCTGCATCCACTTGTGACTCCCCCTGACCCCTGCCCACCATTACCCCTAATTCTCGATGCAGCATCTGGAGCAAAACTTGTAAAATGAAATCAGAGCCTTTGCTTGAATCCTCTGGGAGTGGCAGCTTCCTGTCCCCTTGAATCAAATGCAGTGTCATTGGCTTGTCCTCTAGGCCATACGCTGTCTGACTGCTGCTATCAGTCAAATCTCTTCTTACACCTGTGACCCCCTCACTTCTTGTTCCCCAACCCTACTGGCCCCTTGCTGCTCCCCACATACCACCGACTGTGTTATTGATGCCAGGTCTTCACACGGCTCTTCCTAGGCTTGGAAGCTTCTTCCAGACACCTATGGGGTGACCCCCTCATTACAGTGTCAGCTTCTGCTCAAATGTCACCTCCTCTGAGAAGCCACTTCTCATAATTTCCTTTGTATCATATAGATATAGATATGTATATATATATATATATATATATATATATATATATATAATTTCTTCCTCAGTAGACTATAATCTCCATGAGGGCAGGGATTCTATTCTTTTGTTCAATTCCGCATCTATGGAACCTAAATTGGTACCTGGCCTCCCTTGTAGGCACCTGATCAAAATGTATTTGTTATCTGAATGAATGAATGAATGAATGAATGGAAAGGGAGACTTCCCCTGGGGAGGAGGAAGTAGCATGGGAACAGGGCTGGTGGGTAGGCCCTGGGTCAGGAAGGACACCCAGGAGGCAGAGACCCGACGCCAGGCCTCTGAGGGAGACCGTGTCCATGGCAACTGAGGCGAGAGGCCACTGGCTGCTCTTGGCGGGAGGCCAGCGGACGCAGGCAGCTGATGGAGCCTGTGGTGACCCCAGGGGAAGCAGAAAGTCAGTGCCCAGGCTGGCATCTAGCTCAGACACCAAGGCTCCTTCCCTGTTTCCACCTCATCGCTCTGGCTGTGGCGGCCCCGGCAGATGGGCTGGTGGCAGGAAGCCGGCTCTCGGCAGGCCCAGGCTCCCCTCCTGCAGGGCAGCCCCCCAGCCTTCAGCGCTCGGCAGTGCCCAGCCCATGGACTCCTGGATCAGAGAGCTCCCGGGACCCCCAGCAAGCGGAGAGCAGTCATCGTGTCGCCTAGAGGGCCGATGAGAATAATAACAGCCGAGTGGCCAGGCTGCCTCTCGCTGTGGGCCGGGAGCGTTAGCTTAGCCCGTCTAGTCCTCACGGCGCTCTGTGGGAAGGGGGCTATTTGTCCTCGTTTACAAAGAAGGCCATCCTCTCTGGTGAAAGGCCTTGTCCAAAGTCACACGGCTCCAAGGGGCTGGCACCGGAGCTCAGTCGCCCCCTCTCCTTCTGTTCTTCCTTTGTGTCCCACCGTTGAGTCCCTACGCAGGGACTGGGCACAGGCCCCACCTGCACCTTCTCCTCAGGCTGCCCACCAGAGTCTCCTCTGTTCCCCACGCAGCGTGTGCCGCCACGCACCTTGTCCCTCGGTGAGTTCTTAATTCTGGACCATTTTGGAGTCCTCTTATCCTGCTATTTTGCCAAGGAATACACATCATGAGTTCTTTTGACAAGCGTCCATGGAGGCCCCGCTCGGTGCCAGGGGGCAGCGACGAAGAGTTGCAACTCCAGTCCTGACTGAGGAGGGCCTCCTCTAGGCCAGGCTCTGTTCTCAGAGCTGTGCGTGTCTAGACCCTTCTGGTTCCCGCAACTACCCTCTGGGGTAGGAAATGTCCTTCCCGTTTCTGACATGAGGACACTGAGATGCACCAGCGTGGTGAGTGGCAGAGCTGGGACAGAGACCAACCCATTGGACTCCAACACTCTTAGTCATTGGTCTACACCAAGAAACGAGGTTTGAGAGAGAGGAAGGGGCGCAGTGCTGTGGGGGTGCGGGTGAGGGTGTGACACATTTGGTTGGGTTCCTGTGCAAGTGGACAATGAACAACGTAAGTGACTTCACCAGGTAGAAGAGAAAGGACATTCCACATAGGAACAAAGGCCCAGACAAAAGCAGAGACCCTCAAGTACTGAGAAACACATCGGTTTCTAAGCTCCTTGAGTCTTATTTATCTTCATATTTATCTACTCCTCAATAAATAGTTGTGAATTAAAAAAAACAAAAACAGGTTTTGTCTGGCTTGGCTCCCAGCTTTGGGGCAAGAAAGGAAGAAATGTATATTTACTGAGGACTGACAAGGCACCACGCCCTTTCACGTGTGTGGGTCAGGGGCTCTCAGCACAAATCTGCCTGGTGAGCTTCGTCTCCACTTTCCAGATGAGGAGACTGAGGTGCAAACAGGAAGTGCGGCCTTTTGCCTTAACTCACTTCCTGGGCCCATATCCTCCCTGTTCTACCACCATAAGGCCTCTGGAGCTGTTTCCACTTCTTGAGGTGACACCTGGGAAGCCAGGGAAGGGGTGTCCCATGACATCACTTTCTGTTTCCCCTTTGCACTTCCTCTGTCCTCCTCCCCTTGTCCCTCATGACTGACTGAGGCCCTGTGAGCCCAGGACCCAAGAGTCCCCACCCTTTCAGGGTCACATGGCTGAGAGGACTTTCAAGGGAATAAGCATTTTTTTTTTTTTTTCAGTTTCACAGCCAAAAGCTTCCTTTCCTCCTCCTTTTTCTATCAATATTGAGAAGTTGGAGGATTTAGAAAAACCACGTGACCACTGTGTGATTGGGGGCAAGCTTCACAGGCAAGGAGCCTCAGTTTCTAAGAAATATCAAAGGGGAATCAGAATCATGTTTCCTAAGTGCACAGAGTTTGGATGTCAGTTAAATACATTTGCTACGTCCATACGAGGTTCATTAAAAAGTATGATGCCGATCTATATTCACTGAATTAGAAAGTTCTTGCCTTACCAAGGAATGGTAAAAGTACATAAAACAAACAAACAAACAAAAAACTAGTGAACCATTAAAAAAAAGAATGGTAAAAGTAGTATCTTTTTTCAATGTCAGATGGGTAATGTGCCGAGGCTGTAACAAGCTTTGAGGGAAGCACATGTCACACTGCGGTGCGAACGCCCAGTCATCACGCTTATGAACTACAAAAGGATCAGGATCACCGTGGATGGTAAAGATATTTTCTGCTTGTCTCTCCTGTCGACTCTCCACCCTCTCCATCTTGTTCTGTGCCCAGGGGCTTAGGCCTCCAGGAACCACCGTCGATGGGCTTCTATGCCTTCTAACGGCGGCTGAGTTGGCGGATGGGAGGCACCCGCAGTCGGAGGGTAGGGGAGAGTGAGATCGGGGCTCCAGCTCTGCTGTTGACGGGGGCTGGCTGTGTCTCCCTGAAGGCTACAGGTCCTGACAAGTGACCCTCCTCACACAGCTGTGGTTTGTTGTAACCGCTCCCTCTACCCTTGGCCGTCAGACCCCATGAGTCAGGATGGCTCTCCCTTGTTGCTAGCCCTGGTGCACAGCACCATTCCTTGCCGATTTTCCCAACCTCTACCCAGGCCAATGAAAACAGCCCCTATTAAACTCTCTGCAATTACTCATTTGAATGTGCCATCTATTTCTACCAAGAGCCCAACTAACACCATAATACAGTCCCAGGCAGGTAAAATGATATTCATTCCAGAATCCAATAAGGGAGGTCTGAAAGGATGACCATGGAAACATTATTGTCCCAGTGTGATGGGATTTGGGTGGGATTTTTTTTTTTTTCCCCTACTTTATGCCTCTGTGAAATTTTTAAACTTTTCTACAACAAGCAGGGATTGTCTTTGATTCCAGAAAAACAAACAAATAAAACAGTTGTTGTAAGGGTCAGATGAGAGCAGGACATGAAAAGTGCTTTGTACATTGGGAGCTACTGTTCAAACTTAAGGTCCTAAGGAGTGAGCCAGCTGGTGCAAGGATTTCTAGGGTATTTGCATTAAGGCCTGATTTCCTCACAGAAAGGCTGACTTCCTTTTAAAAAGGACTCAGAGGTAAATGGACCGGCCCAGCATCCTTGGCTTTTTCTTTCCGGAGTATCTCAACAAACAGTCAAGTCTCCAGCATGTCTTCTCGGCTCCCTCCTGCCCCCTGCCTCAGTGACCTGCTGCCTTCCCCAGCCCCCACCTCGTTCAAGGGCAGAGACAGCCCGATGAAAGCCCGGGTAATGAACTCACAGTACAACTGCCTTCTGGTCTCCCGGGTCAGCATGTCTCTGCCAAAATGAAAGAGAGGACTTCCAAAGGAATGCCTTCTTTTTTCACAAAACGTGGCCATGAATTAATCATTGTTTATCGGGGCTGTGTGATACTTGGTCCCAGTAATGGTGCTGAGACATAAATCATAGCTCTTTGGGGGTGGGGTTGAGGAAAGGGCCCAGGAAAGCTGTGAAGAGCTGTTCTTCTAACCCAGGGCAAAAATATCCTTGTTTTCAAGCGGCTGGGAGTGCATTCTGGGCTATTTATAATCGGCTGCCGAGCTAAGGCGTTTCTGCAGCTGGGCCTGGGAGATAATTAGCACAGTTTCCTTCTCAAGCCAGGTCTGCAAAACAGACCCCTCTCCTCTGGTAGCCCACCCCGGCCCATCTGCGCCGGGCCTCTGGAGTCTGACCTCCCTCGCTTGGTTTCAGCTTTCTAGAAAGCAAAGGGTGCATTTAAAGACAGAAAGGCCAAACCACCGCGGCTCAGAGATGAAGGCTCGGCTTGTGACCCGCTGGCAGATAGATGTGCCCAGAGCAGGACTGTGGAATGTCCGTGGAACTTGGCACAAAGGGCCTTTGAGAGCTGTGGGGAAGGGGCACATGCCACAGGCTCCATTTCCTTCTCCCAGAAGTTGCTCCAGATAGAAAAACAGGGTCCCCGGGAGGGCAAATTCCAAAATTCTCGCATTGTGTGTCTTGGCAGGAAGGTGAGCATTGAGGCGAAAGTTCTGGAATAGGGCTCAAAAACCCTGGCTGCCTCCTCCCACTACTGCCTGGTGACCTGGAGCAAACCCCTTTATGTCTCTGGACCTCAGTTTCCTTATCTACAAAGGAGGGGAGGGGGAACGCGGTATTTTTCACACATGTAAAACTCACTAAAGCTCCTTATAAAAGCAATATTGCATATTCTGTTACATAGAATGGAGTATATAAAACAGGTACAAACACGGTAACTGGTTGACGTAGCTCTGGGAGGGAGTTGAGACCGCAAGCCCACCCACCTGGCCTCTTTCTCAGCCTGACCAGATTCGCGAAGCTGTGGGTTCCTAGAGAGTTTGGTCACTGCTGGCTCAATGGTGTCTAACATTCTGAGCTTTGAAATCCATTCATTCATTCCCCCATTCATCCCCCATAAGTATTTACTGACTTGTGTCAGGCTGGACTTGGTGTTGGGGATGAAAAGAAGAATAAGAAAGCCATTGTCCTTGCCTCACGGAGTTTGCAGGGTAGTGGCATAGATAGATACTGATTAAGTATATATGTTATAGAAACATAAATAATACGTTACATATAATACATGTGTTTTGTGTATTACATATGATACATATATTTCTAAGATGAGGTTATATTGAAGCAGGTTGGGCCCTAAATCCGGTATGACTGGTGTCCTTACAAGAAGAGAAGTGATAGAGAGACAGAGCCACCCGAGAGAAAGCCACGTGATGACTGGAGCATAAATACCACCACAAGCCACGAAACACCAAGTATTGTCGGCAAACCACCAGAGACTGGGAAGCAGCAAGGAAGGATCCCTGCTGAGAGCCTTTAGCGGAAGCGAGGTGCTGCTGACAACTTGAGTTTGGACTTCTAGCCTCTAGAAGCACGAGAGAATACTATTCTACTGTTTTAAGCCATGGAGTTTGTGGTATGCGTTACAGTGGCCCTAAGAAGCGAATAAAATGGACACAAATGCGGTTCTTCTTATTCTCAGTGGTTGTGTTTTATAAAGCCACCACGGGAACATGGAACCATGGCTCCCAGGGATACACAGGGTTAGGTTCCCCGGAGCCTCTGGTCACAACATTTCATCCACCAATTGTTACATAATCTGGGTTTATGCGTGCTTCTGTTGAAAGACATCTTACTTACCATCTATTGTCAATTCATTCATGTTAAATTTATGGCCAACAGCAGTATAACTCATGTCTGGACGAATCTTATCCAACACCTACCTTTCCTCCACCAGGCACATGGCAGCCTTCTTGGGCTCAGGAGTGCTAGACAACCCTCCAGCCCCATGCTCGGCGGCCATTTTATTTTTTAATTTTTTAAAAAGATTTTATGTATTTATTTGACAGAGAGATAGAGAGAGAGCACAAGCAAGCAGAGCGGTGGGCAAAGGGAGAGAGAGAGAGAGAAGCAGGCTCTCTGCTGAGCAGGAAGCCCAATCCGGAGCCATTTAAACAGCAAAACAGAAGGCCTGGGTGGCTCAGTTGGTTAAACAGCAAAACGACCAACCACAAAATGCAAAAAGTGTAACACAAAATTGCAAAAAGGACACTTGTTTAGAGTCTGAGGGCTGAGATAAGAAGCAGAGTGTCAATTTTGTTGGATCTCAGATGGGAACACGTGTGTTGGGAGACTCAAATTTTTTGCGGCTCTGCGCATGTCCGTAGATGAACCTCTGAAGCCCTGCACGTATTGATTTGGGCAACACAAATCCATTTGGAGGAGTAGCAAATTCCCAAATACAGACTCTACAAATGACACAGATCCACCTGAGACACACAGGCCAAATGGTAAGAAAGGCTGTGAACCAAAGAACAGTGTTTTGAAAGACAGGAACCAACACTTATCTTAACTGGCAAAGTCAAGGGACCACCTGAGTGGTGGCATTTCAAGCCGAGGCCTGAAGAAGAGAGGAGCCAGGAGTCAGGGGAAGGATCTGTGGGCAGAAGAGACAGCTCGTGAGGAGTCTGGGGGTAGGTAAAAGCTGGGTGCGTTTGCATGAGGTGGGAGTGCCTTGAGCAAGATGGCGAGTGAGTTGGGTGAGGGTTCTGGGTAAGGAACGATGGGAAGATCTTGGAGTGGTTTGAGCAGAAAAACGAGGTGTCCCAGGCAGAACTAAAGTCCTCTCTCAGCTGCTCCACAGATTTGCTGAAACAAGATCTGGTTCCCTCAGCTGGCTAATCTGAGAAATAAATGTGTGATAATTTCAAATCCTTCTTTGGATTGGTGCAGGGATATAAATAAATGCCAAGGGAAGTGTCATGGCGTGATCATATCTCAGTTTGTTCTGCACATGATGGTGTTTAATTTTTAAATCAGATCTACTAGGAATATAACGCCTCAAACCAAGGGAGTAAGACTTCCATGTGAACATTTCAGCTTCCACGGCAGGAAAGAGGAGGGAGATATTTTTAGAAGGAGACCTCTCAGTGCCCCTAAACCACGAGGGAGGCACTGCCCTGCCCCAGCATTCCGCAGGCCCTGCCTATCAGCTTTCATCGTGGACAAGGCGTGGGTGGGCTGAGGTACCCCATGTTGCCAGGAATGCCTGACCAGAAACTGCTCTTGGGTGTGTCCCGGAGCTGCCTCCCCTTCACTTGACCCAGGACAGCTGGCTTCCTGGCCTTGTGAAATCTTCCCGAAGCAGGAAAGAACTTGAGTTCTGAGTGAGACTCCTTGTGTCTGACTTCATGTGTTTGCCGTGTCTTTCCTCTCCATGCTTTACTTCACTATGTCCATCCAACATCAGTTACCATCCTCCTCGACCACCACCAAACCCTACCAGCAGAAACAGTGTGGCACTACAGAGACACTTGGCATGCACTGGCAAACTGTGCTCTGTGGAGTGGAAAATACCATGGCGGCCATTTTCTTTCCTTCCTTGAGGAGAAAGTCCCTTGTCAATCATTGAGACAGTCTGAGTAAGCTTGTTTTTAGACATCTGATGACTAAGGAAGCCCCTCGTGCTATCTCATCATATTTTCTTCCTCTTCTCCAGGGCTTACCAACACTCCCTTCTGTAGGACATGCTGAGGGATTATGAGTCAAAAGGAAGAATGACGAATAAGTGATTTTTCTGGTCTGGTGTTTGGAGGGCAAACTCAGTTCAAAAGCTAGCTATTCCAACCTTTGTGAAGGTGTAGAGGTCCTTGGGTGAACATGTTTGTTATGTGAATATGAAGGTCTTGCAGTAGTGCCTGCTCCAGAAAAACTGCCTTTGTTCCTCAGTTTACCTGAACACAACTTTTCAGTCAACAGAGGGTTGTAGGATCTGTGCTGTCCCAGAAGTGTGAGCTGTTGTCTCCGTCCTGACACTTTTCCAAGAGACCTCGGGCCAGTAGCTTACCCTCCTGGGGCCACCGTGTCTGTGGAGGGTGTGTACCCACAGCCGAGGTTGCCTACTAAACGGCCGGCCGCACTTCCACAGAGCAGGTGTTTGATTGCATTCTTCTGTGCTGAAAGACTCCGGAATTAGATTCTCCAGCCATGCCTGAGACGCTCTGGCTCTGCAGGAGCTCAAATCAAGTAATGAAAAACCATGGAAAACAACGAGGCAGCCCATGTCCCCGAGTCACCTCTTCCTGGGCGGTCCAGGGGCCTTCCCTCCACTTTTCCCAAATTGGGCTTCTCTCCCCTCCCCAAATGGCCATGGCCGCTGGGCAACGGCTTTGCTCGAGGACAGACGATCAGACTCATCACGCGTGAGAAACCGCACCCAGGAGAGGGCCTCACCTCAGGAAGCCGCACTGAACCTCCTGGCCCTGACCTCACAGGACGTCTCCCAGCTAAAACCATCAGCCCCACTGCCTCCCACCCCCTAGACTCGGATGAGATAAGCCAAAACTGACCGAGGGGACATGGGCACCAGGCTGGACGCTGGGATGCGGCATGAAGGAAGACAGGACTCCTGCCAGAAGCTTCCAGTCAGACAGGACATCTGCCCAAAAATTCCAGTCTGCAGAGGGAGAGAGAGAGTCCTGGAGTCACCCCTGGGGAAGGGGACACGCGTGGTGGTGGGGCTAGACGCAAAAGGCTGAGAATGACAGACAAAACGGGCCCCTAACACCTTGATCAATCATTTCTCCACTTCTTCTTCTTTTTTTTTTTTTTAACAGCTGATGAAACATATTCACGCATAAGAGCTCATTTGTTCCTCACGTGCCGTCAGAGAAGCAGACAAGACAGGGACACTGAGGTGTCCCCCGGGGTAGCTCCCTCCGTGGACACACAGTGGTAGCTAACGGTACACGTAACATCATCTATTCCGCGCTTCCTCCGAGCCAGGCCCAGGCCGGGCCCTTCACAAACGTGCTCGAGTCCTCACATCTCTCCAAAACAGGCGCTATTATTATATTTTTCTTTTTTAAAGAATTGCAGGAAAAACCTAGAGCCCAGCATTTACGTTTACTTTCAAGTGTATAGCTCAGCGGCGTTGAGGACATTCACTCCGCGGGGCCCATCACCACCGTCCACCCACGGAACTCCTTCTAGGCCGTAAAACCGAAACTCTCTACCCACTAAGCGACTCTCCATTTCTCCCTCCTTCCCCTGCCCTCTGGCAACCACCATTCTGCCTTCCGTCTCCACATCTCCACGTGTATGAGTGTTTGAGGCACCGCAGAGCCGTGAAACCAAACAGGATTTGTCTTGGTGTCAGTGGCTTATCTCCCTTATTTCACTCAGGAGAATGTCCTCGAGCTCTGTGTTATAGCAGGTGTCAGAATTCCACCCCCCCCCCCTTTTTAAAGGCTGAATAGTGTGTGTGTGTGTGTGTGTGTGTGTGTGACATTTTGTGAACGCATTTACCCATGGATGGACAATTGGGCTGCCTCTACATTTTGGGTATCGTGACTAACGCTGGTCTGAATATGGTACGCAAACATCTCTTCGAGTAAACAGATACAGTTGTTTGAGCAACGTTGGGTTGTCAACTTCCGGCGCAGTAAAATATCCACATATAACGCCCCCCCCACTTAACTACTACTAACCTACTGTTGACTAGAAGCCTTACTGCTAACATAAACAGTCGATTACCACATATTTTATGTGTGTCTTACATATTGTATTTTTATAATGAAGTAAGATGGAGAAAAGAAAATGTTATTAAGAAAATCATAAGGAGGGGCGCCTGGGTGGCTCAGTGGGTTAAGCCGCTGCCTTCGGCTCGGGTCATGATCTCAGGGTCCTGGGATCGAGTCCTACATCGGGCTCTCTGCTCAGCGGGGAGCCTGCTTCCTCCTCTCTCTCTGCCTGCCTCTCTGCCTGCTTGTGATCTCTGTCTGTCAAATAAATGAATAAAATCTTTATAAAAAAAAAAAAGAAAGAAAATCATAAGGAGCACAGCATACATGGACAAGGTTGTACTGTAAAGAATCTGCGTGTACGTTGTCCTGCACGGTTCAAAGCCATGCTATTCAAGGGGCAACTGTATTATGAATCTCCTTTTTCTGGAGAGGGAAACTGAGACTCAAGGTATTGAGTAATTTCTCCTGGCTCAACAAACAGTAAGTGGAGAACCAGTCTGTGTGACACCAGACGCCGGGTTCCTAACCACTGAACCATCCTATCTCTAAAAAACTCAAAAATACCCAAGTTCAAATCCCAGCTCTGCCACGAACCGATGGTGACATGAACAAATACAAACCTGTGAGTCATGGGCTTGTTTTAAGGATGAAGTAAATTGAGGTGCTTCTCCTGCCAGGCTCATCGTAGCGTCTTTTGTCGTCACTGTAACAACTGGTAGCGAGTACGTAGGAGAAGTGACCCAGGGACCCACAGCCTCGGACTCGGTGGCTGCAGCCTGCCGGGTGGGCTGAGGGCTGGTTCTCGCCAGTTAGGCTGTGAGCTGTGCCGGGGCCACCTTTGTCATCTGTACCATGAGCCAGCCCAGGGCTGAGGGTGTCACGGCACTGATGTGGCTGCAAGGTACAACAAGAGAGCACAGCTGGAGCAAGAGAAGGGGGTCCTAACCCAGGGCAGCCACTAACCAGTCCTCATTCCCTTCCCCCTGGGCCTCAGCTTTCGCACCTGCCGATCGATCGGGGCCCTCACAGGGGACAAGTGTTCTGGAACTTCTAAGCTGTGACCTCAGTGTAGCGGTGTGAAGGGTTCAGGTGGTATGCTCAGGCTCTCTGGGTCCGACCCTGGGACTGCTGTCCACTTGCTGCGTAACTTTCAACCAGGGGCTTGGGACCTCTTTAGCCTTTGGTTTTCTCATTACTAAAAATGGAGCACACTCCAGAGCTTGGGTCACAGGGCTGAGAGGGTCAAGTGAGGGCTTTAAGTGCTCAGTAAAGGCGGGCTGTTGGAATTCTTCTTACGATTATCAGAATGAAGACTTGCTGACTGCCCAGCTTCCGGAAGAGAGACCTAGCGTGGCAACATTACTCACCTGTGAATCGGAGGTTTCTCCTTTGACAGCAGGAACCTCGTCATCACCAACTCGAAAGGTCGTGGTGGGGGTTAAGGGAGATAATAAACAACCGGGCACCGAGGAAGGGCTTAGCCAGTATGTACCAGCGGTAGAACGATGCCCATTGCAAAGTTTTAGAGATTTGTTTCTTCCCATACAGTGATCGAGAGTATATGTTTGTGTAATTTCTACGACCGGCAATTTGGCAATGACTCTGAACACCACCAATCCGCCTGCCCCTTGACCCGGAACCTCCATGGCTAATTACAGATAACAGCTGGGAAATGATGCGGGTCCAAGGCTTTCCAGTGGTTGTAAATGTCTGTCTGATTAAAATAAGTTGTGGGTTGGCAAAGTATGCAGCTATGAAAAAAAAATGGTAGAAGAAGCTCTTCCTGTTCTAAGATCTATTAATTGAGAAAATTGAGGAACAGAACACCATGTATCACTATACAATGTTTAGCATTTGCGTAAGAAGGAATGGGGTAGTAGATAATCGTAGGCCCGTGTAATGCTTGTATATACACTTAAAAAAAAATCTCTGGTGGGATATACAGCAGGCCCTGAGTTCCTGAGAGATCGTCCTGTATCTTTTTATAATTATCTGTTTATAACTTTAAGAATGTATTACCTGTCCAAAAAATTAAATAGAGTAACACTGTGTTAAGGAAAGAAGGGAAGACGGGACAGCAGGAGGGGAGGGAGAGAAAGGGAGAGAGGAAGTGGGAGGGCTGGGGAGGGAGGGGGACGAATCTGCTCCTCTCAGTCTCAGGCTAAGGGAGAGCAGGTCTGTCCTGCTGAGGAGGGGACGGAGCATCTTGCATCACGGGATCTGGCTGGGCGTGAACATCAGTTGTGATAAGGAAGGTGGGACGCTGACTTACAGGAGACGACCTGACACTGAAGTCCCGTGGCCCTCCCGGCAGGTGTCTTTCCACAGGAGTGTGACAGTGACCTTCAAGCTTCTGCTCTGTCCTTGTTTCCAGCAGCGGCTCCCATAGGGCACGGCCTCCCCCTCAGGCTCCTCTCCACTCCCAGAAAGCTCCCTGTTGGGACTCCTGCCTCCTGAGAAAAGAACAGAGATATAAAAAGAAGGACCCAGTGCATTTCCCCCGCTTCCAATGTCTGATTTCTTAAATTAATTTACATGGCAAATGGAAGAGCCGATGACACAAAAGCTTCAAACCAGAAAGTCTTAAACACGTGAAAGGCAGCGGTGATGATGGTCATTCCCTAGGCCAGCACCTCTGTCAGCTCGGACAAATAATCTAGAGACCTGACTGCCATCTTTTTGGGTTATAATAATTTTTTGTCATTGATGGTGTGAATTTAGCAATGAACACACTGTTGTAAATAAACACGGGTATTTCTGTTTCCCTCAACGCTGCACTCTAGAGGAGTCTTTTTGCTTAGGCTTTGGCACATGTTACTATTATCAATACTATTAATACATATGGCATGTCATTCTGTATAAAATTCATAAATATATTCATGGAAAATAAGAATAAATGTACTGTCAATTTATGGTTTGTTTTCCCATCCATTATCTCATCTGATCTTCAAACAGCCCTAGAGGGTGGGTATTTATTCAACAAACATTTACGGAGCACTCATCGTGTCCATGATGCTGAGCTACGTCCTGGTGTTTCAGAGGTAAAATGACAGAACTCCGGTGTAACTGAGGTCAGATACGCAGACAGATGTGGAATTACAGCAGTAGACAAGACGATGTGGGAACAGTGAGGAGAGGCACCCAATCCACCAAGTGGTGGGGAACAGATCAGAAAGGATTTGCAGGCAAGCTGTGGTCGGAGCTGAGCCTGACACAGGGAAGCACTGAGTCAGACCCCCCTGGCTTTCCCAGCATCTTCCTCCTGTGAGCTGGAGCCCAGCAATCCCTCGTAGACTCTCCACTCCGTCCCCGGTGGCTATGCCTAACTCCATGCTACACATTCCTCAGGAAACTTGTCAGTTCAAGATCTATGCTTTGGTGAGGGACCTTTATTTATTGGTTTGGCTTCTTTCCCTGAGGAGTGGTCTGTCTGGTTCTCTCGCCCCAGACGCACCAGGGCTGATCCCTCTCACATCTGGCTCGACACCCCCCACAAGTCTGGACATGGCCCTGAAAACCACCTCTGACTTCACAGCACAGTGTCCCACGCCCTGGGAGGTGGGCTGTGTCTGGGCTTGCTCAAGTCTGGGAACGGCAAACTCCGGCCGGAGCCTACACAGCCCAAACTCTGCTCGGAGGAGGTTGGCACAAGCCTCGGACTTTGGGCTCTGGCTGGGAGGTGGTCCCAGGAATTTGCAGTGGCGAAGCCCTGTGGGTCTCTGCTCCCTGGGGGAGTGCGAGCAGCTCCTAGAAAGTGAGGGAGGTGAGCAAAAAGATGGTGCCCAGGATGGTGGTTAAGAGGCTAGGGGGTGTCCTGGGGCACCTGGGAGGCACAGTGGGTTAAGCATCAGACTTTTGGTTTCCGCTCATGTGATCTTAGGGTTGCGAGATCAAATCCCACATGGACCCTGCCCTCAGCAGCTCAGCACAGAGTCTGCTTGGCTTGCTCTCTCCCTCTCCCTCTGCCCCTCCCACTCGTGCTCTCTCTCGAAAATAAACAAACAAATCTTTTTTTTTTTTTTAAAGAAGCTAAGGCCTGTCTTATGTGGAGGTCCCCAAAGCAGAGGGCTCAAGGGGTGACTCATTAAGGAAGTGTTCCCAGCGGAGACCAGATGGGAGTAGAAGTGGGACAAGGAAGGCGAAGAAACTAGACAAGCTGACCTTGAACCGAAAGGACCCTTCTGCTGGAGGGATTTCCCACGGAGTCGCAGCCTCAGCCTAATCCTTGCTCTCACGCGGTGTAGGGGTTTGGAGCAGGTCTGGGCTGTAAGTTATGCCTTCAGAGTTCGTCTCTCCAGGAAAGCGGGGCCCTCACACTCCCCCAGAGAAGGGCTGCCTCTGGACACACACTCCCAAGCATTTCCTGTGGGCAAAGCTGCCCCAGGAGACCAAAGCCCAGTTTCTGCCTGTGCGACCAAGAACACTAACCTTGTTGATAGTTTTTTTTTTTTCCTTGTCCTTCCCTTTTCTTTTCTTTTCTTTTAAGATTTTATTTATTTGAAAGACAGCGAGTGTGGCACAGGAAGAGGGAGAAGCAGGTTCCCCGATGAGCTCGATCCCAGGACCCTGGGATCATTACCTGAGTCGAGGTCAGACGCTTAACCAACAGAGCACCCCCCCAGGCACTCCAACAGTTTTTTCAACTCTAAAGTGGGGACACTTACATCTCCTTCGTAGGACTGTTGTTAAGGGAGAAGGAGATAATATGAACAAAGTGTGTAGCATGGGCCTGGCATGTGTTAGGAATTACTTATGTCTGAACCTGGCTCATGTCCATCTGGGGGATTCTACCATCGGAATGCTGACACAGGTGAACCTGAGCTCCAGGGCCTCTGCTTCTGCTCCTTGTGTCTCTCCCTCTGCGGGGAGATCCTCTTTCCTTGTCTCAGAAACCCAGCCCTCCTGCCTCCTCAGCTCCCCCAAAGCCCTGTCCAGTCCAGTCTTAGGACCTCACACTCGAATCCACCCACTGCCCCAGTCTTTTCCTTACCTCGCTGGCCTTGCTACCCAGAAGCATCACAAAGCAAAGTGATTAAGAGCCCAGATTCCAGAGTCAGGTGGTCTGCGTTGGCGTCCTTGCCCCAACACTTCCGGAATGTGCAACCGTGGCAAAGTCCTTAATCTTCCTGTGCCTCAATTTCCTTATCTGCCTAATGGGGTAACACTCACTCTACCTCTTACAGCTGTTGTGAGATATTACTGAACAAATCCAGCTATGTGCTGCCTAGTGCAATCGTCGGGATAAAAAGTCCTTATGAGTCAGATTCCTGCTCTGTTTAATGCTCCGATTCTTGGGTTTATAATTTCCTCATTAACCCCTGCTATTTCCACCCTCTGATAATGGGCAAGGTTCTCACCCTTGTCCTCCTTTTGGTCCCTGGAGCTCCAGGGTCACTTCCTGTTGGAGCCTCAGATGGTCAGCACAGGGAGAACCATGAACATGTGCATGGCACCTCTTGGTTTTCTCCATAGTGCATGTCTGACCTGATCTGTGCCTTTTCTTTCAAAATTAAGTTTTTAATTTTAATTCCTGGGTAGATTAAAAAAATGATATTATATTAGTTTCAGATGTACCATTTTGTGACTCAACACTTCCATACCTCACGCAGCGCTCATGATGGTAAGTGTACTCTTAGTCTCCATCCCCTACTTTCCCCATACCCCCACCACACCCCGGCCTGGATATCATCAGTTTGTTCTCTGTAGTTGAGAGTCTGTTTCTTGGTTGTTTCTCTCTTTGTCTCTCTCTCTCTCTCTCTTTTTTCCCTTTGCTCATTTGTTGTGGCTCTTAAATTCCACATATGAGTGAGATCATATGGCATTTGTCTTTCTCTGACTGACTTATTTTGTTAAGTATGATACTCTCTAGCTCCATCCATCCATGTCGTTGTAAATGGCAGGATTTCCTTTTTTATGGCTGAGTACTATTCCATTATATATTCTTTATTCATTCATCTATCAATGACACTTAAGCTGCTTCTGTAATTTGGCTATTGTAAATAACATGGCTATAAACATCAGGGTGCATGTATCCCTTTGAATTAGTGTTTTTGTATCTTTGGGTAAATACCCGGTCACACAATTGCTGGATTGTAGGGTAGTTCTGTTTTTAATATTTTTAGGACCCTCCATATTGTTTTCTACAGTGGTCGTGCCAGTTTGCATTCCCATCAACGGTAATCTGTGCCTCTTTTTTGAAATGAGGGGACTGAGGCCCGGAAAGATTAAGCATCATGCCCAAGTTCACCCAGCTCCCAAGCAACTACCATTAACTCCAAGTTCAGTGCTGCTGTGCCCCCAGAGACCCAGCCCATCATAGGCCTTGGCATAGCATAGATGTTAGATTTGTGTTTGTTGAATGAATGGACAACCGTTCTGGGCATATATCCAGAAGTGGGATTGTTGACTTACAGAGTATGGGAATATTCAATTTTACAAGCAAAAGCAGACTCTTTTTCAAAGTGGTTGTACCAGTTTACATTCCCATCACCACCATATCAGGGATGCTGTTGGATCTCATTCTCTCTGCACTTGGCATGGTCAGGCAGTAAAACAGGAGAATAGGGGTCTACATTTGACCCACACCCCTGTTAGTGGTCATGTAGGCCATCACAGTTTCTGCCACACATCCCAAGTGATGTAAGAAGTTATCTGTCCCATGTCTAGGGGCACCCAGCTGGCTCAGTTGGAAGAGCATGCAACTTTTGATCTTGAGGTCTTGAGTTCAAGCCCTACACTGGGTGTAAAGATTACTTAAATAAATAAAACTTTTAAAAAATAAGTAATCTATCCACATCTAACCACATGACCACTGTTATGGCCTCTGTCTCTGACCTGACCCCTCCTGGAGTCTTCAGCCTTATCTCTTGATAATCCTCTGTCTCTGACCTGGCCCCTCCCGGAGTCTTCAGCCTTATCTCTTGATAGTCCCTGCTGCCCCCGGCGGCCAAGGTTCCAGCAGATGACTCGCTGTCATCTTGTTGAGTACACACCATATGTTAGACATTTATTGAACATTTATACTGGCATTATCACTTTTAATCTTTTCAGTGATCCCCTTCCCCCATTTTATAGGTGACGAAATTGAGCCTTGGGAGTTTAAGTTCGCTCTCAAAGACACACAGCTGGTAAGTAGTAAGGCTGAATTTTAAACCCAAGAGTCTGATTCTAGAGCCTGCACTCTTCACTACAACATGTTCTTCACTAAACAACTGTTTACAAGTCTCTATTTTTTCCTTTGCAGCTGCTGCTTTTTCTGCTTGGGAGAGCTCTTTCCTTATTCCCCATCTCAACTGCTTTGCTTTGCTTGGTAAAATTTTTGCTCATCCTTTGGGACTCCAGTCAAGTGTCACCTTCTCTGAGACGTCCTCTCTGACCACCTATGACTGAATTACCTGTCTGACTCCCAGCATCTTACAGCTCTCTCATCATAAACACTTATAATCTAGGGGTGCCTGCATGGCTCAGTCAATTAAGCATCGGACTCTTGATTTTGGCTCAGGTCATGATCTCAGAGTCATGAGGTCTGAGCACGGAGTCTGCTTGAGATTCTTTCTCTCCTTTTCCCTCTGCCCTTCCTCCCACTCACATGCCTCTCTCTCTCTCTCTCTCTCTCTCTCAAATAAACAAACAAATATTTTTTAAAAAATAAAAATTTATAATCTATTGTTATTGTCCAATTTTCATTTCTCTTTGTGAGACTGTGAACTTCTGGAAGGTGGGACACCTATTCTCAATAAATGATTACCAATGCTTATCAGGTCCAAGCTCTGTGGTAGGTCTGAGGCTACCATGATTAAAAAAAAAAAAAAATAAAATCCATGAACAAAAAAGAGTTCTCAATCAAGAGGGTTGAGAGAGAGAGTGTCATTTTTTCAAGTACAAGATTATGTTAGGATAAGTCCTAAAACTGAGCTGTGACATAGCACCATACAAGGCCCTAGGCAAGGAGGAAGAGAAATTCAGTGAGCCAAAAGGTTCAGATGTCTTAACAATAGGGATGACATTAGATCTAGGTTTTGAAGGATGAAGAGGAGTACATCCAGGGATCAGGGCTGGCTTCTGGAAAGGCACAGCATGGGAGGTGTTTAAGATAAATATGTGGCTTCCCATCCCTTAGGATAAAGCACTGAAAGTATTCGGAAAATGTCTGTTAGATGAATCTATAAATGAATGAATTATCTCTATGGCCAGGAAAAATTTGCAAGTTCTTACCTTACCCCAAAAGATCCAGGTCTAGTTACATTGTTACATACAGACCTACTGCCTGGGTCTGCCACCCTGCTGACTGGCTCATGGAATTCAGTCTGGTACATCATCCAAGCATGTAGATTTCTATCACCACATGAAGCTGTTGCCAAAAATGTTACAGGGCTCACTCAGTGCTATGACATGACTTTTGCATAGTCTTCTCTGGAGATGAGTCGTGAATTAGGTAACAAGTCAAGGACACGGATTCCTCCAATGTCAGAAACTAAATCTGCTCTACAATTCCATACACAAGTCAAACCACACCTGTAGGCTGAACTCAGTTACGTGTCAGTTTTAAGATGTATTTTATGGTGGACATTATGGCTACTTCTTGACACGGATCGAATTCCATCCCTCCACAAAAAGATATGTTGGAATCTAACTCCCTAGTACTTCAGAATTTGACGTTATTTGGAAATAGGGTTGTTGTTGATGTAACTAGTTAAGATGAGGTCATATTGGAGTAGAGGTGGCCCTCAACCTAATACAACCAGTGTTCTTGTAAAGAGAAAGCCATGTGAAGAGAAAGAGACAAACACAGAAGGAAGATAATGTGATGAGACGCAGGGAGAAGATGGCCATTTTCCAGCCAACAAGAGATGCTGAAAACAGATTCTTTCCTTGCAGCTCTCAGGAGGAACCAACCCTGCTCACACCAGTGGACCATGGTGTGAGAGGTCCTCCCAGCACAGGCAATGAGGCAGCATATAATCTGCAGAATTTAAACACAATGATAAAATTCATGACAAGTCGATATGCTTTTATTAGCATTGAATGGTAGAAATTCTAACAGCTTTGGTAATAAAATATTCTCTCCTACTGAGACAGGAAGTTCTGACTGTCCCTCTACTGCTTGATATGCAAAGGCCAACAAGGAGAAACTATAGGGAGTGAAGTTTCAAGTTTGGTAGAAAAAGACCTTTTCCAACAGGCAATAATGGAACGGACTATCTTGTGGCTGATAAATTATCCAACAGTGACAGTGTACATACAGAGGCTAGAAAACCACTCTTCTGGGATACCGTTCAGTAGACTACTGAATTCAGTGGAGAATTCCCTTAAATGACCTTGAAGACACCAGCTGGCTCCATGAGTCTCTACTAGGAATGACAGGTGAACAACTAAGACAACTGTATTCAAGTCAGAAAAGGAATTCTGAGTGGGAGATGAATATTTCTGCTCTTCTTCATTAGGATGTGAGTAGGAATACCATAGAAACATTCCAGGGTCATGTGAGCACTAATGCCCTCATGAACATTGGAAATCAAGTCATATCAAAGGGCTGGAAGGTAAGAGATAAAGTCTGTGGTTACTAATGGTCAGAAACACACAAAGCCTGAGCTAGGGCATTTGCTAAAGGAGGCAAAGGGTCCAAATCCAGAAGGTCATGGAGAAGAAAACCCGAGTACTAGTAACAAGACCCCAAAAGGGAGCATGACTCCATCACATTAGCCCAGGGCAGATCAGCTAACCCTTCTGCATAGTTCCCATCTCATTGGATTGTAAAGGATAAATAAATTAATATGTATAAAGGTCCCTAGTGCAATGTCTGGAGCAATGAGCTGCAGAGACATGAGCTATGATTATCTTTTCTCAAAGGACCTGCCCTGGCGAGCTGCATGCCTCTTTCTGCTCTACACATGGCCGTGACCCCTCTCCCCAAGAAGGTCAGGACAAAGTTATTTATCCCATCCCGATTCCATTCCAGCTCCTTAATAGTTGCTAACTGGTTTTTTGGAGGCTAAAATTGTGATTTTCCCCCCAATATAATGAAAATGTTTAATATTCCATGCTCTTTATTTGTCCATTCATTTGTGTCTTCATTCATTTGAATACTTCCTGGGTGCCTCCTTGATTCTTAGAAATTGAAGTGCAAGCGTTGGGACAATTAATAAAAATAAGCCAGATCCATGGGCTCACAAAGCTATGGTCTGATTGGGATGGGGCAGTGGGAGAGGGCGGGAGGACAGACTTCAGTTAGTAATAATCCCACGGAGACAGGTGGAATCACAGCTGTGGCCACATCATCAAGAAAGGGAGACAGCGCTGAGATTGTGAAGTCAGGCAACATCCTGTCTGGGTGGAGCTTCCCTGAGCAAGTGATCCTTGAGCCAGAGTTTAATTGCCTGTGTTTTAACTTAGGAAGTTAGGAAAGCTCTAAGCCAAAGTACCAGTGTGCTCACATGTCCTGACATCCATTAGCGGTCATTTACAAGTGCCGGTCTTGCATCAAACACTCTGATAATAACGTTATGCTCGTTGTTTCATGCAGACATCACGTCAACCCTTTGAAATAGAAATTATTGTTTGGCCCATTTTACAGAGGAGAAAGGTAGAGTCCAGAAGGGTCCAGTACCTGATGCAAGGTGATTGATCTTATAAGCAGGATTTCAGGTCAGCTCTAACTCCAGTCCCTGGGCTCTTATCCCTGTTAGCCAAACTGTCTTATTCGTCTTCGTTTCTAAAGCCTAGAACAGCACCTGGCATGTAGTAGATGTCAATAAATGCTGTTGTATAAACACTAAGCTGGGTGAAATTGTACTGAGGGGAGGAAGGCACCCACGCACAGGGGAAGAGGATGACTCGACTGAGGGCAGAGGCGGAAGGGTTTCAGGAAGAAGTCACTTCAACGGCCAGGCTTGCAGGTGGGAATACACATTGGTCTTGAAAGGATATTCTTCTTTGATAGGGGTGGACCTGTTTGGTTATTAAAAATATTCAGGTATTGAAGACAGGATGAATACTTTCGTCCTGAAAATGTAGTAGGTCTGAATTATCTTTCACATTATCTTTCATTCTGGAACTGATCTAATACAAAGCATTCTTGTAAATAAACACCCAAAATTTACCAGTTCCCAAAGCCTCTTACCTAAGTGGGGACCTAAGTGGAATGATGGTGGGTGGCGTGGACAGATAGAGAGGGTGACAAACATTAGGGAAGACCGAATTACCACTCAATATCCTCTGACGTTCAAACCGTAGGATCAACAAAACAGATGTGTGTAAACCCCTAGGATAGTGTCTGCATATAACATTCACAAAGTGGTAGTGTTTCTTGTTATTAGGTACACAATTTAAAAAAAAAAATTTTTTTTTTTTTTTTTTTTGCTAGATCACTGCTTTTGTTTCATAACATGGGGCTTTTGCTCGAATGGATATCCAAGGGTTGAGGAATAAAAGACTATTTTCCTTTCCTGCCAAAAGATCGCTTCTTGGTGTTTGAGGTGAGCATCTTGGCCAACACTATGATTTTATTCCAACTTCCTGAAGCAGGTTAAGTTTGCCCAGGTCACAGGCCCTTGGTGGGTCCCAGAGTCTGGAGATGTGAGGTTTCCAGGAAAGGATGCTTGAAACTCCATTTCCTTTTTCTAAGATTTAAAAGATAAAAATGGTATTCATATCACAGTTGCAAATCCCAGGTCTTCAAAGCCCAGAACCATAAATCCTTGTACATTGTAGACAGTATATAATCCCATCCTTACAATGTTGCAAGAGGGCATACTATTATTTCCCCATTTTACAGATGAGTAAACTGTGGGGAACCGTGCCCTAGATATACAGCTGGAAAGTGGTAGAGCCTGTAGTTCCCTTCCCCTCAGAAGGAAACTTAATACAGCAGTTAAGAGCACAGGTCTCCGTGTCATTAAGAAGCGGCCTCTAATTCTAGTTCTACCACTTTTTGGTTGTGTGCCTGTGGGCAAGCATTTCATCTCCGTCTCTCCCTTTGGAAAGTCTTCATCTTAGTTTTTAGAATACTATGATTCCCATAGTCTCCTTCTTGGGTATTTCCCCCAATTCCTTCTCTTTTCTATCTTGGCTTCTCTTCTTGTCTCTACTTTAGACGTTACCAGACGGTCCATTCTCCATTTCCTTTTCTTTCCTTTTCCACCCTGTATCTCCTTCTCCTTGGTATTGTGAGTCCCTTTAGCATAGGAAAGAGTGTATGGAGAATTGCATCCTGGTCTTTTAATCTTCCATTTGGAAATATGACACACCAATTGGGCTCACTTTTCTTGGACAGAACAAATACAGGGCTGTATCTAACTTCAAGATGGACGTGCTCTTGAATGACAGGAGTACCAGATGAGGACAGCATCAAGTAGATCTTCTGGAGCTGTCTTATACCCATCAGAATCCTCAACTCTCCCTCTGTCCAGGAGATTTGCAGATATGTTTATTAGAAAACAATTAACAACTAATCATGCTTCCTCCTTCACTTTGGCTGCTTTGGCTGCTAGGAAGTTCAAAGCCAAATTTGGGGTCCATCTCTGACAGAACCTATGGCATGAGATGATGGGTTAACCTTATGGCTTAAAAAAATTCAATTTTGGGGCACCTGGGTGGCTCAGTAGGTTAAGCCTCTGCCTTCGGCTCAGGTCAGGATCTCAGGGTCCTGGGATCGAGCCCCACATCGGGCTTTCTGCTCAGCAGGGAGCCTACTCCCCCCTCCCCCCTCTGTCTGCCTCTCTGCCTGCTTGTGATCTCTCTCTCTGTCTGTCAAATAAATAAATAAAATATTTTTTTAAAATTTAATTTTATTTCATATCTTTGTGTTTTCCTTTCTTTAGTTTGTCTATTTAAATTAGTGCAAATCTGCATATGCCAAATAATTTTTTGAACGAGTCGAGGTATAAACAAACGCATTCAGAGGCACACATCTGTTCGATCTTCCAGCCCTCATCTCTCATTAGAAAAATCAATGGTAATTTATCACTGCCCACTGGGTATCTCCACTGGGATATCCTACAGTTGCCTCAAATGCAATATGTTCCAAATGAAAGTCAGTATCTTTCCTTTAAATGGTCTCCTTTATTTAAAGTATTCTTTCCACTCCAAAAAAAAAAAAAAAAAAAAGGCTACAATCTTTCCTCTTCCCTGTATTGTCATTCTGTTGGTTTATCTTTCATGACTTCTTAACATACAGTCAAAAGAGTCATTCTCTGCTCTCCAAATATACCATGTGTTTTCCCATTACCATGTGTTTGTTCATGCTGTTTCCTTTGTCAGAAATGGCCCCAGGAACTCTCCATCTGTGGGAATCCTTCCCAGTCTTTAAAACTCCAGTCGGTTGTCTTTCTATTATAATGTCTGCCCTCAACAGCCAACCAGATGAGAGTATCCTTTCCTTCCAATCTCACTTATTACATTTGACTTAATTGACCTTACAATACATATTTCTTATATACTTATTTTGGCTTCCTAACATTTCAGGAATTCCGGGGGCAAAGACCTGGGGCTCCTGCTTTTTTTTTTTTTTTTTTTTTTTAAATATCTTTTCAGTGTACCAGAATTCATTGTTTATGCACCACACCCAGTGCTCCACACAGTATGTGCCCTCATAACACCCACCACTAGGCTCACCCAACTTCCCACCCCCTGCCCCTTCAAAGCCCTCAGACTGTTTTTCAGGGTCCTACTTTTTATTTGCAACGCTCAACTCTCTCTGGCCTGATTTTGAATTGCCTTGATCCTGAAGTTCGTCATAAATGAACTTGATGACCTATCAAATGGGAGTGTGTTTATACTTGCCCCTCCCTGTCCACTGGTCACATCTCCGAGCTGCTCAAGCTTCTCCCCCAACATAGCTTAAATCTCTTCTCTTCAGGACCTTCGTTCAATCCCATCATCTTTCACGTGGACAAGTACAAAGCCCTCTAACACATCTTCCTACCTTCGAGACTGATTAACTCTAAAACACATATCTCTACCCTGCTCAAAGCCTTTCAGTGTCTTCTCAAGGGCAGTAAGATAATCTAGTCCTGTCCATTCCTCCTGTTTTGATGCATCTCAAAATCTATACTACCGCTGGCCATACATTCTTTCTCAACCCTAACCTAAAAAAATGGGACTGGCCATGCACTGAGCTTTTTATATTTCTGTCTGTTCCTTCTCTCCTTTTTTGGGTAACATATTCTACACTTCTGACAACATAGGTAGCGTATAACCCATGTTGACCAGTTAGAAGACTTCACTTCAGTGAGAAACTTTTGGAGATTTTCGAAGTGGAGCTAAGCAACAGGTTGGGAGTTCAAAGCTGCTCATGCAACTCCCTGTGAAAATAAAGGAAATCAACCCAGAGACAACTCAGACAAGATACTAGGAGCAAGTCCTTCACACCACCCGGGACACCCTGGCTCTGATTTCTAGGCCAATGATGCCAGGCCTGTTTGCTCAATTCTCCTCTGTATTCTGTGAGCCACCCCGGGAGTCTTCATGACATGTAAACATTTGGTTAATTTTTCTCTTCTCAACTAGATTGTATTTATTTTGTTCTGCACTGCATCTTCGGCACCTAAATTAATATTTATTTACTTACTGAAGGGCAGGTCTGTGTGGGGAGAGCAGAGGGTTTTTATAACCTGCCAAATGGGCTCCCAGAAGCCCATGCAAATGGACTTTGCATGAGCGAATATGCAATTTCAGTAGTAAAAGGAAGGACTGCCTGGTTTTCCTCTGGACTCTGTGCACAAGTAATCAGCTCAAGGTAACATTTTTTTTTTTCTAGTAATGAACTGGAACTTTGCATTTCCATCCATAATGGGCAGACATTATTTTGAAAATGCAATTTTTGAGGGGAGGGATCTCACATTATTTAAGAGACCTGAGTTTAGTTCCTCAGACTCCTTCTTCTCTACATAGACACAGAGTTCTTAAGGTGGGTATACACCCAAGAAAACTGAAAACATATGGTCATTAACAAACTTGTACACAAATGTTTGTAGTATCTTTATTCATAATAGCAAAAAATGCAAACAACCCAAATACACATCAACTGACAAGTGTAGAAACAAAATGTAGAATATACATACAATGGAATACCATTTGGCCATAAAAGTAGTGAAGCCTATGTCCTTTATATCCTATAGAGTCTCATATCATTTTCTATTTTGATCTTGATTTTAGGGCTTGGTTTTGTTTTGTTTTATCAAGACTTCCTTTGCCAAAGTGAAGATGTGTCAGGCCTAGAGAAATTTTCAGGAGAGAACTGGAATGTGGAGTTACTTATAAATAGCCCTGATAAAAAAAATCAAACACCTTCATTGGAAGGAGTGAATAGGGGACCCAGAACTCTCATCCTCTCTTCACTGGCAACACTCACTGCCTCACCCCCACTATCTTGGGGTCGTCAGGATCTACCCATAATGCTCTCTATCCCTATCTCTGAAAAGCCTTACACAAAAGTCCAAATTTCCAGGGCATCACCAAGATTCTGTATATATTTGGACTTTGCCCCATCTCCCAGCTTCCTACTTCCCAGCGTAACTTTGGAAATCCATTGACCATCATCAGCAATGTCTTCTGATTGTCAAAAACCTTTCTCTCTGCTCCCTTCACCCTATTGCTCTAAGTGTGACCTCGTGCTCCCCTGAGAACCACGTCTGAAGACCATGTGAAGAGATGATATCACCCACAACTTCTCCTGAGTGCAGTAGTCACCAGACCCAGGTGACATCTCCATCATTTCCTGAGGATTCTAGTTCCTGGCTGCTTGGCATTCTCCCCATCACTATGCCTAACCTAACTTTGGTGATTTCAGTGTCCACATGGTTAATCCTTCCAGTGCGCTAGCATCTCCTAGTTCTTTGATTTCTTTTCCCATATCTTAGCTACACACTGCCCTGGTTATAGCCTAGACCTTGCCCTACTCAGTATCCATACCCCTGCAGATAATCTTAATTTTATCCATTCTCACCCTGATCTTCACCTCCTATGTTTCCTATTTATTCTCTCTGGTATCCAATGTCAATGATTCTTCAGCTCCATCAAGACAAAGACTGGTCCAATAAACCAAGATCTGCCCAGAAAAACATGGCACTTGCAGAGATTAGCTCCAGAATCAGACAACCTGGGCTCATGCCCTACTCCTGCCCCCGACTAGCTCTGTGACCTTGAGCGAACTGTTTAACCTTGCTAAGCCCCAGATTCAATGACGATAACAATGACCCCAGTCTCACAGATTATTTGAGGGATATATGAAATACTGTAGAGTGTAGCATAGTGCCAGGCTTACATGGAATTCTCAGTAAAGGAGAATGATGATTCTGTGTAGTAAACATGATGTGTTTTGGTCAGCCTAGCAACTCTTCTTTTTTTTTTTTTTTTGAGCAGCAATACTACCCCAACTTTAAGTGAGAAATAGAGTTCCTTTCTTGGTGCTGGTAGGAGCTAATCTCTAACTCAGCTGCATGAAGGGCATAGGAACCCAGGCTTGACAAGTAGGAGCATTCTAACCCCTGACAATGATCAATAGTGTCATTCAGGAATGGGCACGTAACGAGGCTACATCAATGGGAGTCTACTCAAAGACTTTTTGTGGGAACAATCAGGACAGAGGGGTCCTCGGCTGGACATGGGGCTGGTAAGACTTAAGCAGACAACAAAGGGAACCCACCTGAGAGCAGCCAACACAGAGGAAGGTGGAAGGGATGGATGAGGGAGGCTGAGATCGGCATCCTTGTGTCCAGCTAGGCTTAAAGTCTATCTCAGATTTTCAGTTACACAGGAATGAATTCCCTCCTTGTGATTTAAACGAGTTTGAGTTGGACTTCTATCTCCAACAGAGTTCTGATTATTATTATCAGTGAAATGCCATTTCACCGTTAAAGATGGTGCTAGTAGGCAACACTGGGACACAGAGAGATGCTCATTGTATATTTTCAATTGGAAAAAACTTAGAGAATAATAAAACGTCGACAAGGATGAGAATGAGTAAGATTCCATTTTGTAAAAAATATATAGAAAGAAGTCTGGAAGGCTATATGACAGTACAGCCTTAGCAAGTTAACAAAAGATTACATAAGCTACGGAACTAACCCTGGATTTCATGGGTGGTAAGACTGTAGGTAATTTGCATTCTTTTTCTCTTGGGGGACTACATGATCTAGTGTTTTTACAATGTAAATATATTATTAGTTCAAAATTTTTAAAGGCTTCCCAAATGAGAAAAAGCATCTATCCCTTGCCACACATGTTATCAGAGAATTAAATTTAGCCTGTCCTAGGGGCTCCTCTCTCCATTCATCAGGGAATCCAGGACTGGGTGAACCTGTTTTGTGGGTGTGAGGCTTCTGGGTGTACCAGGACATACATACAACCTTGCACCAGTTAGAATCACCGCATCACCATTTACAAGTTTAAACTTAGGGCAGTTGAGAAATTCAGAATTAATCAACTGTGCCCTCTTGGGGGAGAGGTGAACAGAGTGAAATGTGTTCAGAGCTTTCAAAAGGGATGAATCATGGCTTTGGGGATTATGCATGGTGATGGGAGGGGCTCTGGGAATATTGACATGCGGCATTATTAGCCAGCACATGGCAACCTCCTCATTGTGAAGGGTTTCACATCATAAGTTTTCTAGCAGAGAAAGGAGGTTTTGCCCACATTCTGAGGGTGGAGAAGCTGGAAAACCAGAAATCTTCTGTGACTCATTGAGGGGTACACGGCAAGAATGGCGTGCTGGTTTAGGGTTCTTGACTCTGTGCCCTATTCCAGGTGCCAGTATTTTTCTATCAGGGCTGCTTCAGACACCTGTAGCCCGCCTCAGACAGGACAGGCCTCCCTCCCTCCCCTTCTATGAGCTTATTTTTGAAAAATTCATGTCAAAATAATTTTCTCTGGGTTTCTCCTTTTAGAAACACTCAAGGTGCTCTCCCTTAGTTTATTCCTTTCTCTGTCCTAACTCAGGGAGCCAACAGGGTGTGCTGCAAACATCTTTGGCTCCAGATTGGGGTTACTGCTTGGGAAATTTTCTGCCTTGCATCTACGGGACGGTTCACATTTTGGGGAGTGGTGCTGACCTCTCCCCAGGTGGTTTAGCTCAAGTCCATCCTAAACATCTTCCTCAATCCCCTCCTCTGTGCAACTGATGTGCCAGCCCCCTGGGTCAGGCACTGTCACTATTTTCCAGCTCCCTTCCTCACTTGGAGCCAGGGGTTCATGCCTGGAACACCTTCCTGCACTCTTTTCTCCCTGTTCTTCGGATGCGTTAGCTTAGCCATCACTTACAGAGCATTCACTGGGTGTCAGATGGTTGTTTAAGACTTTGCAAATGTTAACTCTTTTTTTTTTTTTAAAGATTTTATTTATTTATTTGACAGAGAGCGATCACAAGTAGGCAGAGAGGCAGGCAGAGAGAGAGGAAGGGAAGCAGGCTCCCTGCTGAGCAGAGAGCCTGATGCGGAACTCGATCCCAGGACCCTGAGATCATGACCTGAGCCGAAGGCAGCCACTTAACCCACTGAGCCACCCAGGTGCCCCAAATGTTAACTCTTTACAGGAACCTAATGATGTGACTACCTTTACTATGACCTCATTGTACAGATGGAGAAACAGAGGCACTGCAACGTGCTCAAGATCCCAGAGCTGGCAGGTGCTCCAGGCAAGATTTCAATCCAGGCAGCTGGCTCCGGAGACCATGCTTTTAACCACCATGCTTTGCTACCTGCAACACCCCTGCTCACACATCCTTCCAGTGTCCTGCTCTGTGAAGTCATCCTAGTGTGTATTTGGGGAATTGCTGGTACCTCTAAGGTTCTTTTATCCTTGGGCATGGTTTTTATTAACCTTGGGGTCCTACCAGCAGGGAGCTTCATAAGAACTGGGATTTGGCGTGTTCATCTCTGGATCTACAGCATTCTCACCAGCAGATAGTTTCTAGATGTTTTAAACACTGGAGCTGTGAAGCTTATGTGCGCTCAAGTGAACGATATCTACTGAGTTAGAAGGCCTCAAGGTGGGCACCTGGGTGGTTCAATTGGTTGAGCATCCTACTCTTGATTTGGGCTCAGGTCATGACCTCAGGGTGGTGGGACTGAGCCCCTTGTTGGGCCCTACGCTCAGTGGGGAGTCTGCTTGAGATTCTCTCTCTCCCTTTCCTTCTGCCCCCCCCCCCCTGCTTGTACTCTCTGTCAAATAAGTAAATAAATAAATAAATACTTTTTCTAAAAAAGAGACACCATAACAAATAAACACTTGCAGACAGTCCAGGTAAGATGCTCCCATAAAATGTGTAACTTAAGTAAAAAAAAAAAAAAATGCAGAGAATTCTTAGCCATCCAAGAGCTGATTATTTTCTTGAGATCATCATTCAGCCCCTTGCTTCTCCTTGCGTTTATCTGATCCTTTAAGCATTTCATGGCTTTGGAGAATCTCCATGAGGAGGTGGAGAGCAATGAAAAGCCCACTGGGTCACAGCAGTTCCCATGTCTTACCAGTTCTGGGACTTTGGGACAGTCATGTGAGCTTGCCAGACCTCAGTTTCCTCATAAATGTGATCATAATCACACTTAATGACCTATTACTTCATGGACAGCAGCTGGCTTGGGGCTTGGTTTTTAGCGAAGACTGTGTAAATATGGTTGTTGTCACCATTATCCACATGGCCTCACTTGCAGGACCAGGAGAAAGGAAAGGAACCTGAAATCTTTGATGTGTTTCTTAAGACTCTGAAAAAGGGTGAAAATGCATCAAGTGAACATGACTGGTGGAGATGAGAGCTGAAATAATAAGTTCATTTTCTCTCTCTTTTTTTTATTATGTTATGTTAGTCACCATACAGTACATCATCAGTAGTGTTCCTTGATTCGTTGCTTGCATATACTACCCAGCGCTCCATGCAATCCATGCCCTCCTTAACACCCATCACCAAGCCAACCCAACCACCTATCCCCTTCCCCTCAAACCCTCAGTTTGTTTCCGGGAGTCCATAGTCTCTCATGGTTCATCACCCCATCTTATTCCTCCCATCTTCATTTTTTCCCTTCCTTCTCCTGATGTCCTCCATGCTATGCCTTATGCTCCACAAATAAGTGAAACTATATGATAATTGACTTTCTCTGCTTGACTTATTTCACTTAGCATAATCTCCTCCAGTCCCATCCATGTTGATGCAGTAATATGGTAATAGTAGGGGACATTAAAACTTTTATCAATGGATAGATGATCCAGGCAGAGCATCAATAAGGAAACAGTGTGTCTGAACCACACCCTGGACCTAATAGGAAGGGAGTGATGGTAAGTACTGACAGCAGAAAAAGGCAAAGGTCCTCTACATAGGTAGGATTACAGCAGTAGGCAGCAATGAAGGAAAGGCACACCTGGGATGGAAGAGAATCTGCGAAGGTACAGGAGAAAAGCTCCTGGTTTTCGAGGGAATGGAAAGAAGCCAACTGTAAGGACAAAGAGCTATATTGAAAGACAGAGGTAGGTAGGTTGAGCCCGAATCACAGGTCTTATAAATGTTGCAGTAGTCTAGCCAAGCTCAGCCACAGTCATCTTTTAAGAAAGGAAGTACAGTAGGCAAGCCTGGGCAAGAAGATGAGGTTGGGGCTATGCTTCTGACATGTTTTCACCACCAGCTCGCAAGGTTGTTGGCTGCAGGGGACATTAGCAGTGAACACTGCAGGGGCACCTCGATGGGACACCAAGAGGAAGCACAGCCCGTGGGAGGCGGACCCCAACCCTGAGATCAGCATCAGCAGTAAAACCGAGGCCCAAAGTCTGAGGCCAAAACCCAGAACAGGAACTGAGCTAATGAGATTGGCTTCACGGGAAAGAAAAGCTTTGAAGGTGCTTCATTTGCCCCTGGATTTGCTTTTCCTTGTTGGTCAAATGCAAGGAAACTGGGTAACTGTCCAAGTCTCCCTGGAAATCTGAGAGAGCATTTTACCTGCCCCATATCCCTTTCCATTTCCTGCGCTAAGAGGCCCTCAGGTTTTCACTCTGAAGTCTGTCATGCATTCGACTCCAAGCCCATGACTTTTTAGAAGGGATTGGCCCAATATTCTGGCTTCTGGGGGAGAAGAGGAGACCTGTAAACCAGGTTTAGCCCATCAGAGGGTTCTACACTCCCCACCCCCACCACGGTGATTGGTTTAGGAATGGACACATGACCCATGTCCAGAATGCCCACTTCATAAATTTTGCCAAGGCCACTGCGAAGTGGGATGGGAGAGGTTCTTTCTGGAGAGTTGCCGGGTGGGTACAAGTTACACTGGCGCTGCTACTTGTCACCTTGCCCACTTTATTGGGAAAGCCTGACAAATAATGGAGGCAACTCAGGAACATGATGCTAGGAGATGGGGAAAGGGATTACAGGACATGTCTGACCTAGAATGCTCAGAGATTAGTTTCCAGTTGGAACCAATACCTTCTCTCCAGCACCTTCTCCTTCTCTCTCTCTCTTTCTCGTATATAGGCCACTTTGAGTAGTTTTTTCACTTGCAACTAAAAAAATCTTAATTCATAAAATCATCTCTCAAAAAAGGGGTGGAGTCAGGGGCAGTGGAGGAGGGAGGCCTGAGGAAGTCTTCGCCAAGGAAAGTCTGAAGCACCGTAGCCAAAAGCAGAATCTGGTTCCGTTGGGCCACTGAGTCCAACCCATTTAGGTAGGTTTTTAAAAAACTGGACTATGTCTCCTTCTAGTAGGAGGGCTTGCAATATCTGATCACTTTTTTCACAGTATGGTGATGGATTTTAGAAGGTTCCCACTCTCTGCCATAGTTTTTTTAAATGAACGTAGAGTACTCAATTTTAATTTGGAAGATAAACTAATAATGAAATTCAGGCCACACTAAGGGAGATATTTAGAGGAATGAGGCCACTTCCCCAATGCTCTTCCATTCATAGCATCTGCGAGGCCACCCTCCTCATCTTCCTTCTGGTCGGAAGTTACAAAATGGTGGCCATGAGCCATAGCGGGGCTACAGATGGAGTCTGTGTAGCTTGCAAAATACCGCTGTTAAAAATTTTTACTCATGTTTAGCAATTAGGAGATTTTGTCTATATTCATGGATTTTCTTGAAAAAATGGGAAGGTCTGTCCACACTGGACCTGTTGGCAACTCCAATAGAATAGAGATTCCTGGAGCCAGAGAGCCCGAGTTTGAACCCAGCTCTGGCAGTCATGGTCTATATGCTCTGGGTCAAGTTCATTAACTTCACTGTGCCTCAGTTTTCTCATCTGGACAAAGCGCCATATTCTCTTCATCTGTAAAATATAATAGATTTTCAATGAATAGGGCGTTTGGGAGGATTAAATGAGTTAATGCACTTAGAACACTGCTTTCCACACAGTAAACCCTTCATAAATGGTAAGCAAACTGTATGCATATATTATGTAATGTTTGTATTTATATGTAAATTGCCTATAAATTCTATAAAGCCATATGTATAGAAATATCATTTATCATAAAAATTTATATGCTCTGCATTTGTTTGTACAAAGTACATCCTTATAAAGCAAATTCTGTTTTTTTTTTCTTTAAATCAGCTTTATTATAAAAATGAAGTGTATATTTTAGGGGGTAAATAATTTGGTAAGAAACTTTGGCTTAGGAAGCAATTAGACAATGATAAATCTCATGAGGCCCTGGGCATTGCTCTTCTGCACTGTATTACATTGTAATCGCTAATTACAATTCCCCTAAACACATGCTTTTGATGAGAATGTAAGTTGCTACAAGCTTTTTTAAAAATGCAATAAAACAATTTCTTTAAAATGTCAATTGTAAGCCAATAACTCCTGAGCACCACATCTTCAACATATAGTTATTAAAAGGGGTAATATTAAAGCCCCACATGGTTGTCACCTCTTTACCGAGCCAGAGTTTGCTAGCAGTTGAGACAGACTTGTAGGGATATCCTTTATTATAAAGAATTGGTATGTTCCAGCAAACATGAGTCAATCCCTGTAAAACAAACCTTTTTTTCCCCATTAACAGCATCTAATAAAAATAAGGTATGTGTTCCCAGGATACAAGTAATTCTGGTAGAAAGGTTTTGCTTGGAAAGGACTTACACAGTGCAATCCTTCATATCTAAGTGTCCAGACATTTTCCTGTAAGGAGCAGGGGAACCTCTGGAAGCCCTCAAGCTCAGAAATCAGATGTCTTGGGTTCAAATCCAGCTCCGCCATTGATTGGCTGTGTGATCATGGACAAGATTAACCTCTGCAAGTCTCAATTTCCTGCAAAGTGACAGTGATCGTCTTATTACCCACCTTAAAGATGATTGTAAAGAATAAGTGGGGTAATATGGGAAAGAAGCTTGTTGAAGACCTAGCACTTAATAATTGGCTATTATCCATATAAAGCTGATACCACTGTAAATTTCTTTCAGAACAACTTTATGATTCTAGGATCATATTAGTCACACATTCCCTTTCTTGTTCTCAGGGATAGCAGAAATTTCTCCCATGCCTGGCAACATCCAGGCATTATGTAACCCCTACAATCCCCCCCTTTTTTTCTTTGATCTTCATGTGCCGATAATGGTGTGTTGTGTTACCACGTGATGGCATTAAAGGCTTCTCTTTCATAAATGATGTTTGGGGTTTTGAAAAAGATGACATTTCAGATATTTTTAAATGTTTTCTTAAAAAATCTTAGCTGGGCAAGGTTATTATGCGTTGATGGTTGGGTTCCATGGGAAGCCGACTCTAATGGCTTATACCGAAATATCATTTCTCCTCATTGGAAAGGAGAATGTTGGATCCTCCAAGCATCCAACATGTTGGATGTTGGATGTTTGGAGGATGTTGGCTGCTTGGAGGATCAATAGCTCTGGGAGAGTAAAGGGACCAGAATGGGACTATGATACAATCCTAGTGAAGGTCTCAGCCCATTCGGGGAGACTCTGGAGCTGGGATGGTACTGAGGAGTGGGTCTCACTTGGGGCAAAGGGGCCAGGCGTTTATAGCCCTGTGTTAACTAGTAATTGCCTGCAGGCTGCTCAGGTAAGGAGACAGGACCCCAGGGGAGGAACTTTCTTCTGCTAAGGACAGTGGCATCCATGGAGGTGCAGGGTGTGGACCCAGACTAGCTGTCAGTCACCAACACTTCCAGCAACAGCCAGAAGATGTTCAGTCCCAAAGGAGAGGATACTTCAGGTTCCCCTACAATCTGCCCCTGGGCCCCTTTGTAGAAAGGAAAAAAGCAAAGGGGGAAGCACCAGCCACTGCCACTGCAGCCTGTCCCCAGGTAGCAACTAATACTCATGGTCTCCCTCCTCCACTCTCCATCCTGGAGTGCCCTCACCCTCAGCGAGCATCTCTGCTGATCTAGATGGCTGACCTGGAGGCATGACCTGAGCTTCCAAGTGCCTGAGCTCCTAGGCACTCCGCCCTTCTCAGGCTGTATCTGTGCCTTTGTCCACTTGCCTTCAAAACTAGGCAGAATTCACTGACATGGTAGGCACCTAAATCTTCACAGGACTTACCTCCCATCCTCCTGAACACATGTGACTTACCAGGACCTCCCGCATATTTGCCACTTCTTGCTCATCTGATCTGATCAACAGGATGCCATCTGTGCCAGTGACCCATTGTGATGTCCTCTGAAATGTGTAGCTGGTCCAGGTCCCTTTGGCATTTACCAGCTGGGTCCTGATGCTCATTTGGCATATAGTTTTATCCTTCTCTATGGGGCAAGACTGTAACTGTATGCTGGTGTGCATTTCATGTAAATTCAAACTACTTCTCATTCTCCTTTCTAATAGGGATAAAAAAAAAAAAGAAGAAAAAAACCCAGATTCACCAGATCAATGGAGGCATGCCATGTGCCTGAGACCATGACTGTTTAATCTAACTAAGATCCTCCTTCTGACACAGCGGTTACAATAAGGCTACCCACTGCAGGAGTCTGCTGTCATCCTCCGGGATGCTTTGCTTTTGAAGGAAGTGTGATAAGGGATTATTGCCTCTCTTTAAGGAAGGCATAACCTGCTGTCTCTGCAAGGGTACAATATTACTTTGAATTGACCATGTTGACTGTGGGGAGGAGGCCATTTCAAAAACTTCCACTTAATCTTTCTCACAATGATAGCTCTTCCCTCACAAACCAAGGGACCAATGTGGCTGTTCAGTGAAGTGCCAAGTAGATCTATTAAAATTACACATTTGGAGACTGAAGAAAACAGTACTAGGTTTGTCCATGGACCCAGTGGACTTACACTGAAGCCAGATTCCATTTATTAACTGATCCCCCTAATCTGCTGGGGGCCATGTTGACACTTCAGGTCGCAGATACTACTGATAACTTGAACTCTGTGTTCAACAGGCCTTGGGATATTTGAAACATTTGGAGGTCTGCCTTTCTCCAGGGCTGCGTTACCCTGGGTAGTGACTGACCATAGGAAAGGATGAAGGAACTCATTGCTGCATGTTTGTCCTAGTGTTGCAGGATTTTCCTCCTGCAAATTCACCGCTCCCTCAGGAGAAGTGTGCTGAGTTTGGAGAGGGCTCAGGTACAAATGGGCAAAGGATTATGCATCCTTATTGGAGAAGCAGCCCTTAGCCTCCTAATCACCCATCCTTGATTTCTTTTGTTTATAGATTAAGCAATATCCTCCTTGGCTGTCCATGCAAACAGAGGAAAAAATTGAAGCCAAAACGTGGACGATTCCTCACTGCAGTTGAGGAAAACCCAATTATTGGCTTAGATTTTCTATTGGAGTTCTCACCATTGACCTAATTTGGATTTCTTAATAGACCCATTTGAAGTTGTTTTCTATCATTTTACTCACAGCTAGAAAACTTTCCTGGGTTTGTGCATGAAAGGGGCTCAGTCTGTTATGATTTTCGAAATTTGTTCCATTCTGATTACTCAGGTTGGGGGAGTATAATTCTTGCCAGGAGGGGAGCTGGAATCCCTCTTCTGGTTAAAGGATGGGCCAGAAGCTCCTCTGCTCCCTCCGTTGTGTGCACATCACCAGAGCGGGAATTTCCCCAGTAATCTTGGCTGCCATCTTGGGGAGGTGAGATCATTGAGCAGTGGGGGTGTGAGAGAGTTAGGTGCTATGGGCAATAACAGCTAAAGGGAATATTCTAGACTGAGGTAGTGGGTCAGAAAAACACCTGCAGGCAAAAGCTCTTTCATGCATGAGCAGGCAGCTCCTGGGAAGAGTCCTGGTGGTCGGAGGGAGCCTTGGAAAGCCTCAGCCAGCAAAGCAGGAGGCCGATGCATTAACATGACGTTGTTCTCATCAACCTGCTGCTGAGGTTTGCTTTGGGGTGAATCATCTCAATGACCAGAACAATCAGCTTAAGCCAAGTTCACCAGCTAATTGCTTGGTCCTTATCTTCATTTCACCAGTGTGGACAGAACCTTGGCTTCTGGCCCAGGCGATCTGAGTTTCTACCATAATCAAGCTTCAGGCCTGAAATCCCACAAGCAACTGTCCCCTCCTTCAAGATGGCAATTTCTTCAGTCCTGTCCTTCCTTCACCCCCAAATTCCTGTCTCTCCCCACAGGTTTCATCAACATTTTAATAGAGTGGTAAGACCCTAAAGGGAGCCAGTACTCCCCCAGGTTAGCTTTTATTTTTTACCTGTATTTTTCCTATGGTCCAAAATTTCTCTACATAATATGGATTATATATTTTTATTATATATTTGTAGAATGAATTATATATTTAAATATACTTCTTTCTTATGTCATATTAGATCACAGTTATAAATGCAAACTGCATTTTGGGTTACTAACTATCGTATAAATAGTATATATAAATTGTATATTATCAATTAATATAAATATGTATTTTATTTATATAATATACAGTCTATATTTATTTGACACCCAGTGCCAGCACTCAGCCGAACTTAGCCATTAAGTCCCACCCCAAATATCACTTCCTCCTCTACGAGGAAGTTTTCTCTTCTCTGTGTTCTTCCCATCCCCTGGACTGCACCTTCCTTCAACACTTGTACAATGTTTGAATTATTTTTATTTTTTTTCTATATTTTTTCATGGACTAGCATGCTTTCTGACTACAATCAGATCACATTAAACCAAACACCAGTCCTCGGCACTCCAGTGACACTCAACGTTTATGGAAAGAATGAAATTATTCCAATGCCTGGCTCATAGAAAACATGAAGCAGATGTGTGTCAAGTGAATGAAGAGGGAACAAATTAATAGGTGAGCGATAGTCTGGGACACAAGGCAGATCAACCTCTCATGAAGGGCCTGGGTGAGAGAGCTCGGCTGAGGCTCTCTTACCATATGTCTAACAATGAAAGTTACAAGACAAGCTAACTGACAAACTTATAGAATAAAATGTTCTCACTTCCTGTCTCAACAAATACATCTTTATAATGAAAAGGGGAAAGACACATGAAAAGTTATGAGTGAAGTGTGATGTAAAGTGGGGAAGATATCAAAGATGTTCATGTCTAATTAATACCTCAAATGTTGAGGTATTCTATTGGGGGGGGCTGACAGTTTGGGGATAAAGAACAAAATAAGGACAAATATAACCCACAATGTATTTACATCTAACCTATGCCATTTATTTTTCTTGTCTTCATTTCATCAAAAGCAATGGGGTTTTTTTTTTGTTATACTTGAGTTTTTCACATCATTTCTGTTTTATTGACAGCAATGCCAGATTGCAGAACCTTTCTTGGATCACTGAAGTTTTTAGATCTTTTTATATAGAAATTACTTTCAACCTGGAGAAGTGCAAATATGTAAGCGCGTATGTACAAGAATATTAAGAGCAGCAGTTGATTGATGTTAGTGTTTTATAACGACAAAAATAGAAATAAATGGGCCCATCACTACGAGAATGGGTGACTAAATTTTGACACAGCTGCACCACAGTAAGCAGGCACTGAAGGGAAGAAGTGGCTGTATCATTTGACTTGGAGGGATTGCCGGGAGATATTCCTGAGAAAAGCTGTACGTACAGAAATGTGTATAATTCATCTCATTTCCACAAAATAGACAATGACAAAAACTCACATGTGTGTGTATACTTTTGATGTATTTCCGTAGGATGTTTGAACATGGAGAAAAGTGTGGACGGAATCCCAGTCATGGTTAACATGGATTTTCTGTGCATATATACGGAGCAAGTGGGGATGCAAGTTGTGAGAGGAATGTAGAGAGAAGAGAAAAAGTAAAACCTGGCTAAGAAGAGTACTCTATACTTAATTTTATCTCAATTGTTCTATATTCTGTATGTACTGTGCGGAAGATGGGAAATCAGAGGGAAAGTTTACATTCCCATTTACTGATATAGAGATGTGATAACAGATATGAAATTGTCCAGAAAAATGTTGTGATATCAATATCAATCTATTTCATTCACAGCAAATAAGCAACCTAAAAACCCTGTTCATAAATGTGTCTGTGTTTAAACTGATGAACAAGTAAGAGAAATATGGGAAGACGGGTACCCGGGCATTAACACTGATCCTCTCAGGGGACGGAGTAAGAGATGGGGCAGGAGAAGGTAAGTTTTCTTGATCCAGCTCAGTGCTGTTCTACTGGTTACAAATATCCTGCTTTTGTAATTGGAGAAATAACAAATAAGATCTTTTCTAAAGAATGGAAATCCTAAAGAGCTGGGCTTCATTGTGATACTGTCACTTAACACCTCTATTTCCTTGGGCAAGTTTTTTAACTTAAGAAATGGGGGGCCTGGGTGGCTCGGTTGGGTTGAGTGTCGGGCTCTTGATTTCTGCTCAGGTCATGATCTCAGGGTTGTGAGATCAAGCCCTGTGTTAGGTTTCCGCTCTGAGCATGAAGCCTGGATAAGATTCTCTCTGTCCCTCTCCCCTCCTTGGGCGTGTGCGCACGCGCTCTCTCTCTCTCTCTCACTCCAAAAAAAAAAAAAGTACCAGGGACACCTGGGTGCTTAGTGGGTTGAGCATTGGACTCTTGATCTCAGCTCATTTCCTGATCTCAGGGTCGTAGGTTCAAGCCCCACGTTGGGCTCCGTGTTGGATGTGGAGCCTACTTAAAAAAAGAAAAAAAAAAGTTCTAAGGTGTTGAGATAAAACTAAGTCCAAAGGAAGTAAAAAATAGGTCTGGCACATATGCCTATGGGATCATGTAGCTCTTTTCTCTATTATTAAACTAAGTATTTAGCTAAAACTAAATTAGAAAAACAATTTGTACACTTCAAAAGTGAAAGGAAATAAATGAACCTAACTATGCATCCAGTTAATGGCGTAATCATGTCACCATCACACGGAAGGAAGGAGCTTTCTTTAAAACTCCATGATTTGACCAGACATCACCCAGTGACATAAACTCTAAGGAAAAAAGGAAATACAAAAAAAAAAAAAAATGTTTTCACTGCTTTCAGGGACCCTATTGTTGGTAATAGCATTTGACTTGATATTCTGAGACTGCTCTCTGGGCACTATAGGACAAACAGAATAGTTTCCGCAGGTGGTATAATTGAGAACGGAGACTTATGGCATGGTTCAAGATCAATGAACTTAAATTAAAAAACCTTGTAATCCTAAAGTGCAGCATAGGGAACATAGTCAATAATATTGTAATAGCATTGTATGGTGGCAGAGGGTAAGAACACTTAACATGGAGAGACTTTCATAATGTATGTGATTGTCAAATTGCTATGTTGTACACCTGAAACTGCTGTAATACTATATATCAACTGCACTTTGACAGAAAAAAAAGGAGGAAAAATCTTGTAATTCTAAATCCGAGTTGAAAGAAAAGTCAGAGTACACCTATATTTTAAAAAATAGAACAGCAGTACATTATAACCTTACAAAAGAAACATAACCAATCAGATGTCTCTGAATAGAAATATACACTACAATCTGTAAAGTGGTCTTGAAAACCAAACCTGAATCTGATCAAGCCTCCGGATCTTTCAATCCATATGAAATGCAGGAGCAGGGACAAAAGGGTTGCAGTCAGAAGAAATTCAGAATGTGGGAAGCTCCACATAGCAAACAACCCAGTCTCTTCCACAAAAATGTATAAGGATCAAAAAGAGAGAAATAGAGGGGAAAATACAAACTAGGAGACATAAGAGATTTATCAATTAATCGTAACTTTTGGAACTTTTTAAAAAAAGATTTTATTTATTTGACAGAGAGAGATAGCGAGAGAGGGAGCATAAGCAGGGGGAGTGGGAGAGGGAGAAGCAGGCTTCCCGTGGAGCAGGGAGCCTGATGCGGGGCTCGATCCCAGGATACTGAAATCATGACCTGAGCTGCAGGCAGACATTTCACAACTGAGCCACCCAGGCACCCTTGGAACTTTTTTAGATCCATTTTTTTAATGTAAAAAAAAAAAAAAGAAAGAAAGAAAGAAAAAAAAAGATATAGGACAATCAGGAAATATAAATGCAGACTACATATTTGATGATATTAAGAAATTACATTTTTTTTTAGATGGGATAATGGTTTTTTATTTTTTTAAAAGGGTATTCATCTTTAGGGGATGTACACTCAAGTATTTAGAAATAAAATTATATGATGTTAGTATTCATTTCAAAATAATCGAAGTGAGAGAACACTGGGGGGAGAGTAAAGATAAAACCATATTGATCACATTGATGATTTTTGAAGCTGATTTTTGGGTATATTATACTCATTATATTATTCCATTTTTATATATAATTATAGATGTTCACAATAAAAATATATGCATACATACTTATGTGTGTGTATATTTATCAATATTATTTTAAAATAATCCCAAAGTAGAAATAACCCAAATATCATCAACAATAGAATAAATTAATTAATTAAGGCTTATCCACACCATGGAGTACTCCATAGAAATGAAAAGAAAATACAGCTGCCTGAAGACATACTAATGGATCTCATTTGAATAAGAGAAACTAGATGCAACAGAACATACATTGTGTGATTCCATTCAAATATAAATCAGAAACATTCAGAAACTAACCTAAGGTAGGGGCGTCTCGGTAGCTCAGTCAGTTAAGTGTCGGGCTCTTGATTTCTGCTCAGGTCATGATCTGAGTTGTGAGACTGAGCCCCAGATGGGGCTCCACACTGAGCATGAGGCCTGCCTGAGATTCTCTCTCTCCCTCTCCCTCTGTCCCCACTCACGCATGCATGCCCTCAAAACAAACAAATACTAATCTAAAGTGTTATTAATTAGGATGGGGTTACCTTTAGGAAGGAGGACAAAGATATGATTGGGAAGGAGTGTGATGGGTCTTATGATGCATCACTAATACTCTATTTTTTTCCCATTTTTAAATTTTTATTATTGAAGCACAGTTGGCATACGGTATGCGATTAGTTTCAGATGTACAACACAGCGATTCAACAACTGTACACCTTGTCAAGTGACGTCACTTTCTGTCACTGTACAACAACATTATGACAACATTATTGACTATATTCCCTATACTGTTGTTTTAATCTCGTGACGTATTTATGACTGCAAGTTTATGTCTCTTAATCCCCTTCACTTATTTTGCCCAACCTCCCACCCACCTCCTCCTGGCAACCGTGTTCTCTGTATTCACGGGTCCGATTTTGTTTGCTCACTTGCTTCGTTTTTTAGATTCCGCATATTAAGCGAAGTCATATGGTATTCATCTTTGACTTATTTCACTTGGCATAATTCCCTTTAGGTCCATCCTTGTTGCAAATGACAAGATCTCATTCTTTTTTGTGGCTGAGTAATATTCTGTTGTATACACCACATCTTATTTTATCCATCCATTTATTGATGGACACTTAGGCTATTTTCATATGTTGGCTATTATAAATAATGCTGCAATAAATATAGGGGCATGTGTATCTTTTCAACTTAGCGTTTTCATTTTCTGTTTTCAAATTCTACTTCTATTCAGAAGTAGAATTTCTGGATCATATGGTACTTGTGCTTTTAAGTCTTTGTGGAATGCCCCTACTGTTTTCTGCACGGCAGCACCGGTTTAATTCCCACCAACAGTGCATAAGGGTTCCTTTTTCTCCACATCCCCACCAACACTTCTTATTCTTTAGCTTTTTTTTTTTTTTTAAGAGAAAATGTGTGCAAGTGGTGGAGTTGGGGAGAGGCAGAGGGAGAAAGAGAGAGAAGCCGACACCCCGCTGAGTAGGGAACCCAACACAGGGCTCCATCTCATGACCTTGAGATCATGACCTGAGTGGAAATCAAGAGTCAGACACTTAACCAACTGAGCCACCCAGACATCCATTCCTTGTTTGTTTGTTTGTTTGTTTGTTTTTTAAGATTTTATTTCTCTGAGACACAGAGAGAGAGCATGGGCAGGAAGAAGGTGCAGAGGGAGAGGGAGAATAGGACTCTCCACTCAGCAGGGATCCTGACATAGGGCTTGATCCCAGGACCCCGAGACCATGACCTGAGCAGAAGTCAGACACCCAACTGACTGAGCCACCCAGACACCCCTCCTTGTCCTTTTGATACTAGCCTCTGACGTTTTATTTCTTAACCAGAGAGGTATACACAGAGATGTATTCACTTTGGGATAATTCACAGAGCATTTATGATTTATGCACTTTCGGTAGACATATTATACTTTAATTAAAAAATTAAAGCATAAACATAAAGAAGAAATAGACTCTGAAGGAGCACCTGAGAAACTTCCTTTTGTAGTACTCATTTTTACTTTTGAAACTGAGAACTTGGAAGAGTCAAGGTCAGGTGCCCAACAGGAGGGTGTGGTGGCTACAGTGGAAACTGTGCAGGAATGGCTGTTGGGAGTGGGAAGGGGTAGGCTGGAAGCAGGAACCCAGTCACCAGTAGGAAATGCCCATTCAGACCAGAATTGTTGGGACAACACAAGGTCAGAGGCTGGCAGGAAGGAAAGGCTAGGCCACCAAAAGATTGAGTAGCATGTTCTCACCACAGTCTCTACTGAGGAGGTACAGTGGGGTGTAAGGGCCACAAGGCAGTGGGCAACACTGTGGCTTACAGCACAGAGGTCAGAGCTGGACCACTGGGCTTCTTCCCAAGGTAGCCAGCGGGGTGTGTTCTGATCTAAATGAGTGTTTACCCCAGGATGAGCTGGGGAAATTGAGATCTGCTAACGTACTCCAAAAAATGGATATGGCTGAAAATGGGGTTAAAAAATCAGAGTAGGTTGGGACGCCTGGGTGGCTCAGTTGGTTAAGCAGCTGCCTTCGGCTCAGGTCATGATCCCAGCGTCCTGGGATCGAGTCCCATATCGGGCTCCTTGCCCCGCAGGGAGCCTGCTTCTCCGTCTGACTCTGCCTTCCACTCTGTGTGCCTGTGCTCGCTCTCGCTTGCTCTCTCTGACAAATAAAATCTTAAAAAAAAAAAAAAAAAAAATCAGAGTAGGGACGCCTGGGTGGCTCAGTTTGTTAAGCAGCTGCCTTCGGCTCAGGTCATGATCCCAGGGTCCTGGGATCGAGTCCCACATCGGGCTCCTTGCTCGGCAGGGAGCCTGCTTCTCCCTCTGCCTCTGTCTGCCTCTCTGTCTGCCTGTGCTCATGCACTCTCTCTCCCTCTGTCTCTGACAAATAAATAAAATCTTATTTATTTTTTAAATTTTTTATTTTTTATAAACATATATTTTTATCCCCAGGGGTACAGGTCTGTGAATCACCAGGTTTACACACTTCACAGCACTCACCAAAGCACATACCCTCCCCAATGTCCATAATCCCACCCCCTTCTCCTAAACCCCCTCCCCCCACAAATAAATAAAATCTTAAAAAAAAAAAAAATCAGAGTAGAAGATCTGGCCGAGATTGGGACTGGGGGGGCGAGGGTGGTTGGTAGAGAATTGTAGACCTGGAGGCATTGTAGTTGATGGGGCTTGCCCATGCTGGTCACTGGACAAGGGGAGGTGGAAGGTGGGTGTCCAGCTTTCTTCAGATATAGGGTGAAGGCAGCAGGGCCATAGGGCTTTAACGGGGCTAACTTTTACTACAGTAAATTTGATTTGACCCGATGGTCAAATCATGAATGCAGAGCACTCTGACCCCAACCACCAACACTTCCAAAGAAGCTCAGGTTGAGAGTCAGAGAGACCTGTATTCAAATCCTTGCTCTATGACTTAATAGCCAAGGGAGTTTGAGTAAGTTGTTTAATTTTCCCATGGCTTAGTTTCCTCATCCATGAGATGCACACAATAATGCCTCCTGCACGTGGGGAGGGAAGAAGGAACGAAAGGAAAGGTGGGCAAGGTGTCTGGCATTGACCAGCTACCAACCCATAAAGGGTAGTTGCACCTAGAATACCAATTCCTCTGAGTATCAGTAGGTAGACACTAGGAAGCCTACCTTGGCAACTCTGCCATGATTTGGAATGGTTCCTGATGCTTAGCTATGCTCTGTGAAGGATTTCACAGATTCTCAGGCACAGTTTCCAAGATGTCCTCTTCTGAGGGAGACCCTCTTTGTTAAGGGACAGTCCTCTGCCATCATTCTGGGAGGGAGTTTCTGGCATGGCATGACTTCCCCTCTAGGCCTGTCATCTTGGGCAGCCTCCTTTGGAGCTGGGTAAAGTCAAAGTGCCCTTTGAGGCTCCCTTCCTGCTGTGAGCTACCCAGAAGAAGCCCACAGCTGGCACTGCAGGACCGGCTGGAGAGAGGCGCCTGGGCAGATGGCGCTCCAGCATGATTACCACCTCCTGCTTCCCGAAGGCTCACCGTCCACCTCCTCACTCCACTCTCTGAACTCCCTCCGCACTGTCTCCAGACCACTTCCGGCCACGCCTCCCAGGACAAAGCAGGGAATGCCCCCTCAGCCGCATCTCCGGCCACCCATCCCAGTCCCGCTGCATCTTCACTAGCTGTTTTCGCCTGGATAATGATCATTTAGTCCATCTAATTCATTTGATGGGTGTGGCCCCCAGAAAATTCAGAAGATGTGTGGGTACACCTCAGAAACACAGTTCCTTATATTGGCTCTATGGTATATGAGGTGTATGTGTGTGTGTGTGTGTGTATATATATATATATATGGAGAGAGAGAGAGCGAGAGAATATATATATATATACTCAAAGTATATGGCATATCCCTACAGAGACCAGGATTTCAGAATTAGGTTCTGTTTTAGTTAAGGGCTTTTTTCTTGACTGTGTGCAACAGGGTAAATAGTGATTGAAATGTGAGTGTAGTCATCTGTTTTCCTACCCCCTGCTCATTAAGGAGGATTCTGACTTGTACTACTTAGGTTTTTATCCACCTCCACCTTCCAAGGAGGACTTTGTCTGGTTAGACCAGTTCTTGGGCTTCTCTGATAGGTAATTATAAGACAGTGAAGAAGGGGGGAAGACAACGAAATGCACACGGAGGGAAGGCTAGCGTGTCTCCCCGGAGGGCTTCTTAAGGACCCGTGCAGCTGCAGTATGGGAGGACAGGGGGTGTTCAGGGAGAAAAATATTCATGGTGTTCGGTAACTACCAGGTTTTCAGACATAACTTTTTTGCATGAATTTTATTTCTTTAACCATAACTCTGCTTAAAAACTGGACCACACAGATCATGACTTAAAGATACAGCTGCCCTGAAGAGACACACTCAAGCTTCTCAGAAAACCTGGGGAGGGGACTTTAAGGACACAGAAGGGTTTGAATTAGAATTGGAGCATTGGAATTGGAGCAGGTCTAAACCAGAAACAGGTCCAGGGACCATCTTCTCATGGGCCCCGTGGGCCTCCTGGTATCTAGTCCCACCTCTTATGATTATCCATGACTCACAGGGCCTTTCTACTCTACTACTGAATTAGTGCTTCATAATTCCTGAAAGAGGGAATCTGCTTAGCCCAACTCATCTTTTTGAGTTGGCCCACATCCTAAGTAGTTTCTCAGACTACGGATTGGCTGCCTTGGATCTGGGACATACTTCTAATCCCTTCAGAATGTCTCAGAAGGTGGGGTGCCTGGGTGGCTCAGTGGGTTAAGACCTCTGCCTTCGGCCCAGGTCATGGTCCCAGGGTCCTGGGATCGAGCCCCACATCGGGCTCTCTATTCAGCGGGGAGCCTGCTTCCTCCTCTCTCTCTGCCTGCCTCTCTGCCTACTTGTGATCTCTGTCAAATAAATAAAATCTTAAAAAAAAAAAAAAAGAATGTCTCAGAAGGGATGAGCTCAGTTGGAAAAAAAAATAAGGCCTCTGTGGCTCTCCTTTAAACAGGGTTGTTGTTGGCATAGTTTCACTTTGTTGGCAAAATGAGATGCCATGTTCTGGTCCTGATATGATGGAAAGCCTAGGCCTGGATTCTGGTCCTGGCTCTGTCTGGTGTGGTGACCTTGGTTAAGTCATTTAACTTCTCTGCACCTCAGCTTTCTCATCATGAGCCCTCCCCTCTCAAATATGACAGGGTGGCCAAGGAGAATTATGTGAAAAGATAATTCAAAAAGATAGACGCATCCCTATGTTTATTGCAGCATTATCAACAATAGCCCATTTATGGAAGGAGCCCAAGCGTCCATTGATTGATGAATGGATAAAGATGTGGTATATATACAATGGAATATTATTCAGCCATAAAGAAGAATGGTATCTTGCCATTCACAACATGGATGGATCTAGAGAGTATAATGTCGAGTGAAAAAAGTTGGAGAAAGACAAATGTCATGTGTTTTCACTCATATGTGTAATTTAAGAAACCAAAAGAAATGAGCAAAATAAGAGAGACAAAACCAAAAAACAGATTCTTAACTATTGAGAACAAACCGAGAATTATCAGAGGGGAGATGGGGTGGGGCATGGGAGGGTAGGCAACGGGGATTAAGGGGGACACTTGTCGTCATGAGCACACAGTGAGGTATGGAAGTGTTGAATCACTCGAGGGTATATGTGAAACTAATATAACACTGTATGTTAATTAGCTGGAGTTAAAAAACAAATCTTGTATGAAAAGCTTGCAGAAATTTCTAGGGCTTCACAAATGTAATCATATTGACATTTTTTTAAATACCAAGCTTCTACACTTCTCATTTTATTGTTTTTTTTTTAATCAGATGTCTTACAATTTCTGCCTTATAGCTGATGCGAGCATTTAATGTCAGAGTTTTTATTGTTTTCCCAAATGTTATGAAGTCAGTGGTATGTCTTACACTCAATGGTCTTAACAGTAAACAAGATCTGCATTAGTGTTCTATCACTGTGTACCACAGTTTAGCAGTGAAACCAATGCCCATTTATTATCTCATCGTTCTCGTGGGCTCACCTGGCTTTCTCATCTCAGTCTCCCAATGCTGAAATCCAAGTGCAGGTGGCCAGGGCTGCCATCACTGATGAGGGTCAGGGTCCTCTTCCAAGCTCACCGGTTGTTTGCAGAATTCAATTCCTTGCTTCTGGATGACTACACTCTCCAAACATGGCAATTTGTTTCTTTAAGGTCATTAGGGGAGAGTGTCTGCTGCTTTGAACCTCTCTGACTCTTCCGTTTCTGACCTCTAAACCCTCATTGAAAGTGTTTGCCTGATTGGGTCAGGCCCACCAGGATACTCTCCTTTTTGATGAACTCAAGTCAACTAATGAGGGACATCTGAAAAGTCCCTTTGCTTTTGCCACACAGTGTAACTGAAAAGAGGACGGAGATGCCACCAGACTCTCACGTCCCACCCACTCCACTCACTCTCTCAGGGAGGGGTTATACCATGTGTACACACCTGGGGTAGGAATCCGGGGGCCATCTTGGAAGTCTGCCTGCCACAATATCTACCAATACAGCAGGCACAGCAGCATCACGAGGAAGGTTTATTACGACGCCCAGTTTCCTTTTGTGTCTTCCTGATCCACTTCAGGGCTGTATCCAAAGTAGCTCTCAGAAACCCCTAGTGGAAGTGTTAATTGATAATCTCTCTGTAGCCTCTCCTTCGTTCCCCTCAGGTTGCCAAATGGCCCAGGGTGACAAATAAACTTCGGCTCCTTCACCAGCCTGCTGGGATAGGTAGTGGCAGCCTCATGTCACCCATGGAGGAGGACTGTAGGATTGCTTGTGAGGTTCCACAGACAAGGAAGCCCCCGCGCCTTGGGGCATGGATGAGAAGGCAGTAACTTCCCCCTTGGGTCCCTATGGTGGGATGAATGGCGTAAATTCTTAGGGCAGTTGAGGCAGTCGTCATTGCTGTGTCTGATTCTGAGGAGGAACGCTGGTTGAGGTCAGGCCCTCAGATAGCAGCTGCTGCTATGTGCCCTGGGTGCCGGGCAGGAGAGCCATGGCATGGGTGCTGGGCCTTAGCCCTTCCTTATGCCCCGCGTCCTGATGGCAGGCCAGCCTCCGCTCCTGGGAGAGCTCCCACATGGGCCATTCCAAGACCTCTGCTGCCACGAGCACCGGAGAGCGGACCTTCTCAAAGACGGGCTCCTTGCCCTGCTCCCACCTTCCAGCTCTCCGGTGCTTTGTCCTCCTCTCCTTCTGTCGGGGATTAGGAAAATGAGTGGAAGATCACAGCACTTGAGCTACAGCCAGAGGCACTGGTGATCTTGGGCAGACGGCAATTGTCCACAGAAGGCTTTGTTTTGCCTCGAAGGAATCCCTAATACACTATTGTTAGTAAGGAGAATGGCCTGACAACTTCAATCAAGTCCAATCAACAGAAACCCTCCCTCCTCCTCCTCTGGCCTACAACCTGAAAAGGCAACAACCACCGTCGCTTGTATGAACCGGAGCTGTGTGTTTTTCGTCCCCATACTCCATTAGACTGTGAGTTTCTTGAGGAAAAGGGACCATGTCATGTTCTCTCCATTTTGTTCCCACTGCCTGGCACAGCGCCGATACATCATAAATTCTTGAGGGAAGAAATAAATTAACGTGGGAATTTTCTACACTTCTTCATGTACCCAGCACCAAACCGTAGTTTTGTTGTGATTGTTGTTTGTTTTAATAAAGTCCCAAAGTACAACCTCTCTTCTCCCTTCATCTTTATGTGACTGGTTTATTTCAAGGAGGGGACGCGGGGAACCGTGGGAAGAAGGTAAGCAAGTTACACCAGGATCTGAAAGGAAACAGATAGTGCTAGTGATTGTTCTTGTCGGCTTGTAACAGGCAGGATATAAATATACGTTAGAGAAGAGGAAATTCAAAACAGGCACAGGGAAGCAGGTTGGAGATTTTGAAGAATAGCATGTTCAGAACCTGCTTACTCAGAGGCAATTAGACTGTGACCCTAGGCAAAATGTGTTTCACTTTTGAATGAGATGAAATTTCATAAGCCCGCGAGCCCCACCCCTTCCTGCTTATTTCATTGTAGCATAACTTATTTTTCTAGGGGGGAGGTTTGGGTGAAGGATGAGACTTTTGCCTTCCTTGGAAGCCCAAGGTAACAGAGAGGGGTGCTGTTTTCCTTCTCAGGGATCCTGCCTGCGCTCAATCCCATCTTTTTTGCTAAACTTTAATTTTCAAGGCATTCAGGAAGCATAAGCCCCTCGAGTATAGGTTTTCCCTAGACATACTATGGACAACATAAATTTATCTTGGTTTAAAAAGAAATGTCATTGCTTTCATCTTAAAAAAAAAAAAAAAAAAAAAAAGAGTAGTTAACACACAGATCGCTATTTTGAGTTCAGGAAAACGACTTCCCTTGCCCAAGGCAACTTGCAACCAAAGGAATTCAAAAGTCCTTTAACTATCCCCTTGAACTAAATGGTTGCTACTCTAAATGGCAAGAGGGGTCTGCAAACTGTGCTGCCAAACACTCCAGGGATCCAGGGGCCAGTGCTTTGCAAAGAAAACTCTGGGCCTAATGATGGTGTCCGGTTAAACTCCAGACCGGACAGACGGGGTGTACGATGGGGAAACCCAGGGGTTAAGACTCAAGTGTCTGGCGGCCACAGAGCCAGCAAGCTGGGCAAAATGCAGGAAAAGACACAGACATGCTAAGCATGCTCCCTCGAACCTTGTACCTCAGTGTTCCAGCTGCCCACCTGCCGTATTCCAGCTTTGGAGAACACAACCGCCCCCTTGTTCCTCAAGAACGCCAGGCAAGGACCCAGCCAGCACGGTCTTCCTTCACTTGCTTGCAGTGGGCAGGATCCTTGCCTACACGTGTTACCCTCCTTGATGCAAAAGGAATTATGTTGTCGATACTAGATATTCGATATATAACTGTAAGGACCTATTTAGCCAGAGCGACTCCATCTTAGGTAAATAGCCATTTTGTTGTTTGTGCAGTAAACTTAAATTGACTCTCCCCCGCAGCAAAACTTACTTAGAAGCAAGTCTGGGGAACCAGTAAAACCTAGTTGGCTAGTTCCTGATAACAGAGCCCAGAATACAAGGACGAGTCAGGCCAGATAGAGACATCTAATCAGTTTGAAGTACTGTTTGTAACAGTGAGAAGGTCTTGCCCAAACCTAAGTGACTCCATCTTGGGAAGGACGACGATCTTATTATTCACACTGAATATGTTAACTGACTAAGCCTTCCCAGAAAGTACTATTTGTAACTGTCCTAGTATGGAGTAATCTTGAATAACATGTCACCAGACCGGATGAAACTAGCCAATCAACAAGAGACACACAAACCTGTTGGGTTGAGATACCAAGATATGGGTTACAGTTTTACCCAATAAAAGGTAGCCTGTAAGATTGGGAGGGGTCGCTTTCTTAGGAGACGGCTGACGGGTCAGTGAGTCAATTTTTAAGCCTGTAAGCTGGGGGTGGGCACTCTCTTCGAAGACGGCGCTGGCCGGTCAGTGTGATTTCTAATGCTTGGCATAGAATAGAGCTTTGCGTAACTTTAACTTTGTTGCAGTCTTGTTCCCTTGGCCAGTCAATCTGATTTCTAATACTTATCATAAAATAAAGCTTTAAATAACTTTCACTTTGTCTCAGTCTCATTTCATTTGATAACGAACCTAATAGTAACATATTACACAACGACTCAGGCTGCAAGTCTCTGATGGATTCCCAGAGTGACTGGAAAAGGGGCTCAGGCAAGCTTCCTCAACTGGCTTCTGGTGCTAAAGAAGGGTTTTTCTAGAGTGAAGGTCATGTTAACACTGAAATGTCTCTGGGACCACAGCAGGGAGTAGATGAGAATGAGTAAGGGGAGATTATGACCATCTACAAAGTCCATTCTTCGTAGGCATTCAATTCAGTTGTGTGTTTGTTTAAATCATGGACCAGCCAAACTGAGCACAACTGTGGACCATCTTTGGTTACTAAGCCAAGAGTCTTCCACACCCTGCCCAAGAGGTCTTCTGACGGGGTGAATGTGTTGTGTTACCTCGCATAAACTTGGGTGCTAACACAGACGAGCCCCAGATCTACCCCCAGCCCCAGGCCCGCACCTCCCACTTGGTGACTTTGGACCAGGTGGGTGACCTTCCCTTCTCTGAACCTCAGCCTCCTCATTTTTAAAATGGAGATAATGCCTTCTTCATAACGTCAGTCAGTGTGTGAGGATTCAGAGAGATTCTGTATTGAGAGAATTTGTCATTTTCCCAGCATAGTTTAGAATTGCACAATGAACCCCAACCACACACACTCACACATCAACACAGAACAGCTCTGAGCATGCGGCTAACCCCCAACACCTCAGAGCCTCAGCTTATACACCTGTCCGGTTCCTCTCCTCTCCTCCAGACTGGCTTCCCCTTCCTCCCAGGCCCATGCTCCTCCTGGGCCCCAACTGCAGACTTGGCTTCTCTGACTTGACTCGAGGTGGGGGGAGGGGCTCCTTTCTGGGAGAAGGTTTGCATCTGCCTTCCAGATCTTTCTAGAGGCACTGACCCATCCCCTCAAGAGGTATTTGGACAGAAGTCATTGTGTGGCCTCATGTCTATGTTCTGAAGGGCCCAGGTTCTTATCCACCACGGTAGGAGGAGGATGGCGAGCCTGAGAAGTGACTGATGATTCGGTACAGAGGGCCCCTGTTCTCACGGTCTTTCTTGGGGTTCCAGCAGTGGCTAAATTCTTGATGGCCTTGGAATCATCACAGATTCTCCTTCCTTGCTCCTCTATTTTTCCTGACCAAATCCTACCCATGCAATCTCTCTCAACTTAAGTATCTCTTTCTCAGCCTAGCTGATATGAAGTTTCCTGAGCCCTCAAATTCATGTCTCAAGGTGCTAACTCCCAAAGTGATGGTATTTGAAGGTGGGGCCTTGGGGAGATAATTCGGTTTAGATGAGGTCCTGGGAGCAGGACCCTCACAATGGGATTAGCACCCTTATAAAAACAAGAAGAGACCAGAACCCACTCTTCCTCAGCCACGTGAAGACGTGACGAGAAGGCAGCCATCTACAAGCCAGGAAGAGGAGTCTTGCCAGACATAGAATCTGCTAACACCTTCATTTGGACATCCCAGCCTCCAGAACTGTGAGAAATAAATGTCTGTTGTTGAAACCACCCAGTCTGTGGAATTTGTTATAGCAGCCTGGACTAAGCCAGAAACCTTCCTTAACTGACAATTTAAGTCAGCCCCCCCCCCCCAATTCTATTCTCTCAGGAAAAATGCTATGTGGTTTTCCCTACATTTATTATAATTTGTACTTATACAGATTATATACTCGAGTGATGGCTTTTTTCGATCTTTTCTTCCCCTGTAGTTATTTGGGTGTATATATAACCTCCAAACGACTTAACAGAAATTTCTTCCTCTCTCATGTAAAACTTGGAAGAGCAGCTCCGCTTCACAGACTCACTGGTTCTGCCATCCCTTAGGTGTCACCTCACTTACATGGCCCCAAAATAGCTCCGCATAATATCCTTATTCCTGCTAGTGGAAGGGAGGAACGGGGAAGGGGAGTCAGTCCTTTTCCTTTTCCCTTTAAGGGCTGGAGCCCAAAGTTGCAGGTGTTCCGTCCAATCCATCCAATCCCATTGGTCAGAGCCTGGTCACGTGCAGCTACAGCGCACGCTAGCAACCCCGTCTTCATTCTGAGCATCTATTCACCTAGCTAAAAACCAGGCATTCTGTTGGGTCAGCAGAGGGACGGGTGTTGGGGACAATGAGCGGGTTCCACCTGCCATCCTTTCTGACTATGGGGAATTCATGGCGGGGACCAGCTTTCTTTCTGTCAAGATCTTGTACTCGGTGTCCGGTCTAGCGTGTGGTCCAGGTGAGGAATGAAACAGGCTGGCGGAGCGAAGATCGAGAGACGTGGACAGGTGTGGGGTCCAAGTTAGAGGGAGGACCAACAGGGCCTTCCGTCTGGGGTAAGCACAGGGGCTGCGGAAGGACACTGCCCCCAAACGTGAGCTTCCGGCTTGCGGTCTTATTTACCCTTTCAAGCATTTATTCCAACTAAATCCTAAACTGTCCAAGCTGAAGTCCAGGTAGAGTGTAAGCTATGGGTTCACGTCTTATTTCTGTCATTTAGCCAGCTGCAGGAACTTTAGCCTGCTTTCTTATCTATAAATTCAAGATTAAAATACTCCGTGATGGGACGAAATGGACTAATGAACGCAAGTGCATAGCACCGTGCCTGACGGGCATCGAGCCGCAGTAAATCACCTGTGGTTCTTCCGCTGCTGTTTCACCACTTACCCATCCTAAAGCAAGCGCAGGGGCTATCCATCACTGTTTGTCTGTGGATAGGAACGTAAATAGTTGGTATCTGGTATCTGGTAAATAGGTTGGCTCTGGAAGATACCGTGCACCGATTTCTAGAGAAGAGCCGAAGTCTGCTGGCTCTCTGCCTGACATCTGGTTCCCAGTGGTGCCTTCTCAATGTGTTCCTCTCTTTGTCCTCAGCTGGGCAGGCCGAGCTCTGTAGAGATGACCGGTGGCCCAACACCCACACCCAGTTCAAATGTCACCTCTTCTGTGAAGCCTTCCCTGACCCTTTTCCTCCCATCTGCTTCCTGCCTAGAAAGGCCTGGAAGAATGAGTCACTTCCTCAGTACTCTTGCTGCTCCCTGCCCATTTCTGTTCAAGCTTTTATCTCTCGGGTAACAGGGAGAGGTCTTGGGCTGGCTCCTTCTGGTATCACCCCAGCCCAAGCTCCTATGAGTCTTTCCCTTCTAGCCCCTAGCAACTCAGAGCCTCAGGCCATCCAGAAAGAAAGGTCATCTATGCAAGAATAGTCAGAATGTGGTTGAGCCAAGTCTTGAATGCACACATGGGAGCCACTTCCACTGATGAGCAGCCAATACGCTGGTTGTTGACCAGAAGGTCGGACGCCAAGGACAGAGAGCGTGGGTCCCCAGCGCCGTTGATCAGTGCTGCTCAGAGGTCTGTTTCCAGGAAGTCCCCTGGTTCCGATGTTGGATGGCGTTTGTTGAAATGAACTCTGCACTGCCCTGCTCCACGTGGTTCCCCTTGGCTGAGACCATTTCTCTGGAGCCCCAGGGCCCCCACCCCAACGTCTCCTCTCCGGAGTGCCCACAAAGCCCAACTTATAGTCTTGGAGGGGAAGGGGAAGCTTCATCTTGCCTCACTTTCGTCATTTCTAACCCCCCAGGCTTCCTCAAGTCCAGGCTTCAGACAAAATATTCCAAACCTTCTTTTTCTCGAATTCTTCGGGCTCGTCTCCTTGCCAAAGCCCAGATGCAGCACCGTCTGGTTGTCTGCAGGAAAGGGGGCTCACAAGGCAGCAAGGAGCATGAGCGGGAGCTTGGCGGGGCGGGGGGGGAACTGGTTACGATTTCAAAGATCTACCACATCACGCAGTTTTGTAGTCATTCACTCCTCTGCCTTATTAGGCAGAGAGCTTTCTGCAAACTGGGGCTCTTGGTTACTGTTTTTGCCTTCAAGGCCTGCATTGGGCCACATTTTTGGTAAATGTTTATGAAATGAATGGCCATACATGTGTATGGGACTTCTTTGTTGGCAGTGTTCATCACATACATTTGTAAGGCCTCTACAGATCTGTGTCCGTTCCTTGGTTTAATCCTCAACACAGTCTCAGTAAGGGAAGGCAGGCAGGGTTCTTGCTTTATGGAAACAAGAGAATTGAGAGACTTGCCTAGGGTCCCTGTACTGGCTAAAAGCAGGGCTGAGACTGAGGCCAAAGTCGGCCTGCTTCAGGGTCCATGTTCTGTCCATCAGGAGGGAGAGCAGGAAAGGAAGAGGGAAAGGGTATGTGCCCTTATCAGAGCCCTGGTCCCCTGTTCGCACTCTCAGCTGTACTTTGAAGTCAAGTCCCTTATTTTAGGGTCATATTGAAGCCTGGGGTTGGGGAATAATCTGGAAAAGGATGTTAATGTCAGTTATATCCCCCACCCCCACCCAGGGTTGGTTAGATTTTGTCCACTTGGCCATAGGCTCCTGGGGACAGCGGAGAGCTTGCAGGCGCTGGGACCCCCGGCTAATGCCCCTCACCATTTTCAAATAAAGCAGTTCAACTTTTCTGTCCCCTATATATTTTTAAAAATTATTGAGGACCTAAAAGAGCTTTCGTTTATATCGGTTGTGCCTAGCGATATTTGCAATGAACTGAAATTAAAATTGAGGGATTTTAAAAATACGTATGTATTAATTTAAAAGTAAAAATTTAAGGTGAAGTTCATTTTACAGTTGCTTCATCTTTAAAATGAATGATGTTTGGTTGTTGTTTTTGTCGAATTTGCTTCCAATGAGCATCATCATCTGCTCATCCATTTGGGAAGGGGGTCCCAAGCAAAAGGGCTCAGCAGGGACTTTGGGAATTGGAGGCATGGACTTGAGAGGTCTTCAGGCTCAGACCCCCCCCACACCCTCACTCCCATGCACCGGGTTCAGTTATATTTGGAGGGCCCATACTCAGGGTAGGTTAGACCATGTCTACTTGGCCATAGGCTCCTGGGGGCAATGGAGAGAGTGTGGGGGAGTTGGGATCCCTGTCCTGGGACAGTTAGAAGTTTGGGAACACCACCTCTGACCCCCTGGGAACAGCTGGAGATTAGGGGAGGTTGATCCTCACCCCTAGGAGATGCTGGAAATTTCCTGGGGTCGGGGGAGAGGGACCCTAGTCTGTGGGAGGCAGTGGTTAAGAGGTAGACGAAGTGTTCTGAACTCTGCAGGGAAGAACTATAAGGGTAGGGGGCCGGGGCTAGTTGGGGTTCAGCTGTGCTTCAAGCTGTCTGGCTTCATGGAAGACCATTGGAGCTTCCAGTCTCCTTCTGTATTCCGTCTCCTCCAACATGTTTCAGTAGAAGTACATGTAGAAAGTCCAGCGTCTTGCAGCTGGGCAGTGGGGGAAGCAAGGAGTGCTCTCATAGCCTCTTCAGATAACTGGGGATATTATTTCTTGATGCTTCCCAAAACTCGGCAAGTGGAAGTTTCCCAAAGATTAGTTGCAATGTGGAATCTGAAACCGTACCAATGAAACATTCCTACTCTGTTGGACCTTATGCTTCAAATGGATCTTTGACCCATACCGATTTGTTCTGCCATGTACTGGTCACTCGGAAACTCTGCATTTTACAGAGTTATGCAGCTCCTCTAAGTATAAGCACATTTCTTTATGCAATTTCAACAAACCACACTTATTAATATTATCACTGATTTTATCAGAAAAGTCTAAATATTGGAAAGCTGTCAAGCTCAAAGGAGCGAACGAGCTTTTTCTCTATTTTTGATTTTTCACTCAAATGCTCAGATTTTATCCGTGGCAAAAAATATTAACCATGGCTTTCCTTTATGCGACAGCCTTGCTTGGTTCATTTGGTAGGAGCCCATACATCCAAGGCTGAATACCTAGAGCTTGTGAGTCATTCTCTCATGTGCCAATTGAATTCTGGGGCGTGGGGAAGTGAGGACAGTTTAGCTTGCAACTCAAATCACTGGAGAAACACTTTTCTGCAAGAGAACAGTCTTGCTTCGGGGTGCAGGGGAAATGCTCTCTGAATAGTTCCCATAAAATCACAATGGCAGTGTGAAACTGGCTATTTGGGCTCCATGAGCCCCAGGGGGCTGAAGGATACAATGACAACAAGGACAGGTGGAGTCACAGCTTTGAATCACTCTCAGGTGATTGGCAGTTTTGCCCTCATTCGCTTTCACACCATTAGTGAAAAGGTCAACACAGAGAAAAGGCGAATAAGGTCTTAGTATTATTAAGGAAATAGCTTTGACCTTGAAGCCCTGTTGAAAAGGTCTGGGGGACATCTGGGCCGTTCCTTAGACCATCCTTTGAGAATCATTGACCTCAAGCAATAATTGGCGGTGGAAATTCAGCGTCAGCTGGCGGAGAAGAATCATCATCACTCTGGATGTCAGGAGATTTGTATTTAGTTCCAGCCCTTCTCCGGTCCTCAGTTGTATCTTCTGTAAAAGGGGATAGTAATAGCTTCCTTACAGAATTGTTGTGAGAAGTCAGTCCCGGATGCTGTGAAAGCACACTGGTATGGGTAAAGATCTGGGGGGAATAAAAAGGCTATTTTTTTCAGGGTCTGTGAGTATTCTTGAGGAAGGGAGAAGCCTAGGCCTGTGGTCCTAAGGCCAAGGTGACTGTCTTCTGTGTCCATGTCACTCAAGCTAGAAGGGGAAGGAGTTTGTACCCCACAGAGTCCCTTCCAGGGAGTAGAAAGGAACTTGAAGCCTCCTCCCTCTCCCATCGCTTTGCCTCCTGCCCCCGAATCTCACGTGGGCCCTCAGTTCTGGCCTACGTTTCTGTAGTCAGTTTACACTTCCACTTCCCGAGACGACCACAGCAGACAAACTATGGACAGTAGGGCTGAGCACAGGTTCTTAGACTTACACCCAGAGCACAATCTATGAAAGGAAAAAGTAATGAATTAGACCTCCTCAAAATTAAAGACTTTCGCTCTGCAAAAGGCTCTGTTAGGGTAAAAAGACAAGCTGCACACCAGGAAAATATGTTTTCAATTATTTGTCTGACAAAGGACTCGTGTCTAGAGTGTATAAAGAACTCCCAAATGTGGACAACAAAAAACTACTAAAAATCTTTAAAAAATAGACAGTGAACAAAAGACAAAAATTTCACTGAAGAGGATGTAATGGATGGTAAATAAGAACATGAAAACCATTCAAACAACATAACCATTAGGAAAATGCAAATTAAAACCACAGCAAGCACTCGTAGGTGTGACATTGCATTTACTTTAGGACAAGGCTGCAGTCGGAGGGAAATGGGACAAGGGTACACAGGATTCCTATCTATTGTTTCCTACAACAGCATGTGAATCTACAAGTACCTTAAAAGAAAAAGTAAAATTTAAAAATAGAGGAGGTCACAGCCATGCTCCAAATCTCTAAGCATTTCCTATCACCCCTAGAACAAGTCTAAACTCCTGATCATGTGTCACAAATCCTACAGGCGCAGACCCTTGCCTCCAATTCCATCTCCTACCTCTCTCATCCTTACTCACTCTTTTCTCAGAACACTGGCTTCCTGGCAATCCCTTGAATATTCAAGCTGGTTCCTACCTCAGGACCTTCGCGGTGCAAGTCCCCCCCGCCTTCACTCAGATCTTTGTATGACTTTCCCTCATTACTTTGGTCTTGATCAAATGATCAGGTCTTAGGCTTTTCTGGAACATTCTATCCAAAAGAGTGTCCACACTGTCATTCCTGCCACACTCTCTGCACTCTGATGGTGTATTTTGTCAGTATTTGCTTATCTGCATATTGCCTATCTCCGTAGAAAAGGGGAGATGAGAGGTTCAGTGTGGGTGATGTCCTTGTCTATTATGTTCACCAATGCACCCCCACCTGCATGGCACTTGGTAGGTGCTCAGTAAGTTTTGATGAATGAATGAATGAATGAATGAATGAACAAATGTAAAAATGGCAAGTCGATGTGCAGAAATGTTTGCTTTACCATACATTACTCTGTACTAAGCCCTCCTTACATTTCTTACAAAGCAAATTTGCTTAGGCATGGGAAACTAATTCCAGAAAAGGAGAGGACCTAGGTTGGAGTCCCACCTCGGACACTATTCTGTCCAGGTGAAGTTGAATAAATCTCATCAGCTTTTTGAGTCTTGATTTCTTCATCTGAAATTAGGATTGCGCTAAGGAGTCTAGGCATTATAAGATCTCAGTAACTCTGCCCCAAACCTGTTCCTCCTCCTGTTCACCATCTCAGCACAGGTAACTACTTCCCCATTCATGTGCCTGAGCCAGGAAGCCCGTTGAATCTGTCCCTGGGCCTTCCTTCTTCCCTGCCCCCCACAAACCAGCAGTTGCCAAGTCTTAACTTGTCTACTCGTAAGTCTCTCCTCCACGTCTCTTCTACCTTTCCCTCTCTTTCAGCTACTCATCATCTCTTGTGGCCAAACCATTGCAATATCCTCCCGAACGGGTCTTTCCCATTCATCATCCATACCACTGGTGGAAGAATTTTTCTACGATGAAATCTGATTATATCAGCGCCTTACCCCAAACCTCAGATTGCTCCCCAGTGCTTTCCAGATAAAGAGCAAATTCCTTACCTTGGCACCGCGCTGGCCCCTGCTTATCTCTTAATCCCATCGCTCGTCCCTCCCTAGCACTTCCTGTCAACTCCAGCCATATGCTGAAATAGGCTATTCTCAGTCACCTCTGCCTGACTTTGATGCTTGTCCCCTCTGTAGGCATGCCCATCTCTGCTGCTGGACCCCTGCAAGATTGTCAGGGTTCACTTAGCCTCAGCTGGGGGCCTCCCTGACTTGCCGGTCTGTTTGATGCCCCCGCCCTGTTCTTACAGGATAATAATTCATCCTCATGCCTAACCCTATCACAGCGCTGGGCACACAGGAGGCGCCTAATAAAAGTTTAGCCAATGAGTAACTTATGTGAGACATGAATGAGAATGTTAAACCTGCAAATCCTTGTCTAAGCTGTAATGAGCTGTTTGGGGTTTTTTTTTTCTTTTCTCTAGCATTAATTTAAGGTAGTTATTTGTAACCTTCAGGAGATCGTCTGGATTTGACCCCGCCCAGGGCAAAGAAATGGACAAGATGACCTCTGACTTCTCCTCCGACTTCATCCAGTTCCGTGTGTGATCTTGGCCCAACAATGAAATCTGGATTCAAAGAGATGTGGGTTTGAATCCCAGCTCTGCTGGCTAGCAGCGGAATGACCTTGAGCCTTAAGCTCCATGAGGAAAATCATGAGATGTCTACAAAGGGTTGTCATGAATTTGACAAAACCAAGCCCATAGAAGGGTGTTTTGCACTTTCGTGTCCACTTAAGTTTTAGTATACCTCCATCTAGTGGTCTTGGCCTAAGAAAAGGAAAAAAAAAAAAATGACGAGGGGCAAGAGGCCCGGGGGAGTTAGGATGGATGAGGAGGAGCAGACGGTCTGAGGTTGGCAGGAAAAACCACAGCTCCTTCAGTGCTGAGCGAATGAAGTGGCCATAGAGAGGCAGAACAGGAAGTGGGGAGGAAGGAGCCTGCAGGAGAGGACATCACTGTTTAGTGACAACCAGAGCAGCTAAGGTTTAGGGGACTAGGAAGATCTTCCCAGCCAGTGGGTGGATTTACAGCCTCGGAGGTATTTTCCAGAGTCAGAGAAAGAGGTGGCCTCGGCCCCCTGCCAGCCTGTGGTAATCCTGTCTGCAGACCATCTCCGGCCCTCCTCCTCCCAGTGTGTTCCAAGTCCAGCAGAGCGCCCACGTGAGGACTAACTAGGAGATCCAAAATGGTCCACCTGAGGTACCACTCTGGGCCAGGCAAAGACCAGAGTTGTGTGACCTTGACTGGGTCATTGGACTCTTCTGGCCTTCAATTTTCTCATCTGTAAAATGGGGATAAACTACCTACTTCAAAATCTTTGGAGGACAAAGATGAAAAATGGACATCAAGATGAAAAATGCTTCGTACAGAAGAGACCATCTAAGTCACATCCCTTCCTTTTATCCGACCTACTGGGTTTTCTTTTTTTTTCTTAGCACATACGACCTCATATTCTATAGAGTGTACTCGTTTATTTTGTGTCTTCCACACTATGGCATAGACCCCACAAGAAAAGGAACTTTGCCTAGCGTCTTGCTTGCTACTGGAATCTTAACACCTGGCAGGATTTACTAGTACAGAGTCAATGAAGGAATGGATTCTGCTCCTTTAATTCTTCCACTAGAATGTAAACCTCGTGAGAAGAGCTCATCAGTTATCTAGTGCTGCATAACAAATCATCTCCAAACTCAGTGTTTTTTAGCAACCAGGATCCTGGCATCTGTGGATCAGGAGTTTGAGAGCGGCTCAGGAGCGCAGCTCTGGCTCAGGGTTCTCCCACGCGCCAATGGGACTGTCATCGTTTGAAGGCTCGACAGAGCCCAAGGGGATCCAAGGTGGTTCACTCGCATGGCTGACGGGGGCTGCCCAGCTGGCTCCTCTCTTGGACATTTGCTAGGGCTGCACCTGTTAGGGCAGCTGGTCCCCCCTAGAGTCAGCACACCAAGAGACCAGGGAGGGAGCTGAAAACGCTTTTATGATCCAATCTTGGGCCACAGAGCCTGAAAGTCGCAGAGCCTCCTGCCACAATCTGTGGGCCACACAGTCCAATCTCCATTCAGGTGGGAGGAAACCCAAGGGCATGAATATTGGAGAGGAGGACATTGGGGGCCATCTTGGAGGTTGGCGACCGCAAGGACAGTTTATTTGCGTCCTGGCACGTGATCGGCACTCAAAGAGCATTTGTTGAATGCGTGAGTGGATGCGCATGTTCCACGCGTTCCTGGGCTAGGCATGGAAAGGAAGTCAGGCCTCATTCGAGTGGAAGGGTGGACACATAAAGGGACATAATAATTCTGCATCTCTTAGCAGAAGATGGTCTAAAAATTCCAGGGAGACTTGTTCAGTGTCCCGGAGATCAGACAAGTGGGTGGCATGTGGGCTGGGTTCTGAAGGGTGAGTGGAAGCAGGAGGAATGAAAGGAAGGGGAGTGCCAAGGAAGGGGGAACAGCGTATGCAAAAGTCCAGTGAAAGCTAGGGAGAGAGGGTAAAAAGAAAAAGAGTGAAAAGAGAAAGATGTGTCGTCAGAGTCGTGTTTATTTCCTTTTTATATACATGAGATTTCTATTAATGCCTTTGCCTGTAGTAACAGTACATAATGTTAGTGATGTACTTCAAATAATATATTAGTAATAACATACGCTACTACAGATAGGAAGTGATATATAGTAGTAGTAGTAAAATAATAAGAAAGAGCGTAGCAATGAGATAACGAGGGAAGAACGGAAAGCACCTTGAGAGGCTGTGTGGTCAAGGTCATGACGGTCCATGACCTCCCAGCGATGCCTATTCAACATGTGTTCAGCTCCCCACCAAGGTCAGGCTCCAAGCCCGGCGCTGAGAATATGAGGATGAGAGCAGCTAAGGGTTCGAGGGACGAGGGCAAAGGCACGAATGCGAATCATAGTGATGAGAACCAGAGTCATACAGGTTCCTGGAGGCGCAAGGCAAGGGCTCAGAGGGCCAAAGCAGGCACCGCTGTGGCCCTTTGGAGGAAGAACAGAAGCCTAAGAATATCTAAGAAACCAACTTGATCCCCGGTCAACAAAGATACAGGCCTTTGTAGAAACCGACTCAGGGTTTTTTGAACACTCTTCCTGCATGCCTCCAAGAGCCAGCCAGAGGCGCGGTCCTGCCCCGCTTGCCCGCAAGGGAGAGATGCCTTCCCCTGGAGGATGGTTTGTGGCAGGGTGGTTTTGTGGGGGGGCGGGTTCTAGATACCCCTGCAGCCTGGTGGGCTCCCTCCGCCACATCAGGTCTCGGCCCGGGGACTGGAGAAGCACGGGAAGGAAAACAGGGACAGCAGGCTGCCCCACTCCCCACACCCCGGCTCCCCAAGGCTTGGGCTTAAATTATGACTCGATATTAGTTCTCCATGGAGCTGCCTCCACATCCTCAATCCTGAGGAAATGAAAGCACTTCTTCCAGATTCTCCCCTGCCAAGTGTGCCGCACTGAGGAGCAAGGAATTTGCTCCCTTGTAAAATGAAGGATGTTGAAGACAGGGGCAGAAGCAGACTTGCCCAGGCCGCGGGCTAAGGGGTGAGGCAGGACTTCTGAGAACCAAACATGGTGTGAGGAAAGGTCTTTAGAGGTGGCCTGGGCAGTCTCCCATAGGAGTGGGACAGGAGAAGCCTAGGAAGGCACCGGCGGAATGGGCCCCCATCCCACAGGAAAGGGACTGCTCAGAGCCACAGGACACCAGAGGAGAGCCACACCAGAGCCTGGGCCAAGAATCTCCACCTGGTAGTTTCCACTGCATCACGGACAGACTTCAGCTTCACAAGACCCCTCTGGGAATCTGAGAAGTTTAGAACCCAAAGGACGCTGGCCAGCTCTTCCCACCTTGCCTGAGCTCTCTGTTGTCCCAGGGAAGCCATTCTCCAGGTTGTGAGGGGATCCCTGCTCCCTGAACCATGCGGCCCAACCCCAGGACAACTGGCTGGCCACCGGTGCACTCTGCTTTACACTAAGAGACATTAACTTCACACCCAGTCATTATCGCCCACACCACTGAGACAGTGAGAAACACCCTCTCCAGGCAGCTTGGAATAATGAGACCACAGAGCACCGGTAGTAAATACCCATAAAGCACAAGCACATGGAGATTTAGCCCCTGCTCTCACAGCTGGTGACAAAATCATAACTTATAGCCTGGTGACAGCCAAGCCCAGAGAGTGAGAGGTCCATTCTCTAAGTGTGGGACACACTCTGGAAAGGTTCCATGAAGGAGGCATCCTTTAAGCTGAATTTTGGGAGATGGGTCTGCCTCACAGACCGAATGGGGAGGGCATTTGGGGGGAGCAGGAGGAGGCATGGGTCTCCGAGCAGTTGTGGGAAGCTCCACAAGGCTGAAGACCCAGGGCTTGGGGGGAAGTGTGGTGAGTGATAAATCTAGTCAGAGAGGCTAAGCCCAGGTCACAAAGGACCCTATGACCAAGCTGAAAGTGTGCATTTTGCCCTGACGGTCAATATTTGGGGAGTCACTGAAGGATTCTAAACCAGAGAGTAACATTGAAACAGAGACTTTTCCTTTGAATGGCTGTGTGACCCCAGAAAAGATACTTAACCTCTCTGTGTCCCAGTTTCCGTATCTGTGAAATGGGGATAATGAATACCTTTTTCATCCAGTTTTTCAGGTTTTTAAAGAGATTATGCATGTGAAGAACTCGGCACAGTGAGGCACATATAGTAAAGGTTCCACAAGTCATAAACTCACTAGTGGTACATTTTAGAAAATCACTCTACCTAGTTTCTAGGTAGAGAATAACGTAGAATGGAACCGAAGTGGACCAGGAGGGCCACAGAGGAGACAATTGCCATGGTATAGGTGTGAAGTGATCATGGCCTGAGCTAACATGGAGGCCTTGGGGAGGGACAGCGCAGGCTGAAATGGGAGATGTTGAGAACGGAGAACCTTCTGGAATGAGTGGCTCTTGGCAAGTGGGGTGGGGGTGGAGAATGAGGAATGTGGATTTGCCTGTTAATCACTGAGATAGAAAATCCAGCTTGGGGGACTGAACATGGGAATAATTCAGTGGTTATTGACATGTTGAGTTTGATAATGTTGTCTACCCAGGAGAAAGCTGCCTAGCTTGGCTGGAGAAAGGTCATCTGGGGAGTAGAACTGAGGGTCAGCAGCACAGACTGGTCACTGAAGCCATCAGAGAAGACAAGATGGCTCAGGAGCTGAGTATAGCCTCGGAGAGAATGTTTGAGGGGGTGGGCTGAGACCTGCCCTCACCCCCCAACTACAGCAGGAAATAAAAGAGACCTGTGGAGTTCTTGGCTGGTCTGTCATTAAGAATGTTGGTTTTCTGTAAATTGAACTTTATTTTCCATGTCCTAGAAGAGGCTAGAAATAAAAGCGAAGAGTAAACTCTTGACATGATCTATTTTCTAAATACAGATCTTCACATCCTGGGTAACAGACCCCTTTCAGTTTTGAAATTTGAAACAGGGCAGGTGCCCATCCCACGGTTTTCGCCCCATGCCCTCCACGGTCAAGTCACCAGAGGAATTTCCCACATGGCTAAGCCAGAGCCTGTGGTCTTTCTAGACCAGACTCAAATGCCACCACCTCTACCCACTCTTCCTCTCCCACCCGAGGCAACCACCATGGAAATAGTTTTGAATTATGTTCCACAGCAAAAGCAATGAGACATGTTTTTTTTGGCAAAACAGATCTTTCGATCTGCCTACACATTGGAATTACCTACAGAGTCCAAAAAAAAAAAAAAAAAGCCCCACCTGAGCCCTTCCTTGAAGCTCTCAGAATCCCTGGGCAAACTTGACATGAGGCCCAGGATCAAGAACCTCAGGAACAGTTTCCTCATCTGAGCAGCCTGGTCACTGGTCACTGGGAGGATGACAGAGACACAGACCTGAGCTGGAGAAAGTCAGCCCCCAGCTGCACCCCAACTGTCCCTGAGCCCTGGGCAGGTGCTTCTCTGGCCCCGGACCTCATGACCGTAGCTCAGCTCTAGCTTGGTTTGCCAGGCCTGCAGGAGCTGGGTAGGGTTCGCTCTCCACAACTTTTCCAGACTGCTGATGCCCAAGTTTTGTGGAAAGGGCTATGAGCTCAAGTTTCAGCTCCTCCTTATCTGAAGTCATCCCTCTCTGATTAAAAAAAAAACACTAAACTTCCCAGGAATATTCTTTCTGGTTAGAGAGGTGCCCTTTGGTGATTTCCATTGGATGAACTCTCTGAAAAACATCTCATTATTTTCTTCTACCTCGAATGACCGCTGTCCTGTCCCATTCTCATCACTATTGACATCGGGGGCCACATCATTCTTTGCTGCAGGATGCTGTCCTGTGCATTGTAGGGCATTAACAGTTCCTCCGGCCTCGACTCACTAGAGCCTGGATCCCTACATGACCCACCCCCACTCCAGTTGTGGCAACTGAAAATGTCTCCTGGGGGCCCACATCACCCTAGCTTGAGTACGAGTTCTCAGGGGGAACAGCTTGTTGAGGGCAGGGTTCATGGATGGGTCAGCTCTCTCTCTTCTGTCACAGCTTGCCGCTGGTGCCTGACACTTGGAAGGTGCTTCCTCGGTGACCGTGAGGGAGCCCCTCTCGGCGCGGTGGCTCACGTGGACAGATGTGGCAGGCGGAGGGCTTTGTGAGACGGTGATGTAGGATGTTTCCCCCCATTGTCCCCCTTCCCTGATCCGACTCTCCCACTCCCAGGTATGTGGCAGGCCCTGCACATCTTTTTCTTCCTGTGCTCAGACTTTTATTTCCAAAACCCATTGAGGTGAACAGGGTATGAGAACCAAAAATTTTCCTCTGGATTAAGAAGAGATTTCCAGGGACTTGGGCAAGAGGTAAGAGAGTAAAGTCAGCAAGTCCCAGGAATCTTCCGAGCCTGTGGACGGAAATGATATACCAGAAGCCTTGGTCCTGGGCAGGGACCCATGGGCTCACCTAAAACCTCGAGTCCCAGGTATGGCACAGAAGTGGCAGCGACCTCCTGGTCAGAGACCATAGGCACCTTAGTAGATGGAGGTTGATGACCAGCAGGACCCTCCAGAAATCAGGAGATCATGTTAGATGTCAGATCCCTGTTACAAACTCCGGAGGACTCAGGGAAGAGAAACCAAGAAGCACTGAGGCAGTATGAAGCTGGAGACGAAATCAAGTTGATTTATTGAAAATGGAGAGTTGCCGTAATTTCTGGTGCGCCTGACTTTCTGGCCTGGGATCTGAACCATGGTAAGTTCAAAGCCCCACAGTAATCCTAGCTATAATTTACTGAGTGCTTATTATGTATAAGACACTCTTCTTTCAGCTTATGGTGAATTATCTGCCAATTGTCCCCAATATTCCTCCTCTTAGTAAGTTCGCCAGTAACTGCCAAGTTAAGAGATAAGGACTCAGAGACAGTTTCCAGCTGGATGACTCGCCCGGCATCTAAGGGGGAGGGGCAGCAGAGGAATAGCAGGAAACACTTAACACTGTGTCAGGCGCCGTACCCTGAACCTTATAAGCACTAATGGATTTATTTCTCACCAACAGCCTAATGGGGTTGGTTTTGTCCCCATGAGCATTTGTAGAGAAACAAGTGGAGAAACAGACTCAAGGAATTATCCAAGTCTTTCAGCTCACAGTTGGCAGACTTGGAATTTGAACTTGGGAGAGAGCCTGCCTGCAAAGGTTGTGTATCTAACCAGGAAGTCATCCTTCTGAGACTCGAGGACCCAAGCTCTTAGCCATACTCTGCTGTTTGGGCACCTAATATTCATAAAAGACCGAGTAGTAAAATGGGAAATTTGTAGGAACCAAAGCATGGTTAGAACTAAAATGGCTTGTTCGTGTTACAAAAAGAAGAATCAGGCAAAGCCAACTGTGAGTTGTTGGCCTACCTCTGGAATGCATAACACTGAGCTGAAGACCAAGTCACCCATCCAAGAAGTTATTGTCTTTCCTCATCTCTAAAGCAGGGCCACCAGTGCTGATCTGAGGACTGATGACTGAGGAGATCATCTCCTTGTAATGGATCTGCCAGGGACACTAGCCAAGTGGAGAGCGCAGGCAGAAGAAGACAGGGAAGGGGGAAAGAAATCATTATCACAGAGAAACAATGGAAGGAATTGGCAATGCTTGACTTGGAGAAGTCTGAGGGGAATACAGGTGTTTTCAACAACCCCAAGGAGCCAGGATCAAACCGGAGGGGAGCCAGGATCTTGGGAGGCTTTGTGGTGTGTTTCCAGCTACCCAGAGTGCTCTGGGCTCGTGTTTTCTCAGTTGCTGTCCCAGAGCAGGCTCCCCAGAGACAGCAAGTGGCCTTCATTTAGACCCTGATTTGAACAAATGATAAAGACAGTTGTTGGGGGGTTGTTTTTGTTTTAGATGACAAGAGAAATCTACATTTGGGCTCGATGTTGGGTGATATTAACAAATTCATATTATCTTCAATAGGTAGGTGTGATAGTGACATTGTAATTATGCAAGAAAATGATCTACCCAAGTCCCCGCCCCTTACTTTTCTAAAAAGTTGGATGTAAGGGTGAAATGGCATATTGTATGCGGTTGGTGTTACAACTTCAGCACAAATAAGTTGCATTTAGTAAAGCAGGTCTGGTAAAACCAGGCTTTGACCGTATAGTTTATTGTACTCTCTAGTTCTGTTTCTGTTTGGAAGTTTTTATCATGAAAAGTAACAAACTTATCCATATGCAATTTTTACCCATAGATATTTCGACAATGAAGGAACAGAGGTGAGGTGGCTAACCTTAACCCTGAGACCTCCTGTAACTGACCTCCATACCTCCTGTAAGAGAATCCGTTAGCTGGTGCACATGGACAGGGGGGTTCCAGACAAGCTCCCTCTCGTGCTCTTTCTACACTTGTGTCAGCATCTCCTGAGCCGTCTTTGTGAACATATCCCAGGCACATCAGGCTACGTCTCAAAAGGGATGGACTGAAATCCTTGCTTGTGGGTATACACAACAGTGCCGAGGGTGGTAACTTTTGTATAAGAAAGGGGGTAATAAATATAAGCCAATATGAACCTAAACCCATATAAATACATATTTATTTGTATTTCCCAAAAGAAACAATGGAAGGATAACCCCAAAGGAATGAAAATGGTTGTCATAGAGGAAGAGTGGGAGCAGGCTAGAGTAAAAGAACTAAAACTTCCTTGACAGTATTGGTATTTAGTATTATGTTTTACATGATTTAAGAAAAATTAAGCAGGGGTGAAAAAACTACCTGCCTATGTATTTTGACTTTGGAACAATATAAATGTTTTACATAGGTTTAATAAACATTAAATGAATAAAAAGCAATCTTTAAAACCTGAAAACCACTGAAACAAACAAACCTAACCATAGTCCAGTGAGTGGCATCGTCATACAGAAAAAAAAAAAAGAAAGCAAAACTTTTCAAAAGACGTTAAGCTCAGTATTTTGATTGTATGTCCCGAAAGCAGGAGCCTTTAACCTGGAGCAGTGCCCCCCACCCCAGTGGACATTTGACAGTGTCTGGGGACATTTTGGGCTGTCACCAATGGAGGGTGGCTCCTGGCCTCTAAATGGGGGAAGAGACTACAACCCACAGTGTGTTCCCACAACAAAGATGCATCCAGCCCAAAACAGTGTTGAGGATGGGAAATCCTGCCCTAAAGCAGTAAATTGTAAAGGCAAAAAGAATAAAAAGTTAGCTCTTCAAGATCACAATCTCAAATATTCTACAAACAATAGTGACAACTCTCTAGCCATTTGAAATGTTTATCGGTATGTTGTAAGGTAAGGTGGATAAGTTATTCTGTGTTCAGGTCACGAGAATTCAAGATTTGGGGCACTGGAGAAAAGAGACTCGAGAATAGAATCAGAGAAATTAAGTGAAAATTCTGCAATCTCAAAACATTCCCATGTCTGGTGCCTCGGGCATCCATGGGGCACTGGGGTCTCAGGGCATAAACTGACTTCTTACAGAGTGTGACTGTCTTCCAAAGAGGCAGAAAGCAAAATCTCGGGCCAGTGAAGGGCTACACCCAAGCAGTCCTCAGGTCTACCTGGCTTCAAGGTGGTAAAACCAACTGTACTTCTGAGTGGAGGCTTGGCAAGGTCACAGTGCAGAGGAGTATTCAGAATGGAGGTACTGGGTGGCAGCTTCTGACAGCACAGTCGGTCACAGGGAGGTGGTGGATGAGGACAGAGCAGGGCCCAGATTCCCCACCAGGGGGTACAAACAGGGCTTCTGACTCTAGGAAGCTCAGGGAATGGCAAATTCCCAGCCTCCTTTCCCCCACATGAGCTTGCTAACACTTTGAGATTCATCAAGAGCTTTCCAGAACTCTCTGGGTTACTCCTGATTTCCAGACACAGCTGCCTGTCCCCCGAGGGCAGTGGGTTGACACCCAGTTTGGGGACCGAGAGAGGAAGCTTGCAGCTGCCTCTGCAATGAAGGGACCTGAGCTTAGAAAGCCCCATCCAGAGAACTGCCTGCTTCTCCTCCTGGTCTGGATCCTAGCAAGGAGGCTGCTACAGAGGGAGAAGCGGCAAGACCAGGAAAACATCTCTCAAAACCACCCAGCACCTGCGCCTTCTGGCCCACATCTGCCTCTCACCATCCTTCTGGCACTGGGAGATGGGCCAAGGCACAGGAAGGCTGGGGTCCAGGGGGTACTTCATGACCTTGGGGCAGATGGGCGCAGGAAGCACGGGAGGAGGGAGGGGCCCAATGTCAAAGGAACAAATGTTGTCCAAGGGCTTCTTCATTGTGACAGCTTCTCCATGTGGAGACCGGCAGCTTTGTGGGCACGGTGCTCATTCATGCTTGGAAAGCTCTAGGAAGGAGTACATAGGTGAAGGGAAGAGCCCGTTAGAGAAAGTGGGATCGGGCAGGGGCGAAAGGGGGTCACTGTGGACATAAGTGGGGTACAGGCCACAACACTCCCTAGCTGGGCTGGTGTGGGAGTTGATGGCCTCTGCCCTCTCCTACCTCCTTCCAGAGATAAAGAATTGTACTGTAAACCTGTTTGTTTTCTACCAAGCTCAGTTCCTCTCTTCCAGCTGTGGGCCTAACTCCACGGCCAGGGGCTCTCAGCTGCCCCTTCAGGGCAAGGGCACCAGGATGAGACACACGTGGTCTGGGGGAGGGAGGCAAGGGGAAGAGGAGAAGAGGGAGAGGAGCTTTGTTTTCGCTCCCTCCAGCTGTGGGCAGGACCAGGGACAGGGCCCAGGCAGGAGCACAGCACACTCGAGCATGGTAGGTGGTCTACCATGAGTGTTGAGGAGGAGGAAACCATGCTTCTTCATCTCTGTGTGGTTTCCATCCTGCTCCACTCTGTGCAAAGGAACAGAGAACTAGTGAGGGGCAGTTAGAGAGCTATGGCCTGGGTTTTAACAAATCTTATTGAATGAAACTAATTATCAGCGTGCCCTAGTAGTTCCACCATCTTTACCAAGACATCCAAGTTCTGAAGAGCATTGTTGCCCCTGCTTGTGGCCGAATGTCCCGGGTCTCTTTCATCTCTTCCCCCCCAAACACACTTTCCTCTTTCGTCTCATAGCACCTTCCTCACTTTAGGTGGAGGGTGGGGCGGGGTGGGGGGGTGCTGACTCTTTTGCCCTTTATGTGGTCCTAGCCAGGTCCCCCATCATGAAGCTCCACACTATGATGGCCAAATGACTCAGGCTAACTGAAGAACTCCTTTTCCTGGGCATAATGACTAATTCAGGGTAGGCAGGCAACAGAAACTAGGCCAATCAAGAACTTCCCTAAGATTTTATGCATGGATACTAGAAGCAATCATGTGGTCCTCCCCTAAAATCAGGTCTCTGTAGGCTTAGGGGTGCTGGCAGAGCTGGCCTGAGTGACAATAAATCTGAAACCCAACACAGGGGACAGGTGGAAAGTGAGAGAGAACTGATGACATGACATGAGTCCCTTGTAGGGTAGGGTGAGTGGACTAAGGGGCTTTAGCAAAAAAAATAAGCCTCTGTCCCCAGGCTTTTCCCAAGCACCGCCATCCGGAGTTCTCTGCCACGTGTCAGAGCAAAGCCAGAACTAAGGGTGTTGCCTTCCTACCCAAGCTGTTTATTCAGGTGGACTCAGGACACTTAGATTAAGAGCATGGAGGTCAGTAAGTATAGTTTTTAGAGAAACCTAGGTCAAACGAGATCTCGGCTGTCCTTATTTGAGCAAATAGACTTGAAGCCTACTTGGGACTTCTTGGGGGAATTTTATTGCCCCTGAAACTACAAGGCTGACCTGCCAAAGCCCTTGACCCAGAGGCAGGTCTTGGCTCTTCCCCCACACCTACAGGAAGGGACTGCAATAGCATTGCAGCCCACCCCCCCAAGGGGTATAAACCTGGAATGCCATCTCAGGTGATCAAGGTGGGCCCTCCCAAAGGGACAAGTCAACAGCTACAGAGCATGTCAGCCAGGGGAGGTTCCCCTGGGGGGCAGGACCAGAATTGCCAGAGGAACCCCTCAAGTGATTCACTGACTGGTGGGGAAGAAAGTCTTTTCTGTTCCCACGCAGTGGGATTTGATCACTGCTATGGTGCAGTCATGTCCTCGGGTTTTCTTTGTATGCCTCCTCTGAATGGGACTTTTTATTGTAGTTTTCCTGTTCCTACCTGGCATTGTCTATTGGTGTAGAGAAGTTGGGGGAGATCTCTTGTTTCTTCAAGTTGTGGTGCCAACAGAAATGACACTTACCCTGAATGCTTAGCACTCGGGAGCTCCTGGTTTTGTGCTCATCAAAGTCTTTGGGGTTTGGAGCTCATCTCCCTCGGAGAAGGTGTGACTGTGTCTAGGTGTGAGAAGACGAGGGACCGTGAACACTTGGTGGCTGGAAGCATGGATAGCTTCAGGCACTGTTAGACAACACCCTACTGCTAGTTCTTCCCCTTCTTTTAGCTAAGAAGACACTCAGTGTTTGTCTGGACCCCTGGCCAAGCTATTTCCAGCCTCCCTTGCTGCTAGTGTGGCCAAGTGCCTGAATGAAAATGAGCAGAAGTAATATAAATGACTCTGCGTCAAGCCCTTAAAAGGAAGGGACTTATCTCCCTTCTCCCTACCCTGCTGCTGGAATTCGGCTGTGCTGGACAACCACTTTGGACTATGCAGTCAAGGAATGGCTGATTCTGTGTCACAACTCCCAGACCTCCAAACTTTTGTTTTTGAGGCTTTTACGAATTCAGTGACTCTAAGAACGTATAGAAACCATATCCTATAAAAATTACTGATACCAGGGGCGCCTGGGTGGCTCAGTGGGTTAAGCCTCTGCCTTTGGCTTAGGTCATGATCCCAGGTTCCTGGGATGGAGCCCCACATTGGGCTCTCTGCTCAGTGGGGAGCTTGCTTCCCCATCTCTCTCTCTGTCTGCCTCTCTGCCTACTTGTGATCTCTGTCAAATAAATAAAATCTTTAAAAAAAAAATTACTGATACCAGAAAGCCATAAAAGCAGTAACCTTGGAAAGCTTTTAATTAAGAGTAAAGATTAGAAGATAATAAAGAGACAAGTGCAAATTCACAGTATTAGTGGTTGTACTGTTGGTATTAGCAGCACATGAGTATACAACTTTTCAGGTGGGCAACACATTAGTGAGGGGAGACCTTCCCCATTCTGACTCTTGCTCTCCTTCTCTAAGTAAAGTTCCTGATAGAATTAGCTAAGGATACAGAATGTCCTCACAAGTCTGGGGCTATACAGGATAAGAATAGCTAAGCACATCCATAGTGGAGATCATGGACCCCAGAACTCCCAAGAGAAGCCAGCCCCTTTGGAAGTATTATTCTCAGGGTGGGGGACTGACAGACCCAAGCTCATTTCCAGTCCACCACAGCCTCTCTGTGTGAGTGTTTTGCTACAGGATTAAATATTGTCATTCAGGAAGAATTAAGGCCAACAATTCACACACGTATTTGGCAGTAGGATCATAAACCACCTCCTAGGCTCTGAGCCGCACAGCATGAATAAGACTCCCTCCTCATACAAGAGAAGAAGAAAACATAGTATCTTCCCTCTGGCTTTCTAGTGTCTGAGAAAAGGGTTTCCCCACAGAGTAATCACTTCTGTAATCAACGTGACATTTTGTGCACGTGTTGTCTGCTTCTCAAAGTGTTTCGAGCATGCAAAAGAATCTCACTTATTAGATTCATAGTTTTAATTATTTGTTTATGTAAGCTCTTGATTACAAATTTCTAACTGATGTTGAAATGTCCGGGGAAATTTAATGTTAAGTCTTTCTGCTTTAGTTGATTATGTGTAAATAGCAAATAAATATTTTTGAAATGCAATTGCTAAATATTAAAGGAAATGTTGTTTTAGAGATTAATGAGTTAGCACCTTCATTACATAAAAGACAGGTAGGTTCTCCTCTCTGTATTAACAGCCCCTCTGAAATTAGCACTGTGCCTAGCCAAGAACAGGTGTGATAGCTCATTAACTCCTTTGGGTCTCAGTTTCTTCATCTCTATAGACAGGGGGTTGGATTTAATCATTGGTAAGCCTTCATCTCTAAGATACTGGGTTATTATTAAAATTCAAGAACTGTTTTGTTCATGTTTATACCACATCTTTACCAAACTGGAACAATCAACCACACAGAGAAATGGAAGTCATCTCCCTCAAAAAGACATTGACCTCTAGCTTGCCTTTCTTTCTTTTATAACATCGCAGCTGCTTCTGTGTAAATAGACTGTCAGCATTTTGTCATGGCACATGTCTCATTGATAGGTTTTCTAGGCACACTTACAATCAAAACTCAGCCCGTCTTGCAGATAATTACCAGCTTCTGCACTGAGATCTCAGCTGCTGTAGTAAACTTTCTGATTCTGTGCGCTAGTTTCCCACAGCAATAGGGAAAAACCCCCCAAAAACAAAAGAAAAAAACAAGAACACAAAAACAAAAAGCACAACTGCCTGCTCCTTAGTGGGCATCACACTTTTGCAAAGGCTCAGCATTTGAATAGTGTTTCACTGTTGACAATGTCCTTTTCTCACAATCACCCTTGTCTTACAGATAAAACTCAAACTCGGGAGAGCCTGAATGGGCTCCTCAAAATCACACAGCTAGAATGAGGCAGGGCAGGACTCAAACCCGGGTTCAAGCCCAGTGGCTTGTCCGGAAACATACCCCCAGTTTATAGCAACATTTCTGTATCGCGTAGGGTTGTCATGAAAGCAGATTTCCCTTTTGCTTGAACGTTTAAGCAGGTCTCCAATTTTATAGAAACAGTAACACTAATTCTAACGCCTTCTTCTCACTGTTAGTTCTGGCAAAGATTGCCTCTAAAGGCTGAACAGACAAAGAAAAAAAAACCTGTGGGCTTAATTAAAATGTATCAATTAATAAAGAGAATTAAGGAGCTCCAAAACATAGGTGCCCTTCCGCCTGCTGTCTATGCCTGGTGCCTTTCTCTGCGAGGGCCCTATGGAGGAGTGTAAATTTTTCCCTCCCAACTGTTAACTGCCAAGTGCTAACTGTTAACGGCCCAAGGTTGGCTCACTGATGTCATGCCAGGCCATGTGACTCGCTCTGGCCAATGAAATGTGAGTGCAAGTGACACGCGCCGTGAGCCAATGAAGAACTACTGTATATTTCCACTCCGCATATTCTAGATCGCAGCTGCTCCCACTAGCTTGGTCCCATAATGAAAAGGATGTGGAGCAGAATTTCAGCCAAACCATGAAGATCAAGTAATGTGAGGGAGAAATAAAATTTGACTGTTGTAAGCCACTGCAGTCTGGGGCGTCATTTGTTCCTGGAGCCTGATTATCCCGAATCTGACAGACTCGAGCAATGATGCCATTGTATTGGAAAGATCTGTCAACACCGAGAGACGAGAGATGGGAGGCTCCTCGAGCCGGTACTTCCCATCCCAGAACCTAATAGAGAGCCCAGCATACAGGAGGTCCCGAGGGAATCTTTGATGACTGGCTGGATGGGAGGAGGGATGGACAACAAGGGGGATAGGAGAATGATCAAAAGGGAGCACAGAGCCCTCAGGACAGAATCCAGCTCTTTTAAAGCTCCTGTGGATATCCACCTATCCTCTGACTTCATCAGTCCTACTGCTCTCTACATAATCATGTAGAATGGTGCTGATTACCTCGGGCCTTAATATCCCACCTCCATTCATCCAAGTCTACAGTCCCTAAAACATCTTCTCTCAGTCTTGCTGTGTGTGTCTCCATCAGTCAGGCACTTCTGTTGACTTACCAGGAAAACCCAATAGGAAACTGACATAACAGCTGTCTACCTTATCTCTGACCCCTTAGATACGGCTGCCGCTCCAAGCTGCCATGCCTCTTTGTGCTAGAAAAGCAATTTCTGGCAACAGCTCTCGGCCCAAGTGTTCACTGGGAAGACACTGCGATGTTGCTGTTTTCTTTCACTCCCTGCTGTTTTCTGCATAGCTCCGGGCAGCAAAAAAGCATAGTAATTTGAGTACAGTCTGTACAGAGTCAGAAACTCCTTGATCAAATCTTTTTTTATTTCTAAGATTTTATTTATTTATTTGACAGACAGAGATAACAAGTAGGCAGAGAGGAGGAACAGGCTCCCTGATGAGCAGAGAGCCCAATGCAGGACTTGATCCCAGGACCCTGGGATCATGACCTGAGCCAAAGGCAGAGGCCTTAACCCACTGAGCCACCCAGGCACCCCTCCTTGATCAAATCTTAATGCTGTGTGGAAGTCTGGAACTAAAATGGCCCTGCAGGATTGTCCTGAGTTCAGCAGAGACAAACCAGCCTTCATCTCCGCACAACAAGCTGTCATTGGATGCAGGCTAGAGCAGAGCAGTCCGTGTCTTGAACCTGCTTTTCCCTGTCCTAGGCCCTGGTTACACCTGCGGCCTCTCTAGAGCAACTGGTTTGCTGTGACTCTGAGCTCAGAAAACTGACTGGACCAACTTTGCCAAGCCGGTTGCAAGTTGCAAAATGCGATACCACCATTTTGTTACACGGAAAGAAATTTCGAGTGCCTAGGTGCTCAGTCAATCAAAGTCTCTAACCAAACTCGAGGAAACCCTAGGTAAGTATCATCACCTTCTAGTTTACAGATGAGAAAACTGCAACTCAAAACAAAACAAAAAAAACTATGTGACTTGGCAGCATCACAGAGCTAGCAAGCCAGGTTTCGAATGCTACATGGGATTCCACCTTGTGAGGTAGCTCAGGAACAGAAAGAGATGAAAGATGAGAAGCCGTGGCTGCTTTCGGCACAAGGGTCCCAGCCCAGGCTCATGGCTGGAAGCAGAAGTCAACGTATCTGTGCAGGCCGCCTTCTGGCCAGCAACACTCCTCTATCTTCGTGCCATGACCTAGTTTCACTCACCTGGTAGATCTATGGCCTATTTCTTTCTTAAGAATTATTTCATAACTCTTGCAAGTAACTGGGACATGCTGAGCACAGCATCCGTGAGCTTGGAGACGGGAAAAAACAAAACAAAACAACAACCCAACAACATTCCTTCAAATGTGTGGGGCAATGTTTGCCATCCAGTAGAAAGACCGGAAGGGAAATTAAGAAGAGTCTTGAGGGGCACCTGGATGGCTCAGCGGGTTAGGACCTCTGCCTTCAGTTCAGGTCGTGATCCCAGGGTCCTGGGATCAAGCCCTGCATCGGGCTCTCTGCTCAGCGCGGAGCCTGCTTCCTCCTCTCTCTCTGCCTGCCTCTCTGCCTACTTGTGATCTCTGTCAAATAAATAAATAAAATCTTTAAAAAAAAAAAAAAGAGTCTTGAACCACCCTTTCCCGTATGTTCAGGTTGGTTTCTTTTTTATAGCAGCTGCCCTAACTCACAGGCGATGGGGCCCTGGATTGCTGAACCATCTTTTCAGTGGGACCCTCTGCACATGGAAAGTTCAAAACTTACTAGGATTAAGTCCTTCTTGAGTCTGCTGTGAGTATTGCATCGTAAGTACCCAAGCTGGTTCCCTAGTGCCAATAAAATCCACTGTCCACGTAGGGTCCCAGAGCTAAAATCCAGGAAAGAGTGAGTTAAATGTTGGGAAGGGATGTAGATGTGTTATTCAGGGAACGCAGATCACTACTTTTGGGAAGGTGGAGCCATAAAATGCTGTGATAAAGGGGCTGCCTGTATAACCAAATGGACAGAATCACAGGTGAAAGCTTTCTTTCTCTCTCCCCTTTGTGCCAAGCCAAACCTGCTGGTACTGGTGTTTCCTCCTCCTCCTCCTCCTCCTTCTTCTTCTTTTTCTTCTTCTTTTTTCTTTTTTTGCAACAGGACTTGGGCACTTGGCTGGTTTTCATCTCCTTTCCCACAGGCCTCCTACTTTACTCCTTGGGATTCCTTATCATCAACTCCACCCAATGGCCCCATTCTCCAGAAACAAAACCACAAGGCCTAAGGATTTTGCAGAACATGGGATTACAAACAGAGCAAATATAGGGAAGTTAAACATCCTACAGATTTCTTACAGATCCGGTCCTTTGTCTTCAGCTCCCGGCTCCCTCTCAAATGTCCCTCTCAGAAGTCCCACTAGGGACTACAGGACTCAACCCTGAAGGGGCGGCTCGCCCACTGTTCACTCTTCTGACCTGACTTCCACCCTAGAAAATCTTCCCAACATACAAATCATGAGACTGAGGCGCTGCCTACTGTGCTACGGAGGCACCTTTAACATAAAATCAGAACGTACCCGGCCTACACCTGCCCCCCATTTCCCCTCCCTGCAAAACCCTCCCTTGTCATTCCATTGTGATTAGAGTCCCTCGGGGCTCCTTACCTGGAACTCTTACCTGGAACTCCGTGATCTGGACTCCGCTTCCCCTGCCTCGTCTCTATCACTTTCCTGTTCATCCTGTGCTCCAGCTCCGTCTAGTCCTCTTGCTGTGCTTTGAACAGCTCCAAGTCTCTCCACCTCAGGAGCTTTGCACTGGCTACTCCTTCTCCTGAGAACTGTAAAGCTGGCTCCTTCTCATCTTGTGATCTCAGCTGAAGGTCACCTCCTCAAAGAGGCCTTCCTGGATCACTTTCTCTGCAGGGGGACTCCCTCATCCCAGCCATTCCATTCTTTACCACATCTCCCTCTTTTGTTTTCTTCAAAACCCTTAACCACTCTCAGGAACGATCTTGCTTATTCATGTGTTTGTCTCTTGATTGTCTGCCACCATCCACCGCTAAGCAGGAAACTCCATATGAGGGCAAAGACCAGGTCTGTCCCACTCCCTGTTGTCTCTCCAGAAGCAAACAGAGCACGTGGGGGCCCGCAAATATTTGTAAAACAAATATTTGGAACACATTGTGGAACATATTGTGTTATTTCACCTGCCACCAGTTTGTTAACTGGACTCACCATTTCGTGTCAATTGCCTCTTATCCCAAGAAGCCATTGTTGACCCTGACCTTCATATCACACTCTGGGTTACCAGAACTGCCATCATTTGTTTTTTAAGCCACCCACGTTAAAAGGCCATGTGCCAGGTGCTGTGTTAGGCAGTAATTTCACCAAGTCAAAGGAGACATGGTTCCTGCCTTCAAAAAGCTTCTGATCTAATGGAAAGGCAGGAAGTAAGGGTGATCCCTCAAGGATGCTCTGGTAGAAGAAAGAAAAATAGACAAGAGGAGCATCTCAAGCAGACCAGAGGGCTCTGGCCAGGCTTCTAAGAAATGACTCTTGAGCTAAGTGTAAGTAAGAGCTAGAAAGAGAAAAGCAATATATTTTGGGGTGAGGGAGTTCCACGGGCTAGGAAAGTATGGTGTGGACACCATGGGGAAATAGACTGACCTAAGCAGGCAGTGGGTTCTGGGGAAGGTATGCTGGGCAAGGAGTTTGGGGGACTGGTTTCTGCATAGTCTGTTCCTAATCAACTGTGTGATCTTGAGTGGATTACCTCCTTTCTGAGTTTCAGATTCTCACTCTGGCTGGCATTTAGTGAAACCTGAACTTGTCTTAACATTTCATACCTTCTATTTAGTCTGTAAAGTATTCAGTCTCTCTGCTCACTGTCCCTTCACACCAGTTTACTGGGGGCTCTTTTTATGCCCCGCAGAGCACTGAGTGTTCTAAAACATAAAGTTAATGGAAAATATAGTCTTTGCTCTGGTTGCAGTTATAGTTGGGAGAGGGGGAAAAAACAAGCCATAATAAAATTAGGAAAACAAAGCAATTGAACACATCTTACATCTTTGCTAATTGTTTCACATGTACTGTCTTGTTGTCCCATGTACATGCCAGAGACCCTGGGTCCTCATTCAATTTAATCCAGCCTCCCACTTTCTAGCTGTGAAACAGAGGCCTACTACTTCTACTTCTCTGAGCTCCCATTCCATTGTCCGTAGAACGAGGAAAGTGCCAAATTTATAGGGTTGTTTTGAAGAGCAAATGAGCTGGAACAGGGGGGGGCACTTAACAGAGGGCTTGACACATAGTATCCCCCCAATGAAAATCTGTACTTTTGGATATTGGCATGCGTAACAATAGAGGTAAAACATCAAGAAAAAGGATGAAGAATGATCAATGAAGACTGAGACTGCACACCTTCTGGAAGACCCTTGAGTGACTTTTTAAGGAAATGAGTTAACTGACTTGTTGGTGAGGAATCAGCAGGAACAAAGGTAGGAGGCTTTTGTCATGGTCAAGTAGAAGGTGTGGTCAGGACCAGAATGGAAGTAAGAAGGAGACGCTGTGGTGAGTCAATAGGACCTTGATGGTTCTCCTGGTCAAGCACTTTGATATTTTCTCTGAAGGATCAGGCCACCAGCATTTTTTTACCCTTCCAAAGACCTGTGGCACAGTCTAAATTCCAAGTGAGTGCAACAGAGGTCTGGTACTTCCTGTTTCCACCCAGTCCACCCATAACACAGAGTCTTATGTAAGTCTTATGTGCTAACTTGCCTGTAATCTTCCAGGGTGTCAAGGTCATGAATGGCAAGGGAAGAACTGTTCCAAGTTAAAGGAGACTAAAGAGCCTTGATAGCTCAACACAGTGTGTGATTTTTCTGTTGGAATCCCTGACAAAACTTGAGTGAGTTCTGTGTAGATAGTCATAATTATCAATGTCAGCTTCCTGACTTTAATGCTTATATTTTGGTTACATAGAATAATTATCAACACGCTCTAGATGACGATGAGCAATTATGATAGCTTGTCTCCAACATGGCTGACCGCCATGAATTCCTTCTGCCCTATGTACACAAGTCAGAAGTGCAGCCTGCTCCTGTGCTCCCTTGAATGTGGCCTGACTTAGGACTGCTGTGAGTAGCAGAATGCTATTGAAGTCATGCTATGTGGCTTTGGAAACTAGGTCCTAAGAGGCCTTTTAGCTTCTGCCTGGATCTCTTAGAACACTTGCTCTGAGAGAAGTCAACTACTGCCTAAGAAGTCTGAGTGCCCAAAACCCACCATGTCTGAGGAAGCCTGAGCTAGGCACCCAGGGAGGTTGTGTAGAAAGATTCTCTCTGGATGCCATCATCTGAGACCCTTCTAGTGAGAATTGCCTCACTGAGCGCATCAGGCCCAGAACTCTGACAGACATGAATACATTGTCTGAACCACTATGTTTGGGGGTTGTTTGTTACACATTTATACACAACAAGACAACAGCTATATTTGAATGGTAATGAAACTATGGATATATATAAACATCTTGGTGTTTTTCTCTTTCTTTTTTTTTCCACTAAGCATATATTAAATTCCAAAATTAAAGAAATCGCTTCTTTTCCCCCAGCACTTTGAATTAAGAGTAGCATTGCCCGAAGTGTACCTTCCAAGATATGGCTATTTCCACTAGACAGAATAAATTATTCACCATGATATCTATAGCATCCAGCACGATGGCTGGTTGTGTTAGGTGCTTAGTAAATATTTATTGAATAATTGATGTATGTAAAAGCATTGAATAAATTCTCTGAGGATGGAAGGCTATTTATTTATTCATTCATTTATTTACTTGAAAGAGATTTATGTTAGTCTGGCATCATACTAGTTCTCTGCTCTCTTTAAAGATACTAAAAAGGGAGGCCATGTGTTGAAGCTATGATTTATTGTTTTGGTGTGTGTGTGTACATGTATCTCTCCAAGCAGGGATTAATCCAAAAGAAATATTTCAAACCAAGGTATTTTCAAAACATTCATTGCAGTGCTATGTTTAGTAACAAAACCTCTCAAGTTAATGTTCAACAATAAGGGGATAGTTTTGGAAATTTCTGCACATCAACTCAATGGAATATTATGCATTTATAAATTTCATTCAGTGTCCACAATTCAGTGCCAACAACTTAACACATAGACTAAATTAAATCAAAGACACACAATAGGGGCACTTGGGTGGCTCAATGGGTTAAAGCCTCTGCCTTCTGCTCAGATCGTGATCCCAGGGTCCTGGGATCGAGCCCCGCATCGGACTCTCTGCTTGGCAGGGAGCCTGCTTCCTCCTCTCTCTTTGCCTGCCTCTCTGCCCACTTGTGTCAGGTAAATAAATAAAATCTTAAAAAAAAAAAAAAAGACACGCAATAATATTGAACACTGTATAGAAGTAAAATTAGCTGCTGGTTTCTCAACTGTTGGTTTCTTAAACTTCTTTGTTAGGACTTGGTTTCTCAACCTCTAGTGTTGCCATTTGGGTCACATAATTCTCTGTTGGTGGCAGGGTTTGTCCTGTGTCTTGCAGGATATCAGCAGCAGCCTTGGCTTCCACCAACAGGCCAGTAGCACACCCTCCTGCTTAGTTTTGACAACCAAAAATGTCTCTACACTTTTGCCAAATGTCCCGTGGGGGGCAAATTTGCCTTTGGTCAAGTGTAACACATACTCAACATATATACCACCGCTCCATGAAAACCTATAAATACATGAATAAAAATGGGGAGAAACAATGAAGAAACAATCCTTGTTAGATTCTGATGGAATTCTGGTCGCAGTTTCTTAGGTTTTCAGATTGTTTTGGCGGTAAATGCAGCCTGTGCCTGTGATGTGCTTTTTTTTTTAAAGATTTTATTTATTTATTTGACAGATAGAGATCACAAGTAGGCAGAGAGGCAGGCAGAGAGAGAGAGAGGAGGAGGAAGCAGGCTCCCTGCTGAGCAGAGAGCCTATGTGGGGCTCAGTCCCAGGACCCCAAGATCATGACCAGAGCCAAAGGCAGAGGCTTTAAGCCACTGAGCCACCCAGGCGCCCCTGAGATGGGCTTTCTAAACAGCCAGATGTAGGAAGAGCTCTCAGTCCAGGAATACCAGTAATACTTGGCTGTGCTGATTCCCTGGTGGGCTGTTTCATGGTCTTCATTTCCCTATGTCTCCCTGACTTCCAGCACTCTACCGAAGGCCCTGGCCAGCTGAACATCTCGTTACATGTGCGCCAAGATCATGGACGTCTGCTTCCAGCAGTTCCCGGATGACTCTTGGTCATTTCTGCTGCACCTGTGCTCCCAGCTGGGATGGTTAGTACTTGACTGGGCCCCGTGGTGCCTAGATATTTGGTCAAACATGATTTCGGGTGTTTCTGTGAGGTTGTTTCTGGATGAGATTAACATTTAAATCTGTAGACTGAGTAAGCAGATTGCCTTCACTAATGAGGGTAAAGCTTCATCCTATCAGGGGAAGGCCTGACTGGAAAAAAAAGGCTGACCCTCTCCTGAGTAGAAAGAGTTTTCCCTCCTGACAGACTTGAACTAGGACACCGGTGTTTCTTCCTGTCTTGGACTCAAACCAAAAGGCTGGCTCTTAGGTTTCAGGTTTTTGGACTCAGGCTAGAAGTCAGCGTTGTTTCTTCTGGGTGTCCAACTAGCCTAATCACTCTGCAGACCCTGGGACTTGTCAGCCTGTATAACTGCATGACCAAATTGCTTATAATAAATCTCTTTGCCTCCCTCCCCTCCCCCTGCTGTCTCCTATTGGTTCTGTTTCTCTGGAGAACCCTAATATGCCAGCAAATGTTCACCTCCAGTCCCAAGGACCGGGCCTTTCCAGAGAAGTGCCCAACAAGATGTCACCAGCCTTGAAGTTCGTCAGAATCAAACCCAAGCACTCACTCTTCTGGTTTCCACATTTAATTCTCAAATGGCTTTGACCTTGCGCTGGCACCATGTGGCTTATCCCTACTCAGATCTGACCTTTCTCAACGGGCGATCCCACAGTAACCTTTCCCTTCCATTCTTCTTTTGTTTTAAAGACATGATTTGGGCAAACCATCTACATGTCTACCCTAGAAACAGCCTCAGTTTGCTTTTGTATCAATCTCACTCCTCCACCTTTGCTGCTGGGAGCTGACAGAAATCAGCAATGCCCTCCCACGTGATTGAAAGAAGCCAATTCTTTCCTCGTTCACTGAGCTTTTTTTGGAAATGCAGCAAAAATGTACTCTGACAGGTGCTTTTGGCTCCCGTAGTGCCTTTGCAAACAGCTATGTAGTGTGGACTCCGAAATGTGGCTCCTGCGATGGGACATTGTTTTACTGAGCTGGTGATGGAGAGTGAGACAGGACACAGCACAGACGAACACCATCAGCTGGCCATACTGTCGCCTTAAGATGCTGATGAGCTTTTGGGGACTGGCATACACTCTTCAAGGTTCCAAATATCCAAGTGTTACCAAATATTCCAGTGGCCTGGACCAGGAGGGAGTCCAGACTTGAATTTAAGATCATAGGTTTGGAGAAGTTCTTTGTGGGACTCAAAGAATTCTGCCCAGGGTCATGCTGTTGAAATAGACAGGCTGGTTAACAATGGAAAATAAGCTGAGGCAAAGCGTGCTTCATTTTCTTTTCTGTCATATCTGTTTCATCTAGTTTGTAGGATGTTTATGAGAATCCAGTGAAATAAAATAATAGAAAACCACAGCACTTCTTACATGGTAGGTACGGATGTAAGAACTTTACACGTTTGAACTCAAGACAGTGGGAAAAACATTCAAAATGATAAATGCATTCGGCAAAGGAAATGTGCTATTATTAGAAATATTAATTCCTGTTCATTGTTATCAGGCACATTTACAGGAGTAGCTCTATCCAGAAGCAAGCTCTTGTCATAACAGATATCACGGGGACCACTGAGATATTAACAGGGACCGGAAAACAAATAATCTAGCCATACAGATGGGGCAGACTCCACAAGCCTCATGGCCTTATCCCCATGAAAGAATCTGCCTCCCCAGCAGAAACACATGGACACTGATAACCCCCGAGTTGCTCGCTGCTCAGCTGTCAGATCATGAGTTGCCGAGTTGTCCTTCCTGACTGTTCTCATCAACCTCCTCCTCTCGTTCCAACAGAAGCCATTTCATCCTTCCTTCCTTTACTCTTTTTTTTTTTTTTTTAAGATTTTATTTACTTATTTGAGATAGAATGAGAGTGAGCAAGCAAGAGAAAGCACAAGCAGGGAGGAGGAGCAGAGGGAGAGGGAGAAGCAGGCTCTCTGCTGAGCAGGGAGCCCAACATAGGGCTCGATCCCAGGACCCTGGGATCATAACTTGAGCTGAAGGCAGACGTTTAACCGACTGAGCCACCCAGGCGCCCCTCTTTTTTTTTTAAGATTTTATTTTAAAGTAATCTCTACACCCAATGTGGGGCTCAAACTCACAACCCCAAGATCAAGAGTTGCACATGCCCCCAACAAAGCCAGCCAGGCACCCCTCCTTCCTTTATTCTTGATTGCATCTTCCAAATACTGGCCATATTTCCTGAGCTTTGGGGTCCAAACTGATCAAACCCATTGGCCCACCGTAGAGAACTACCACCTCATTACTTGAAACAACCAGGTCTGTTTATCGAACTGTGCTGCTCAGGACTGAAAAGTCACAAGCTTCCCCCCAAAAAAGATGAAGATTGATGTCTTCTGCCATAGAAATAGGAACAGGACAATGTGTTGTCAACCTCTGCTTCTGCCCAGTGATTAAGGTGACTGTCCATCCCAATATTCCCGAGACAGTCCTGGCTTCTGGGTGTTGTCTCGGAGTAATTTCTCATAGAGCCTCTTTCACTCTCTAGAGTGTCCTGGTTTGATAATCTCATGGTCACTCTATTGGTGACTCACCATCAAGGGCTGTGTCCAAATGTAGTGAAAGACACATTGAGAATAGGGGCTGGAAGACCAGGGCTATAAGAAACCAGACTCCAGGGGTGCCTGGGTGGCTCAGCTGTTGGGCATCTGACTCTTGATTTTGGCTCCATCATGGTCTCGGGGCCCTGGGATCTAGCCTTGCATCGGGTCCCCACTCAGCAAGTCGTCTGCTTGTCTTCCTCTGCCTCTATTCCAACCCCTCCACGCCCCCAATTTACTCACATGCTCGTTCTCTAAATAAATATTTAAAAAAATAAAAATAAAAAACCCGACTCCACCACCGGCTCTATGGGCTTAGGCAACTCACTTCCTCTTCCGGATCCTCAGTTTTCCTGTGGGCAAAATGGGCATGGTTCCTGTTCTGTTCTCTTCACAGACATGTGGTGTGGAATACGTGACAAACTGGTAGGGAAGTACTTGGTGAGCTTTGCACACTCAGCGCATGAAAACTCTTTTTATGATGACAATTTACATTAGCAGCCCATTGTTTCCTACTATTGTCTAACAGCTTACTAGGCTTGTCCTTTAGGCAGATGAAAAGACTCCATTTTATTCCTTTTCTTTTAATTTTAAAATTTATTTATGGAAAAGTCATACAAAATATAAAAATTAAATCACATGTAGTCACACATTTTATAAATAACATTCATGAAAAGGAGTAAAAATACATAAACCTGAAAATATTCTGGAAAATTTCATGGCAAGTGGACACCACAGGGCACAAAAACTCTCTGGCATGTATTTGTTAGGTTCCTCAGCTTATAGTGAGAACAGCCGCATTGTTTAATTTTTGTCTCTGTATTTACCCAATATATGTATTTATTAGCAAAATGCTTTCGTAGCAAAGAAATTTCAACAATGGTTAAGTTTCTATCTAAAGCCAGTAACATAAGTGTCAAAAATGTCTGCCGCATGGGTGCTACAGTGACCTTATTATCTTTCCAAGTTAATTAAAATATTATGTAACTCCATTAATTAGTCTCCTGAAAGCAGACAGCAATATTCTTCTTTCATAAAATAAGTATTTGTTTCCTACTAAAATGAAGCAAGGACATAATTCACACTTGGGCTGCAACGTCACCCATCTAAGTTACTTAATGTTTCTGCTGCTCACTTTTTCATGCACAAAAGAAGGTTGGGTGACACCTCTTATTTCCCAACTGGCTTTAGAATTCTGTTAATTCTATAATAAGGAAATAGCAAAATACTAAATGAGACTCCATTTTAGAATAGAGACTGTCACGGGTAAGAGCTGACTCGTTGAACTTGACAGTGTGCGGATGTCATCTTGTAAAGCACCGCATTCTTTGTGCCTTCCTTCTCTCTCCTTCCCTTTCCCATCCTAATAAAGAATCACTGTGTCATTTATCCCAAAGGAAGGTGGTTGATCTTTCTGGATCCTGGTAAACAAAGAACGTAATGGTCCCAATCCTTTGTGAAAATGCGCATTCTTGGTCACTCAGGCTGGTGTTTGCTTGGACATCTATTCTTTCGTAGAAAAGGAAAGTCCCAAGGCTGACTGCTAAATCTAGTGACCTGAATACACTGGCTTTTTCGCTAGATCTGTTTTCTGATGCAGAATCCTGTCTTCACCTTCTCTCCATACTCCCTTCCTAGAGAGATGCTCAAGAAGGGATGGCTTCCTTCAGGGGCACAGCATGTTTTTTGGGCAGCTCTTCCTAGCCCTAGTGCCATTAAACCCACGACTGGGAAGGGGTCCCCACTGCCCATGTAACACATTCCCAGGTTTGCTTGCCAGAAACAGGCAGGCAGCAGGACTTCGGCTCTACTTTCTCTACACACTTTCTGAACAGTTAGTGGCCCAAGGCCATTAGAAATATCATTTGTCACACCACAAACTCTGAGAAGAAATCCGAAGGAAGCAAACTTGGAGTGCGGAACAATGAGCAGTGAGTCAGAGATGGGCCTGTCCTGAGGTCTTCCAGGATGTGAATTTATGAAACCAGTTCTTAGGGTTTCCTTTCCAAGTAAAGGAAATCCAGTGAGTGAGTTGAAAAGTTTTGAAGATACCCCCTGGTATTAAATTATTTCTTCTTCTCTTTCTTCTTTAGATGTGGAAGGGAGATGAAGAAAAAAGGAAACTCATTCATTCGTCCAGTAAATATTTATTGAACTACCAGACACTGTTTTAGATGCTTGGAATATAGCAGTGATTACATAAACGAAACACTGCCTCCTAGAATCGACACACTAGTCAAAGAGAAAAACAATAAACAAAGAAACAAATATAAAACTGATTGTCAGGTAACCATAAGTGACGGGGGTACAATTTCTAGACAGGGGTGCTAGGAGAGGGAGGAGGGGCACTAGCTTCCTATTCCCAGGAAGGGCTTTGTCTTCTTTTGGGAACCCCCACAGGAAAAACTCTTTGAGCCTCAAAGCAGACCCTTCATATGTGAAAAGGACTTTATTTTTTTTTTTTAAAGATTTTATTTATTTATTTGACAGACAGAGATCACAAGTAGGCAGAGAGGCAGGCAGAGAAAGAGAGAGAGAGGGAAGCAGGCTCCCTGCTGAGCAGAGAGCCTGATGTGGGGCTCGATCCCAGGACCCTGAGATCATGACCTGAGCCGAAGGCAGAGGCTTAACCCACTGAGCCACCCAGGCGCCCCGTGAAAAGGACTTTAAATAATCTTCTCTCAAGACAAGAGCTTGGCAAAGAATGCCAGGTTGTCCTGCAGCAAAATCTTATTTTTGAATGTCAACAGCAAAATATTACCCCAGTCTGTCTCTTGGCAGTCCCGCAGTAACAAATGATATCCCCCAAGCACATAAATGGCTCAGGTGAACTGAGACTCCAAGAATTAGACCTGACCCCAAGAACTAGAATTCTTCTCCCTAGCCAGGAATGAGGTCTGACTAGCCTTGATTTTTCCTTTCTGGAGGAAGACTGACTTACAGCAGAATGGGTGCCAAGATGAGGACATTTGAAGACAACTAACCTGGGAGAAAATCTGTGGCCAAGGAGGAGAAGTGACCTCTGAAATTCTAAAGAGTGCTATTTGGCACTCGGGACAATAGTCTCTCTTCCTCTATGCTAATTAATTCCGAATGGTTCACATTAGAGAGAATCCATAATCCTTGTAATCCTCCTTTACACCCAGGTTTATCCTGGTGAACCCTAATTGGTACAAATACCACTTTGTGTTTGTGTCAAGACTCCAAGCTTACACAGGATTCAGTCACTGCAGTCACGTACATTTTGCCAAACAGCTGCCTCTGGGGCCCCCTGCTGACGCAGTTTAGAGTCCTCGGCATTTTCTAGAACTAAGGAAAGAGCCCTCCTGTGTGATTATGAGAGAGGCACGATGTAGGCTTGTTTCTGTTGATCCTTTGCCTTGCTGTAGCACAGAATCTGATCAACCTGGACGTGTCTTGCCCCTGCGATCCTCTGAGCCAGCCAGCCACCCACCTTCAAAAAAGATGGTAGGATGTCCTCAGTATCCGTTTCAACCCAAGCAATCCTCTGCGTTGGGGATGGATGGCTCTTGGACTTCTGATGCCTTTGTTGCTCTGTGCCAGTCCATACTCTGTTGCTCAGCCAAGTCTCTGCTCTGTTTGACTGCACCCCGGAGGCGTTGAATCAGGCACAAAGGTTCGTGGATTAAGGATCACTGCAGTAGCAAATCTCTGTATGTCATTGGCTTTGTCCCCCTGCCAACAAGGGACAGGGACACCACCATTCTAACCACCTTCTCCTTTGAAATGCAAATATCCCTGCAAAGAATAAAACATGACAACTGACGATTTCACGCAGGCCATTATGATCACATCTTCAGCGCAGTACTGCGTTGGTCTGCTCAAGTAACAGAGAACCATAACAAAATGGCACAGGCTGGGGTGGCTTAAACAACAGATATTTACTTTCTCGTCATTCTGGAGCCTGGAAGTCCGATCAGGGCACCAGCATGGTGGGCTTCTGGTGAGAGCTCTGTCCCTGGCTTGTAGACGGCTGCCTTCCGACTGTGTCCTCGCATAGGGGAGAGAGAGAAAGATCTTTGTAGTCTACTCTTATCAGAGCTCTAATAATCCCATTATGAGGCCTCACTCTCATGACCGCCTCTAACCTAAACGTACTTGCCACCTGAAGGCCCTGTGGCCAAAGATCATCACACTAAGGGTTAGGGCTTCAACGTAAGAATTTTGAAGAGACTTAATTCAGTTGACAGCAAGTACCAAGCCCCTCCCTCTCTTGGACGCAGGAGAATTTTTGGGTGGCCCAATCTATCCCAGTGCCTACTTTAGACATTTCTTAGGTGAATAATATAGTCCTCATGGTTTAAACAACTGCAAGTAAGGTAAGTTGCAATGTGAGGCTGAAACCGCCCCACCCCCCAGAGAACCCATGTAAGACAGTTGCAACCGTTGTTCTAATCCTTTAGACTTCAGGTCCCTGAAGTGATCCCTACCCCAGCGCAGGGGGCCCTCTTGGGAAGTGAGGTGACACTCAGTGTTGGTTGAATAAACAAATGAAAGAAAAAAAGAAACAAGGGATATGGAAGAAGGAATAAAAGGACTTGATGAGGGGCACCTGGGTGGCTCAGTGGGTTAAAGCCTCTGCCTTCGGCTCAGGTCGTGATCTCAGGGCCCTGGGATCGAGTCCTGCATCGGGCTCTCTGCTCAGCAGGGAGCCTGCTTCCTCCTCTCTTTCTCTGCCTGCCTCTCTGCCTGCTTGTGATCTCTCTCTGTCAAATAAATAAATAAATAAATATTTTAAAAAAAAAAAAAAAGGACTTGATGAATTTTCCCAGCTTCACCCAAGGATAAACCTCCTCTGCCTTCCCGACCTTACATCCGAGGAGTTTATGAAGGCATTCAATAGCCATCGGCTCCTACTGTGTCCTACGTGCTTGGAATGGAAGAATGACACCGGATTCTGTGTTCAGCTCACCTGCTACCTTGGGGGGTCAGATATCGGTCACAGCCTCCTACAATATAAGATTTGATGAGCAAATTCACTCATTTATTCATTCCTGAAGCCAGTCTCAGATGTGGAAGGGAGGGCAAGAACTCAGGCCTGAGCCGAAGGGAAGGTTCGCCTCTGACCCGGGGGCGCTGACCACAGCTTCTCCTGCCCACCGCACTGCCAAGTTAGGAGCTGAAGTTGTTCATGGGAGTTGTCTGCTTTGGGTGCAAAGGTCCAGGCTTTTATACTTCTGCCTCTATCAGTCATTGTTTCGGGCTGCCCAGGAAGACTGTGACTTTGGGAGAGGCTGTTCTCTGCAATGGAGACAATCCTTGAGGGGGGCTGAGAGCTGAGAGCTCTCTGTTCATAGCACTCCCAGACATTGGGCAGCAAGCCTTATTTATTTATCTATCTGTCTATCTATCTATTTATTTATTTATTTATTTATTTATTTATTTATTTGAGGGGGTGGAGAGAAAAGGCAGAGGGAGAGGGAAATAGAAAATCTTAAGCAGGCTCAGCCAGCATGGAGCCCAGCACAGGGCTCAATCTCAGGACCCTGAGATCATGATCTGAGCTGAAATCAAGAGTCAGACGCTTAACTGACTCAACCATCCAGGCGCCCCAACGAGTCTTTTCTTAAAAGGGAATCTGAGTGATGCATTTCTGCCTCCATCAATGGACTATGGGGCCTGACTTCTCTGCCTTATTTCCTCCCATTGTTCATCTCACTTAAGTTGCCCCTTACTGTTTTTTGAACAGGTCAAACACATTCCCATCTCAAGGTCTCTTCTCTTACTGCTCCTCTGTTCTAATTGTTTAGATAGATAACTGTATGGTTCTTACTTTTTCTTCTTTCAGATTTCTGCTAAAATATTTCATCTGAGAGAACATTCATGACCACCTTAACCAAAATAGTAGACCTCCCTCAGCATGAGAGAGAGAGAGAAATAGACATAGGTTTATAGATTAAATAGACATGGTTGGGTTGCTTGTTGATGGTTTCCTCCACATTATTTTGTTATATCCTCAGGGCCTAACAATATACAGTAACAGGGGCATAGGAGGCTCTTGACAAATGTTTGTTAGAGTCAGACACTGTGCTAGGTTCTAAGATAGAATGGTGAGCAAAAACAGGGATGAACTCTGCGTTCATGGAGCTTGACATATGTTTAGGGAGGCAAAATAAAATAACAATCACACAAATAAAAATTATGTTGCAGTCAGAAGATAGGCCTTGGAGAGAAATGTGGTGCTAGAAGGGCACATAACAGGGATTTGTCCCTGTCAGGAAGGGTGTGGAAAGCTTTTGTGAGGAAGTGAGGAAAGCTTTAGACCTGAAGTCTAAAGGATTAATAATGGGTTTTGACTAGGTGAGGAAAGGTGTCAGATTCAAATTTATCTTCGGAAAGGATCACTCTGGGCTCATTGAGGAGATTGGATGAGAAGGGACAATGGGTATTTGTAGGATTGTTAGCGTGCTACTGAAATCCTTCAGGTGAAGGGTGGTGCAGGTGGTTGGGAGAAGTATCTGGGTTTGAGGATTCTGTGTGAAGTACACAACAGGTGAGGCCTGTGGATTGTATACAGGAAGGGAGGGGGAAAGTAGGTACCGAAAAGGACTTCTGGGCTTCTGCAGATTTGGATGGTTGGTTGGAAGAGAAAATCGGAAGAACAGGTTTATTTTGTGTTCGCTTGCATATATGGGAGAAGAAAGTCAGAAAGAAGATTCTTACTTTTGACATTTTGGTTTTGAGGAGTTACTGAGATCCCTAGGATGAGATGTCAAGTAGCCCATTGGTGATAACAGTGAAGAGCTCAGAAGTGTAGCTTGGCTAGAGATATAAAACTTGTGAGTCGTCTGCACAGGAAGTATTTTAGTTTTTATTTATTAATTTTTTTAAAAGATTTTATTTATTATATATTTATTTATTTATTTGGCAGACAGATCACAAGAGGCCAGAAGAGAAGTAGGCTCTCTGCTGAGCAGAGAGGCCAAGGGGCTTGATCCCAGGACCCTGAGATTAAGACCCAAGCCCAAGGCAGAGGATTTAACCCACTGAGCCACCCAGGTGCCCCACAGGAGGTATTTTAAAATGTGGAAGTGAATGAGGTTGCTCAGACAGAGGACATTTCAGGATAAGAGAGAGGTCCTGGGACGGCGTTAAGGAACCTCAACATTTAGAGAAGACTGAGCTTGCAAAAGAGACTATCAGGACTGCTAAAGATGTTGGAGGATAATGAGGATAATGTGGTGTCACTTTAAGAGTGTTTCTATTATCAGTTTATATAAGATACTCCAAGATCTTGGGGTGCCTGGATAGCTCAGTTGGTTGACTGGTGAACTCTTGATTTTGGCTGAGGACATGATCTCAGCCTCCTGGGAATGAGCCCCAAGTTGGTGTCCATACTCAGCAGGGAGTCGGCTTCTCTCCCTCTCCTTCTGTCCCTCAACCCCTTGTGCAGGCTCACTCTCTCTCTCAAATAAATAAAACAATCTAAAAGAAAATTACACTGATGTCTTATGTTCATGTTGTTTTCTGAAAGTTCTCATTTATTTTAAAGATGATAATATAATCTAGGGCAAAGGTAACTAAAGATTAACAAGGCTCTGTTACAATGGAAGTGTTTCTAGAAGAGAGGAATTCTCAGCAGGCTCAAAACTCCGGAAAGAAGACTTGGGAACTGAAAAATACCAGCACAGAGGTCAATGGTGATGTTGGTGATTTATTGTTTTTCCTGCGGGAGAAATGAGTTAAAAGGTCAGTAGGAGGGATGCCTGGGTGGCTCAGTTGGTTAAGCGGCTGCCTTCGGCTCAGGTCATGATCCCAGCGTCCTGGGATCAAGTCCCACATTGGGCTCCTTGCTCGGCAGGGAGCCTGCTTCTCCCTCTGCCTCTAGCCTGCCACTCTGTCTGCCTGTGCTTGCGCTCTGTATCTCTCTCTCTCTAGCAAATAAATAAAAATCTTTAAAAAAAAAAAAGGTCAGTGGGAAACCATTAAATGGAAACGTTGTGAGAGATGGGGGGAAAAGCCTAAGAACTATTTTGGGATGAAAGTGGTAGAATTGAGAGGTTAGTTGTTAGTGTAAGGATTCCAAGAAGGTGGGAAGGAAAGTGAGTACCAGGAAAGGGCTCCTTTTAAATGTAGACCAATCCTCCGTTGCAACAGGAGGGAGAGAGTGGTTAGGGAGCAGACATACGTAGATTTGTAGGCTTGCTATGGGGGAGACAAGGGATTGCCTTCCATTTTCTCTGTGATGAAAGACCAGAGTTCAAGGGCTTCTCCGGGTGTTATTAGTAAGGGCGCCTTGTTAAGTAAGTGTTTTTGTGCGTGGGTGGATGCCTCAGCTGTTCAGCTGTTTCGCAGGTAGCTAAATATACATCCCTGTTCACAGCGGTGGCAACGGAAACAACAGGAGCTTAGTAAATGCTAGATTCATTTCTCTTGTACTGATGATGATAAAGCCGATCAATGCCCTGGTGGCAAGGGAAAGTATTCGCTCCAGTCGGCCCCTCTTATAAGGCGCCTGGCAAGTGTGAGGAGCGAGAATCGAGCGGACAGACCACAGACAGCTCGAGGGAAGGAAATCCGCCAGCACGTCCTTTTTGGTCCGGGACCGTAAGGGTTAAGACCATCGAGACCTGGCCATCCCTGCTTCCTAGAGAGACTGAGGCATAGCCTGCAGGGGGGCTAGAGTGACTTCCTGTCTGTGTCTTCCGGGCTGGGGAGTTTAGGACCCTGGGTTGGTGGGGTCGGGAGGAGCTGGGGGCTCCTTGCTCCGGGACAGCTGGGCCTGCTGGGGTGCTGGGCGCCTCGTGTGTGGCCCCCGGAACTGTGAGTTCCTTCTGGGGGGAAGGGAGCCAAGGGCTGCGGGCTGGAGGAGTGGCCACTGCACCATCCAGGCTGCAGAGTGTGCCAGGAGGGGGATCCCGCGGCTGCGAGGGGCCGGGGCCCGGGGTCTCCCGCCGCCCCGGCCATCGCGCTGCCCGCGCTGCCCTCGCCTCCCTCGCCTCCCTGGCCAGGCGGGTCCCTTAAAGGAGCTTGTCGGCTGGAGACGGTCTGTCCTCTTGGATCTTCACCGCGCAGTGCACCCAGCCTCTGCCCCCTGCCAGCGGTTCTTCTGAGCTTCAGGCAGTGCATTTTCTTTGGAAGACTTTAATTCAAAGCGCAGCCCCAGCCTAAGCACCTCTGCTCAGGGACAGTGAAAACAGCTCATCTTTGTGGAATGACATCTAAGGGACAGCCTTGTAATACCATTTATGGCCCGAGTTTGCTACCCATTTGCTGAGCCAGTGTTCCTCAAGGGCCCCTGCTACCAAAGTTAGTAGTTTCTTAGCTGGGAAAGTGCCGCACGGGTCTCTGTTACGCGGACTTTTACTTCGTTTGTAAAGACTTTGATGGAAATCGATAACTCGGACAGCAAAACCTATTACTCCATAGGAACAATTTTCTTTTTTTCCCCCTTTTAGAGGTGTGAACTCCCCCCTCCCCTCCGCCCAAACGCTAGGGCTATTTGTCATTTAGACTAGTGTCACCTTTTCCTGTAACAAATCCGTAGTTCCTGAGAGTGCTTAGGGAATGCCAGCTCCGTTTGATATCACGGCTACAGATGTAGAATTTTTTTTTTTAATCCAGTTAATGTTTTCCAAAATAAAGGTACTCTTTGAGATTCATTTGAAGTTTGGGGTTGTGCCCAGCTCTGCCGCCTCCTCTGGTTTACTGTAATAGGTAAGAGTGAAAGTCAGTAGCCAAACAGGCTTGGGACTGAATTCTGCTCTACTGCTTTCTGGTTGCATGACCTTGGGAAAGTTTATTAATGTCTTTTTTGTTCATCTATAATAACATACTGGTAATTGTTTATAGACCCCCAAGGGCCATTATGAAATTTAAATGAGAGTAAAGTATTTAGCTTACTTCCTGGCACATAATAGGCTGTGATAAAGTAAAAATTACACCTTTTTTTACTCCCCCAAACAACTTTTTGTTTTGTTCTGTTTTCCATGTGTGCCTTTGTACATCCTTATTTTAGGCTCTTGTTTTCCCCATATAATACTGTTCTCTAGACCCTGAAATGAATTGCAAGCCCATATATACCTGCCTTCCAGTGATAGATCAGTACCTTAAAGTAGGTCAAGAATCCTAGTTGACTCCATAAAGTTTAGGCTAAAAGGAATATTGTGATTATGATAGAGTGAGAAAGTCAGAGGCAAGGAAGAGTTCTCTCATTACCTTCCTTTTTATCTTTAGGGGTTATAGGCTATAATTATTCTCACCCTGCTTTGTCCTATTTTTTCTTTTTCTTCTTTTTTTTTTTTTTCTGATATAAATTCTAACTTCATTTTGAAATTGAACTTCAAATGTTTCATCTTTCTGTCAAGGGCCAGCTTTTCTTTCTGAACAAGCTTCTTAGACCTACATATCCATTTTTTTGAAGTCCTGCTATTGTTACTGTTTCCAAAAAAAACCCCTTCATGTTTTCAATTAGAACTGTATCTAAACTCTGAGTGGACAATGAGTATTAGTATTTCTTCTGTTTTTGAAGCTTGATCCTCAGACTTTAATGTGAAGATTTAATTTTTTTATTGACATTTCCTTCTAAAAAGTTAATTTGAAACACTTGCATCTGAGATAAGATCCCCCCGCCCCCCCAAAAAAAAGACTTCAAAAGACCATGTTTCTTTTTTTCAGCCTGGGTGCCTACTGTGGTTATGTTGCACTGGTTGGGAAGGAAAGAAAAAGAACACATTTTAGCTGATGCCTGCAAACATAACCTGTTTCCTTCCACAGGATTTCTGATCCCTACCCTGCTGTGACCACTGATGGAGCAAGACCAAAAACTGTTGGTCTCAGACTCTAGTGGCTTCAAGGAGAGGGAGAATTCGAAAAGCCCTTTTACAGGTGAGAGATCAAGAAATTGATCTGAATCCATTGGAAATTCAATGTAAGATGTGCCATGGAGTGCTATAGACTGTGTGGAAAGAACGGAGCATTTGAATTGGACAAACTTTGATTCCTGCTCAGTTGCCTACAAACCATGTTAACTTTTACAACCTCCGTTTTTTCATCCTTAAGAAAAATGAATATCTGTCTCATAATTTTTAGGATTAACAAGATACTACATGCCAAGCTATTGTTCTTAATAAATAATAGGTATCATTGTTATTTCTGTATTTTCTCAGATTTTAACTAAAGTATCATCAAGTTTTCCCTTTAGATTGTGTCTTATTCAGTTTCTCCCCTACTCAGATCCCCTTTTTTCTTTTAGGTCTTCTAGAATAAAGTTTAATGAAGTTTTTAGATCAGTATGCCCCTCCTTGGTAATTGCTGACAGCTGTTCAAATACTTCATTAGTGTTGTTATCAAGCACAAAAAATTCACTTGCTTCTCCTGAACACTTAGAGTATAAAAAAATAAAACCAGTTTTAAACTTTTTTTTTTTAATATAAAAGAATTTATGAGGTTTTACTCTGTTATTCCCTCCCTTACACTGCAATTCAGAATTTCCTTCCCCCGGCAGAGATTAGGGAATGTATTTAGAACATTTGTTTATTCTTACAGGACATGAAAGTAAGAATAATTTGGAAACTGCTCAACACAATAACTCCAAGGCAGAGAAAGAGAGAGCCTCAAAGTGGTCTAAAAGAGATGGCATGCAAAATTGTAAGCATGAGGATACAAAAGAAATTCCATTGACATGGTCCCAAGGAGATGAGATCTGGTGTAATGATTCCTGTGAGAATGGTGGCAAGTCAGAGAATCGGGGAAATTCTACAGGAAAAGATGAAAAACCCAATCGCTGGAGTTGGGACCCAGGGGAACAGTGCGGTGGCTCTGTCCAGCAGAATTCAACCTTCAGAGACAAACCCTACAAATGTCCTGAATGTTGGAAAAGCTTCAATAACAGTTCGCATTTGCGAATTCACGAGAGAACCCACTCAGGAGAAAAACCTTATAAATGCTCCGAGTGTGGGAAATGCTTCAGTAACAGCTCTCACCTGATTCAACATCTGAGGACGCACACGGGAGAGAAGCCCTACCAGTGTGGTGAATGTGGGAAAAGCTTCAGCAACACCTCCCATCTCATTATCCATGAGCGGACTCACACAGGAGAGAAACCCTATAAATGTCCTGAGTGTGGGAAGAGCTTTAGTAGCAGCTCCCACCTGATTCAGCACCACAGATCACATACTGGTGAAAAGCCATACGAATGTCCTGTTTGTGGGAAATGCTTCAGCCACAGTTATGTCCTAATAGAGCACCAGAGGATTCACACTGGAGAAAAACCTTATAAGTGCCCTGACTGTGGAAAGAGTTTTAGTCAGAGTTCCAGCCTGATTCGCCACCAGCGGACACACACAGGTGAGAAGCCCTACAAATGTCTTGAGTGTGGAAAAAACTTTGGTTGTAATTCGACCCTAATAAAGCATCAGAGAATTCATACGGGAGAAAAGCCCTATCAGTGTACAGAATGTGGGAAGAGTTTCAGTCGGAGTTCAAACCTAATTACACACCGGAAAACCCACACAGGCGAAAAGCCCTATGAAAGTTCCGAACATGAGGAAAGCTTGAGTCAGAGCTGCGGTGTGATAGAGGAATGCAGACTCCAGCCAGGGGAGAAACCATACAAATGTTGTGAATGCGGAAAGCGTTTTGGTCTCAGCTCTCATCTCATTAGACATCAGAGAACGCATACGGGAGAAAAACCTTACCGGTGTTCAGAGTGTTGGAAAACTTTCAGTCAAAGTTCCACCTTGGTGATTCACCAAAGGACGCACACAGGAGAGAGACCTTATAAGTGTCCTGACTGCGGCGAGTGCTTCAGTCAGAGCTTTAATCTTATCAGGCACCGGCGGACTCATGTGGGAGAAAAACCTTACAAATGCACTGACTGTGAGAAATGCTTCAGCAGAAGTGCCTATCTCAGTCAGCACCGGAAAATTCACATAGAAAAGTCTTTTGAGTCTCCTGAAGTTGCAGAGTTTCCTCATGGGTGGACTTGGAAAAACTGTCCAGGGGAAATGGCCCTCCTCTCTTCCTTTTCAGTCCCAAGTCCATCTTCCTCTTGAGTTTCAAAGCCTGTTTATTTTTTAATTTTTTTTTTCTTTTTCTTACTGGGCCATTACAATGATGGCGTGGCTACAAAGTTTTCTTTGGTGTGTCTGCCATTATGTCTGGAAAAAGTCAACTTCCAGGTTAGATGATAGGAAGGTCCTGATCCCCAGCTCATTACCTCTGCCCAGTGAGATGCTGCCAACGATGGAGAAGAAATGTTTTTTTTGATTAAGGTAAGATTGGAATAGCTTCAGAGGCAAACAAAGAGAAATGCTGGAAATAAGAATACCTGAGAGCTTGAAGCTGAGCTACCATTGAATGTGCCTATTTCCTTTTTCCTGACTGGGTGGCAATAATTTATTCTTGGCCTCATGGATTTATCCAGAGAAAGATTCTTTATGAACAAATAATGTGATTTCCTTGCTGTTTTGGTGTCTGTTAAGAAAGAAAAACCTCAGTTTTTAAAATGCATTTTTATTTGCTGAAAATTAACTTCCGTAGTATTTAGGACTATTTTGTCTAATACAGTAGCCACATGTGGCTATTTAAATAAATTTGTATTAAGATGAAATGAAACTTAAAGTCTGGTTCCTTAGTTGCTTTAACCACTTGCCAAGCACTCAGTAGCTACACGTGACTGGTGACTGCTATATGGGATATCATATAAAGTTCTTTCAAGATTATTATTCTTGGCAGACTCATAAAAATTCCCTATAAGACTGTAGGAAATGTAATGTGAGGTGTCTGCTCTCCAAGAAGAATTGTAACATAGAGTAGAAATGGGATAGAGGCACTCAGTCTAGAGATTGGCCGTTCTAATGCATGCATGTCTTAAGTTCAGCCATGTTGGTAATCTGGTGATATGATCCCATTGTCTTGGCCAAGGCCAGATTAAGAAGTAGAATTCTGGAATTCTGTTTAAAAAATTCTGACCAATAGTCTTTTCCCCTCAGTTTTCTCATTACACAGCTCCTAGACAGATCAGATCCTGGGTTCTTTTTCTTTTTTTAACAACCCCGAGTCTGAGCCAGTCTGCAGGGACAGTTGGCCATTGGAGATGGAGACTCCTTAGTTACAGTCTTAACAGGAATTTTTGGCTCCTGACTGACTTACAAGGTGTGTGGATCCTCCCTGTTTGTCTGGCCAATGGGAAGGATGCTTTGTAAAGTATTAAGTTATTTCATATACTCCTAGCCCTCATTTTTTCCTGCCAGTGCAGGGAGTAAATGTGTAGGAAAGTCAAGACTCCTGAATTGCTCAGGATTTCTGGTCTCATTTTTGGATTCAAAATATATTTTCAGAAGACCATGTAGACATACAAATTAGGAATGTAGAGCCAGAAAGGGCCAATTAGAGCTGCTGCAAAGGGCTGTAGCTGGTAGGTAACCGAAGTGCATGGGGAATACTTCTTCCTTCATGTACTTCATCATTGCCTGATACTGGTTAGGCAATTAAGCTGTTTCATATTGTTATAAGATTGAAAAATAAACCAAAAGTTAACAAAAAGACTTACAAAATATTTGGGGTGATTTTCTGTTCTCAAGAAAGGGGAGAACATAATAGGGTGTCATTGGCTTTTATGTAACCCTCACCTAACCATCTTTTCGCCTTTGTATGTTCGGTAGGATCATTCAAATGGTCTTCGACTGTAATATCTGGGGACAAGTGTTTATGGTATTTTTTTTACCACAGACAACTAAGAGTTTGATTAATGTTGGATAATTAAATTTGGGCATTTGCTATCGAGGCCAAAATTCAGTTGCAAGGCAGGGGCTGTTGGGGTTATGCCCCATCATCAGTCACGTTCTGTGTGGCAGGAACCACTCTGGACCAGCCCCCTCATGTGTAAAGCAGAGATTATGGCTGCCTCACCGGGTTTCTGTCAGAATTAAATAAATGTTTGCAAAGCAGCTAGCACTTACAATATAACAAGGTCTAAATACATGGCAGTCTGTTATTATTGGTGGAAATAAATTGGAAACTGTCCTCCCCACATTTGCAGAAGAAGCAACGCAACCCCAGCTTATATCCTATGTGAGAATTCTTTATGACCAACCTCAGGAACCCTGAGGAATATGGTTTTGTAAAAGAATAAGACTATATATAGTGTTTCAAGTTTGCAGACTTTTGAAAACCCTTTTATTTGATTCAGCTTATTGAATGTTTTTGTTGTTGAAACAAAGGATTCAGTTTAAGGCAGGAAAGAACAAAATCGCAAGTTCAATTTCAGCTAATTCCCCATCTGAGGAGATTAACAACAGGTACAGTTTCTGGCCTAATAGCATCACCTACTCTGTTTTATGACTGCCCACGATTGCATAAAACCGGTTTCACAAACCTTGATGTCTACAGAATCATAGATGACCCCATTTTAGATGGGTTAGGATGGGCTCCATGAGTAAAACAATTTAGCAAGAATCATTGTCTCTTTAGATTAAAAACTAGGAAAACAGAGAGAGATGTGTCACTTATGAGGAGGACTTAATAGTAAATCTAATCATATTTGATGCTTTTACCTCAATTTCATTAATCAGCAAACAAGTTTTTTTAGCCTCCCGAGAAGTAAACATTCTGTATTCTTTATTTTTCTTGCCAGCACAAAGAATGTGTAAAGCATTCTTTCTTTTTTTGAACTTGTCACACAAAATATGATTGGTGCTACACCACCCCACCCAACAGTGCCTGCCTTGGAACTGAATTTTGGCCTTTATTTATTTGTGAGAGAGAGAGAAAGGGAGAGGAAGTACGAGCTGGGGGAGGGGTAGAGGGAGAAGTAGACTTCCGCTGAGCGGGGAGCTTGTTTTGGGGCTTGATCCCAGGCCCCTGGCATTATGACCTGAGTTAAAGGCAGCTGCTTAACCAACTGAGCCACCAAGGCGCCCCAATAAAGCATTCTTATTTAAGTGATTTGTTCCATATATATAGAGAGAGACTCTTATATTCTACTCAAAGAAGGGGCTTGTATTTTTTCCCCTACAGTGGAATGAGGAAATCCCTGTCAATGCATATACCCACAAATGTAGTGGGGGAATTTACTCCCTAGCTGCTGTAGAGTCTACCAGAAGGCATGCAAACAGTGAGTCTCTCATCATAGTACCCGAGGTGAGGGTTTGCTCCCATCATTCCAGGTCATCCAAGGTGGAGCTACCAAATGAGCCTTCTCCTTAGTGCTGTACAAATTTCCTCATTGATGGTGGGAAGTAGTGGAATATGTTTTGTGACTGTTGCCTGTCATCCGTTAGTTCAATGTGTTAATCTTGGCCAGTCTCACTTTCTGAAATCAGGGTAGTGACAAAACTGTCATTGCTTCTTGATTTTGTATTTGAGTTTCTGTAATTCCTTTCAAACAGTATGGTCATTCATTCAACAGAAATTTACCTGATGCCTAATATGTGTTTAGCAGATGTTCGAATGACCTTGGGAGGGGCAGATATAAGGATAGACTAGTTGGAAAATGTGCAGCTTTTTGGATGTCTACCTTCTTGACAGCTCTTGAACTATGTAACTTGTGTTAAACCCTCCAGCTTCAAATCTTCATCTTCAAATAATTTGATAATCCCAAGGAGCTAGAAATAACTATATATTAAAATGGGCTAGGTTTGCTCTGTCAAAACACATGCTTGTGAAGTGTGACACAGTGCTTCGCACATAGTGGCAGTCAACTGTGACTGAGCTTATGTGTTTATGCTCATGCCCAAGAGTATGTTTTTCCAGGATGTGCCTTCCCATTAGACTGTCAACTCCTTGAGTGCAGAGAATGGATTTCATTTTTGTCATTCTGATGCCTCACACAAAGCCTGGCATGTGAAGTGTTTATTGGTTTTAGAGGAAGGGCCTTTGCCAATGGTGAAGTTTACTGGAATAAGCCGTCCAGTTTCGGGATCCCCCGGGGTCCCTCTAACACCATTATCACCCAGTCCAGCCTGGAAGTGAAAATGACTTCCTAAGAGGCTGGGTCTATCCTCACACTGACCCTAGAGGACCCTTCAATGTCCCAATTGTTCAAAATCCTCTGGAAGTAAGACCCTGGGCTTTTGGTTCAGAATGTCCAGGATAGGTTAAAACTCTGTTTCAATTTCATGTTTCCATCACTTTGAACTCTGTACCTACCTTGTAAGATCTGGTTAGCCGTGAAGGAGGTAAGGTGTCTGGCATGTTATAGGTGTTAAAAAACCAGCATTTTCCTTCCCTATCTGCCCTCATCTGTGCATAATTTTGCCAAGGATAGATTCTATGCACAGAAATGTTTAATCATTTCTTGGATTGATTATTTCTAGGTTTCTAAAACACAGATATTAATAACATTTAGCTCATAGGCTTGTTGTGAGGATCAGTGAGATAATCATGTAATGGGCTTAGCATTGCTAGGATCTAGTAATCACTCAGTGTTAGCTGATAGACCATTATAAAATGCCTCTTGACAACCATGGGTCCTTGGATCATCTCTGAAGGTAGCCTCAGAGATGTGGGCATCCCCTGGGGCCACTAGAATGCTGCAATCCTTTTGTTACTATTTCCCCCATGAACATGAAGGGGCATGGCTAGGAGGAGGTAGCAAGCTGAGTGTGTAGGCTAGTAATGTAGCACATCATTATTATTTTATGGCACATGTTTAGGCAATGACTGCCTTTTCTGTTTAAAAAGGGCCTTTCCTTTAATTTCCTGTCTCTTTTATTTCACTTTTGTTCTCTTTTACTTCTCTTTGGCCCTAACCTTTTCTGCCTTGCCCATCCATATTCAAACCCAAACTTGGGCTTTTTCTACCCTTTATTCTGTCCCCTTTTCTTTCCTCCCAGTGAAGAAGGAATGAAGTCAAGGCTAAGGATGGTCCAGACTCTTGGTTATAAAGGTCCAGGTGGAAACCTGATGCTTGGGAGTCCTGACTTCAAGGGCATGGAGCCTCTTACAAGCAGAGGTAGCTTGAGAGGGCTAAGACAGTGAGATTTCTGATCTAACATTGCATGACTGGTAAAATCAGTATATGTTCTAGGACCGGACACAGTAAGGGATGAAGTGGACCCTTTGGTTGAAAAAGAGTCATCGTCAATTTTGAGCCATGTTTCATCATATGGAGTAACAGATTAAAGAAAATTCTAGTTGATTAGACTGAACAACACAGGTGAAAGATTTTCCCCCTTAACATAATAGCTTACTTTTGAAACATTAAAGTAATACTTATTGCTAATTGTAAAATATACAGAAAAGTATAAAGTAGGAAATACATAAAAGTATGAAGACCAAAATAAAAATGGCCCATGATCACTTTTTTCCAGAGATCACTCACCATGAAAGTTCTGGAATCTTTCCCAATAGCCCTTTTTCTAAGTGTGTATCTGAATAAGTATTTTTTAAAAATGGATCATGTGGTGTGTTTGTATATGTCTTTATAGAGTATTGTATCTTGATTTTTTTTCTCTAATCTGTTGTCATTGCCAGTTTCCTTCTTTTAAATGATTATGAGATTTTTAATATACCGAATGATGTACTATAAGAACTCAGTTGTTCTGATGGTAGATGTTGATATTGTTTCTAGTTGTTTGCTATTAAAAAGAATGTTATTGTCAACAATACTTTTTTGGTGGTTTTGTTCTGTTTTGATATTGTGGTTGGGATCGATCAATTATTTTGTTTTTTGTTGGTACACAACTCTTAGTGCCCATCTCTAATTATTTCCTTAGAATGAATTCCTAGCAGTGAGATTATTGAGTCAGAGGACACAAAAGTTTTTTAAAGGCCTGTTACTTAATCTCTTTCCAGAACTGTTTATCAGTTTAAATGACCCCCGTGAAATAATTTTAAATTACCCCAGTGAAAACATTTTTTGGAGGGGTTGGGGAAGGTAAACATGTAATTCAGAGTCAGTATATCTAAATCATGGAAGCTTCTTTTAAGGCATCTTGTCCGCCCTCCCCCCACCCCGCCCCCCACCCTTTATTTAACCTCTCTTTCCCTTTCTTGAGTTAGGATCATTTTAAGAACTACTTAGACTTTTCCTTGTGAGGCTCCAAGAACAATTCCAGTAGATGGCGCTAGGAGCTGCTCTAAGATCTAGGGAAGCAATCGTGATGCCCAAAGCCTGGAAGTACTAATAGAAAAATGATTGGGAAAGGGGCTGGCTACTTAGTTCAATACCTCCTGTCATCTGACTCAGAGAACGAAGTGCACCCCAAATTTAGGAGATGAAGGTAAATTCAGCTTTGGCAAATGGATGAGTATCTTTTTTGTTTGTAAAATTGATGTTGAGGAAAAAGCACATTGGAAGCTTCTGAGGATACCAAGTGATACTGCTCAGAAGGCTAGAATTCTCATCTTTCCTGTCCTACTGCCATCAACAATTCAGGGAAGAACTTGCATTGTCAGCTGCAGGGATCAAGGAACAGCCACTGTGGGACAGGGGGAAGAGATGTAAGTTGTGGTCATTGCCATTACCACAGGTTACTAATTCTTCCAACCTCAGCTTAAACATAACTTCTGCTGGGAGGCCTTCCTTGACACCTAGGTTCATTTAGATCTTCTCACCCTCCAGTGCAATATGTACTTGCTCTTTTTTTGGACACATATCACATCCTTAATTGCCTGTATGCTGCTGTCTTCTCCATGAAACTGAACCCCCAAGTGACAGGTACTATGTCTGCTCTGTTCAGTGCTTTACTCCCAACACCAAGCACAGAGCCTGACACAAAGTAGACACTTGACACACACTGATTACACTGAATTGCATTGATGTCTATACTCTACGGCTTTATGAGAGTATTCAAGAAGAAAAAGAAAATGAAAACACAGTTCCAAATTCCGGCTAGAATTTGCAAAAGATTACATAAGCACTAAGGGGATGCAGAATAATTAAATGACTGGCATTAAAAAGTTTATGGGGGGCGCCTGGGTGGCTCAGTGGGTTAAAGCCTCTGCCTTCAGCTCAGGTCATGATCCCAGAGTCCTGGGATGGAGCCCCACATCAGGCTCTCTGCTCAGCAGGTAGCTTGCTTCCTCCTCTCTCTCTGCCTACTTGTGATCTCTGTCTGTCAAATAAATAAACAAACAAAAAAGTTTATGGACTGGAGGAATGGTGATCAAGTAACTCTTGAGGGTTTTTTTTTACATTTTATTTATTTATTTATTGACAGAGAGAGAGAGCCAGGGAGAGCAGGAACACAAGCAGGGGGAGTGGAAGAGGGAGAAGCAGGCTTCCTACCAAGCATGGGGTTGGATCCCAGGACTCCGGGATCATAATCTGAGCCACCCAGGTGCCCCCGAGGGTTTTGATATAATGTGTTACAAACAAAAACATTGATGAAAAAGGAATTGCTCAGTTTGTAACAAAAAAGTATAAAATGAAGAAAGGAAAGTTGACGATTATAAATCAGTGACTGCCATGGCCAAGAGGCAGAATTACAAAAAGAGATGGTGGTTAATCTGGATCTGAAAGAAGGGATAACTGAAGAAAGGAGGGCAAAGTTTTTCCTTGAATTGAGAATGGCACAAGTCCAGTCCTGCCATGCCAAATCAGGCCAACAGGGCGAGTAGAGGCGTCACCGTCACCGGAAGATCAAATGTGCTCTTGTTTGTTTTAAGGTAACTAGATCTTTGGGGGGGGGGGGGATGCATTCTAGTCAAACAATCCTAGATTCCTGAACCAGATTTTCTTTCCTCCCTCCCCCCTCTCTCCTTCTCTCTTTCCTCACTCTCCCTCCATCCCTTTCTTTCCTTTCCCTTAATTGATTGACTGTAAGTATTAGCTCTTGTCATGATTACAAAGTATTTTTCCAAGACAAATGATGCCTGTAAGGCTCAGTTAAGCCTCTGCCTTCAGCTCAGGCCATGGTCCCCAGGTCCTGGGATCAAGCCCTCCACATCCCACTGGGCTGCCTGTTCAGTGGGGAGCCTGCTTCTGCCTCTCCCTCTGCCTCCCCCCCCCCCCCGCATTTGTATTCTCTCTTGCTTGCTCTGCTCTTTCTCCCTCAAATAATGTTTTTTTAAAGAAACAAATCTAACATGGCACTTCATTGAAAATGATACACCATAATGAAGTAGCATTTTGCCAGACAATGGAAGGCTGATTCACTGTTACCAAATCTGTTAGCATAAGATTTCCCTACCCTAAATTCACTACATGAATAGAATAAATTTATATATATACATATATATTAGCATATACTTTTAAAGATTTGATTTAAAAAAATGTAATAGAGAAATTATAAGCAAGTATAAGCATCCCATTCAAGATTAAAACATTAGAAATAATCCTAAAACCAGGAATAAGCATGGAAAGCTGATATCCCTAGCACTCTTCAATATTGTGCTTTAGGTCCTAATCAACACAACAAAATGAGAAAAAGAATCAAGAGGCATAAATGCTAGAAAGTGAGCCAATCCTAGGCCTACCTGTGCTCAAACCTACCAAAAATATCTCATGCTTTGCTCTGAATCACAGGTGGGCCAATCCCTGCAGGCTGAGTTTCCCAAATTTTCTTTTCAACTAGTGTCTAGCCAACAGTTGAGAGAACAGTAGTGTGAGACTGGGCCCCTGGGGAAGAGAAGACCTGGCACTTCTTCCACTTCTTCTTGGCCTCCTACAGCTTCTCTGGTGGCAACCATGTCTCCAGCAAGAGTCCTGCTCCCACCAGACAGGTCCACCATGTTTCCTGTTTCTTTGGGGCAGGGGTGGGGGGGGGGGTTCCCTTGTCTCTAAGGTCTCTTAACACTGCCTATGTTGGATTACAAATATTTTTCCTGGACTTACTCTATAGTTTATTACTTTCTGCCAGTTAAGTGGCTGAGTTTGTGTCTTATTTCATTGCCTTTGCTTCAGGCCCGAGTGACAAGATTTTTGTTTTTGAGTAAGTGGAGATATGCCAAGATTCAAACATACTTTCAAACCAAGTGATGGTTACCTAGTTAAGAAAAATATCCTTGGGGCATCTGGGTGGCTCAGTGGGTTAAAGTCTCTGACTTTGGCTCAGGTCATGATCCCAGAGTCCTGGGATTGAGCCCCACAACAGTCTCTCTGCTCAGGAGGGAGCCTGCTTCCTTCTCTCTCTGCCTGCTTCCCTGCCTACTTGTGATCTCTGCCTGTCAATAAATAAAATCTTTTAAAAAAATAAATAAAAGAAAAATATCCTCTTACGCTAATTTCAAGTACAGGGTAATCAAATAACATCCTGGTGATACTGTATTCTCATCTGTAAAAGTCAGCTGCTCAAGCCTTCCATCATTTTAGCAATATAGGAATTTACTGAAGAATTTATTGAAGTTTATTGAAGAATTTATCTTTAGGAAAACTATTTCCCACACATTAAATTGAATTTCTTGAGTCCTTTTAAATCTGATGTATATTTCAAACAGTCCCATTTGTTGATACCAGTGAGGATTGTTGTCAGGGAAGGAATTAATGGAGGAATGTTAAGGCAATAATTGATAATTAAGTAAGAGTACTGAACACAAGTTTTGGAGACCGGGAGCTTGACTTGGTTTCATCAGGTATCTGCTGTGATCTGGCCAAGCCACTTCACCTCTTTAAGTTTCATTTTTGTTGAGGGTTAAATGATTCCTGTGAAAGTATTTTGACATAGTTATTTTTATTAGGAGATAAGACATATATTCAGGGTGAAAAATGATGACAGATGCCATCTTTTTATTATTTTTATTTTTATTTGTTTTTGAGAGAAAGCATGAGCAGGGGGAGGGGAAAAAGGAGACGGAGCCGAGCAGGTACCCCAACACAGGGCTCCATCCCCGGACCCTGAGATCGTGACCTGAGCCCAAGGCAGACCCTCAACCCACTAAGCCACCCAGGCGCCCTGATGCCATACTTTCTTAAACTCAGGGAAGTGTTACAGGACTGTAGGATTCAATTTCATGAAGATACTGCTCTCTTCCCCCTAGAGGCTGACTGATTTTTGACTTGTCCAAGGTCATAAAGCTAGTTAGTGACAGCCAGAGCCAAGGTGTCCACTTCCTAGTCACTCGGTCTTCCTACTACGCCATCATCGTTGATCATTCGTTCATTCACTAAATAGTTTTAGGGAGAGTGTGCTCGGTGCTGCGGGTGACCCTGATTCATCAGTCATGGGGCTTAGTGGAGTAACACTCAGCCCTAAGTGTAGAGTCAGAGATTGGGTCATTAAAGTATGAACCAACTCATGGGACAGGTGACCGCCGCTCGGAGCAGGAGGGACTGGTTTTAAGTAGACCGTGCAGGGTTAGGTAACAGGGTGAGCTGAGGCACTGGTCTCGGTCCGCAGGGAATCCGAGGGAGGTTTCATCATTTCCTCACAAGGCCCACCTCTCACCTTGCAGCTGTTACACATGTTTTCGTTTCCCCTCCGAATACTCTGTCCTGGACACAATCCAGTCCACCCCCCGAAGGTCCTCCCCGACTCCTCCGGGCGGGAGGCGGAGAGGGCGGGGAAGGGCGGCCTTCTCCTCCACGGCCTCCCGTTCGCGCACTCAGGGAACTTCCCACCGACCGCGTGTTTGCCCGCGGGCCCCGCTCCCCGCGCTCCTGCGTGATCCCGAGCGAACAGGGCCGCGGACATCAGTGCCTCTTCAGGCTGAGCACAGTGACAAGCGCGTGGCGCCCGCAGTTCTGGATGAAGGAAGGGAACACCCCGCATATCCTCTCCTTCCTTCTGACACAAGTCGGCCCAACTCGTTCTTCCAGAACTTCGGCCTGAATGTGTCACGTTCTCCACGTGCCGGTCTCCACTGTCCTCTTCACACACTCGGCTGGGGACAGAAAGGCTGTGTCCGATTCATCTCTGGGGTCCCCCAGCCTCGTAGTAAGCGCTCAAAAGCGTCCACGGGATGACTGGCCCCGGGCCGACAGTCGGCGGCGTTCTCCCGGCAGCGGTTTCCTCGGAACGAGCGCCCCCTCTTCCCCGCGCAGGACCCCAGCGGCCCGGGCTGCGGCGGGTAATCGGACCGCGGGACGCAGGGAACGACCCCTTCCGCCCCCTCCATCCCTCGCAGCCAGCGAGCGCCCTCCCACCCGCCCACTCGGCGGCAGGCCCACACCCCACGCCCCCACCCCACACCACGCAACATCGCCCTAGCGCCTCACCCGGCGACGCCGCGCGGGCCGCGCTGCCCGCGATTGGTCAAACGCGGCATAGCGCCATCTCGGCCTACCGCGCGGTGCGCGTCCTGATTGGCCAGCGGCGGCGGTGGGCGGGGCGGGCGCCAGGGCGCGCAGGGCGGGGCGGGATCGCGCCCTGGCACCCCGCCTCCCGGTCCTCGCCTGGGCGGAGCCCCTGGACGGTCCCCGCGCGCTGGGGAGAGCGGCGAGCACAGGGCGCGTGGTGGTTACTTGGTTACTGCGGAAGCACGGGGTCAGGGAGGGCAGCGGCAGCCCGCGAAGGATGCTGGCGAGGAGACGGTCAGGAGCCGCCGCCCTCTGAGGAAGCTCGGTGGAGACCGCCGTTCACCCGCGGGGAAACGGAGGCGCGGACTGGAAGGTTCGGGGGCTGGTGACTCGGAGCTTTTGCGGAGCGGCCGCGCTTGTGTGCGCGGGGGCCGCAGTCTCGAGTCCGAGGCCGTCCGCGGTGGCAAGAGGCAGGCCGAGCGCGGGGCGGCGTCTCTCCGCGCTCCGCTTCCCCGCCAGGCCGCGCCCAGACGTTTCTTCGGTCCCCCCATCCGCTTCAGAAAGGGCACCTGCTGCAGGTGGGCGAGGACGGTTCTCCTGCACGGCGAGCCCACAGCGGCCTTGGAGACGCCACCAGCAGCAACCCTGGAGAAGCCCGTCCAGAAGAAATACATGGATTGCTGGGAAGAGGAGAGCCTGGCCGGGAGCTGTTGGAGCAGTCGGTTTTTTTAATACTCCTTTCTAAGTCTGGACAACTTTCCCTTCTTTCCGTACTTTTATACCAACTTGATATAATTTTGTAGATTCCTCTGATTTGAATTGTAACCCTGTGACGGTGTTTGCTGGAGGTTGGCCAATTCCTCGTGCTCCCTTTGGTGACACGTTTTGGGGAAATCCTCGAGTCACCAAAACCCTACAGAGAAAAAGAGGATCTTAGCTTTGACCCGGGAGCACCGGAGGAGACTTTGAACGATGTGGACCTTCTTGGGCATTGCCACTTTCACATATTTTTACAAGAAATGCGGAGACTTCGTCTCTTTTGCCAACAAGGAACTGTTGCTGTGCGTGCTCGTGTTCCTGTCCCTGGGCCTGGTGCTCTCCTACCGCTATCGCTACCGGAGCGGAGCCGCCCTGGGGCGCCAGCAGAGCGGCTCCCAGTTCGCGCTCTTCTCAGACATTCTGTCGGCCTTGCCTCTCATTGGCTTCTTCTGGGCCAAGTCGCCCCCGGGATCAGAAAATAAAGAGCAACTTGGGTCTAGGAGGGTAGGTGGAATTTTAAGTAGGCAAATGAGTGAGGGTGTTCTTTTTAAAATTAGGGTTGGGGTCACTCAGATGTAAATTTTCGTCTACTCTAAGGCCAGAAGGCAGCAATATAGATAATCTGGTTATGGTAAATTCTCCTTTAATTGTGCTTTTTGTTGTTTTGTTGTGTTTTCTTTTTAAGCTCTTGACTGTTCCTTGGCTACATTTTTTGCCACTGTTAGGAGTGATTGAAAAGCTTTGTTTCATTTAGTGTTGGTTGAGCCAGTGCTATTTGAAATTGATTTGATTATGAAAGGGGAAATGAAATATTAGAATTTCATTTTGAAGGAGGACAGAATCGCTTTTTGCTATTGGGAAAAAGCGTTTTATTGAAATCCTTGTATTTGTACCTGAGAAGAATGTGAGCAGCTGTGGTTTATGTCCTGTGTTTATAAATGACAGCTGTCTGGGAAGAGTAACAGAACAATTCAGAAGGCTGGTGGAGTAAAAATTAGTTGAGCATTTTAAAAAGTCTTGGGCAAAATCCCCTCCTCTTTCGCTGTCAGTGGGGCCTTCAGTATATTCGTACCTTAATGTCCCAGATCATGTGGATACTTGATTAAAGTCCACAGTTCAGGCAAGTTCCTAATTCTGAGGCCAGACTTCAGTCACATGGGAAGTGAGGCCTTCTGCAAAGACAGCGGAGGAGGACAATGGTAGATGAGGGAGAAGAGGTCTGGCTTCAAAGCCGGAACATTTGGGGCCTGTTGGCCATGGGTGTTTGGACTTTTTCCCCAAAAGCACTGGAGGATTTTAAGCAAGGGAGTAACAATACTTGATTTTAACTTTAGAAAGCATTTCCAGTTGGTGTGAGGAGAGTGGATGGCGGGGGCAGGAGAATGGTAGCGGGGCTGTCCGGTGAGAGACTGGAGGAGGAAGCCAGGTGAGCCGGTGATGGTGATTCCAGGTTACGACCAGTGGCCTAAAAAAGTCGTTTACTCCTTGAGGGTTCCAGAGCTACTTTATTTTCCTATATCCACAGTACAGATTAGCAAGGTTTGCAGAAGGGAGGACTTGAATTAGAATTTTTGCCCCACCACTTCTGGCTCTGAGACCTTTGGCAAGACCTTCGTTTCTGTAAGAGTCAGTTACCCCTTCTATTAGACCGGGGTGGCACCAGTCTTGCTCTTAGTTAAGGAATTAAATGATGTAATGTGCCCTGTAACCGGCTAATAAATAGTAGCTCTTATTAGTTTAAAGGTAGTGTACTTCTAGACATAACATGTTGGGAACCTTTTGATAAGTGCTTTGAGCAACAGTGATGGTGGGTATGGCTTGGAGCAGCAGGAAAGGAGGGAGAGGGAATCTTAATCTCAGTTTGAAATCTTTGGTGTTATCTGAGGTAACTTTTGCCAAGGACACTGAGCACTCGTGTAGGTAGGTGCCTGGAATGCGATTACATCATGTGATGTTGAGACATTTTGGGGAAGGGAGAACTGGATTGCCAGGGATCAATGATTGGTTCCATTTTGTGAATGCTTCAGGCTTTCTGCTTATTCCTAAACATCAGGGACTTGGTGGACTCTCACTGAGTGCTAATTTCCCCTTAGTGCTTTTACTGACCATTCTCTGGATGACTAACTAAACTCCCATTTCAGGAGTGTGTGTGTATGTGTTTAACAGGGAAAACTAAGGAAGAAAAACTAGTTACGAAGTGGCTAAGATGCAAAGAGGGCTTATCTTGCTTTCAGAACAGTAGTTTAAATATAGTCAGTTATGCTGGCCATTAAGAAAAACTTATGGGAAGAGGAGACTCTTATCTTAGTAAAGGACAAAAAGGTAATTTCTCTAAGAAAAATTATTTAAAAAATGGAATGGATAAGGCCCCAGTCCATGTAGAGTGAAGGAAAACTGGATGCATATTAAAATCACAGAGAATCAAAGTTCTAAAAGATTTTAGATTTTATTTCCTTCCTTTTTGCCTCAGGTCTTCTGTTAAAATCCCTTCAAAATGGGTTGGGCTTATCTTAATCAACATGGTCAGAGAACTCAAAGGAGATTGTTCCTTGCAATTCTGTATCTGAAATGTATTTGTATTTGTCAACCTACATACCAAGAAAAAAACTCATTTTAACCCTGAGTTATTCATGTTAAAAAACCCAACAGGCACTGTTACTCTGAGTGGGCATTAATCTCTCAAAACAGGACTTTTTCATCATCTTATGACTTAAGTTTTTATCATCAGCCCAACTAGTGATAGGTTTGATGTTTATAAATAAATGGACCAGCTGTTTGTCTGGGCTCTCTTAGAGTGTCAAGATGGGTGAAATTAAATATATTCTTCTATGTTAAGGACTCAAATATGAATGGGTCAAATCCCAAGGGACAGGAGGAATTTTGTCCTTTCAGAATTCTCTTGAGTTAAATAATTCTCAATTAATAGATTAATAGCCAGGATTTGATAGTCTTTTTGTTATATAAAAGGAATTGTTAGGGTAAGATAGATTTTTTTCACATGAAAATCCAGAAGGAGAAAATAAAAATAAATAGTGAAAATGTGTGAAAGGTGCTGAGTAGTTTGCAATATGAAGTCGAAATAGGAGCTGTATGTGATCCTCATCTGGTAGATGCTTAGAATGTACTTGAAGAATTGAGTAATTAATGACAGAATTTTCCCTATAATAAGTCTTCGGAGCCCTTTGTAAACATAATTTATATTTAGCCTGGTGTGGATTTCTAAATATGGCTGTATAATAGCATTTTCTAAATATATGTGGAAAAATAGAAGATATATTTAAGTTTATTGGGATATAATTATACATTTTTATTTAACTAAATATTTTGATATCTGTCATTTTTATATATGATCTGGATTTAAAAATACAATGCATTTGGTTTGATAATAAGATGTACCTTTTGCTCAAGATGGGGAAGTCCAGAGTCTCTATATAGTAGTAGCATGATTTAAGGATAGCAGATGTGGATATGTAATTAATTTTTTTTTTTTTAAACAGCACAAAAAAGGAATCAATATTTCAGAAACAACCTTAATAGGAGCAGCTGCCTCTTCAGTATCTTTTCAGAATGATCCAGAAGTTATCATTGTGGGATCTGGTGTAGTTGGCTCTGCTTTGGCAGCCATGCTTTCCAGAGATGGAAGAAAGGTGACAGTAATTGAGAGAGATTTAAAAGAGCCCGACAGGATAGTTGGAGAATTTCTGCAGCCGGGTGGTTATCATGTTCTCCAAGACCTTGATCTTGAAGGTAGGTTCATATTAATTTTTAGCAGTTATGTGGTATAAGCAAGTACTCTTCACTTTAGACTATCCTTTTAACTGGTAAAAAAGGTATTACAATTTATTTACATTTCTGAAAGTTCCTCTTTACCAATAGATCTGCATGAAAATGAGAGCAAAGAAGAAAATAAGGCTTTAGTGTATGAAGAGATACAGTAAAGTGGCTAAAAAACAGGAATGGTCAAAATTAAAGATTAGAAAACTAGAATGAAGGCGTGAAGTTTAGTGAAAGGTGAAGGGAACTATGCCTGGTAAGGTACATATTATGTGTCCTTTATAGAATCTTTTATTTAAGTATCATCTGTTAAACCATCGATATTTAAACACAAACTATTCATTTTGGGAATACTTACTCACTGTTTACTCTGTCTGAGGTGTTGGACTTGGTACCAGGGATGTACTAATGAATGAGACAGATTCACCGGCCCCTCGTAAGGGTCAGGGTACAAAATACGCTTGTGCTCTGAACTGAGGAAGAGCTTGCTTGGCTCATGTGGTAGGCAGGATGGTGTGGGAATTATGAGCATTGATTCTGGAACTAGATTGCCTGGGGTTGAATACCAGTTCAGGCACTTAAAAAGCTGTATATCCTTGGCTAAGTTATTCAACCTGTTACGTACCAGTTTCTTCATCTGTAAAATGGGCATTTTATATGAGTCCTTGCCTCCTAGATTATTATGAGGATGAAATGAAGTCATATACACAGAGCACTCAGAACAGCGTCTGGTATATGATTGGCACTCTATAAGTATTTGCTGTTTTAATCAAGGAGCTGAAAAGGAGAGCAGTGTAGCTAGGAAGTATTGGGTGATGGGGAAGGGAGAATGGCTTGAGATTAAGGATGGAGAGGCAGCAGCCAAATCATGAAGGCTCTGCAGTCGGTAGAGCAGGAGTGTGCCCGTGACCTGGTTTCTGCCTATATAAAGTGGCTTCAAACGTTAGATGCCTACTCACAATAAGAAGCATATTTTACATTCTGACCCTGTACATACATGTATTTGGCTGAAGTTTGTTTCATTTTACTTTTTAAATCCTTGTGATTCTATCCAAGTACACGGTTCACAAGTTGAAATACATTTCATTTAGTTCATTCATTTACCATTGAGTCACACCCTGCAGTTGATAGAATGCTGTTTTAAAAGAATATGTGGATAAAATGTGGCAAATAGACTGTAGGATTGTGGCAGTGGGGTAGCAAGAGTCAATGCAGAATCTAGTGGGAACTCATTGCTAAGTTCAAATGACAGATGACGGTGGTTTGGGCTAGCATGGTAGCAGAGGATATGAAGAGAAGAGGACAGACTGATGTTAAAATGAAGAGACAGAAACAGCATGGCTTGCTATGGGATTGGTGTGAGATATGAGGGAGACGGAGGTATTAAAAGTGATTCATAGGTTTTGGTTTGAACAGCTGATAGATGGTGGTATCACTTACTGATAAGAAGACCTAGAGAGGAACAGGCACTAGGGATAATTTGCAGGACATGTTGAGATACCCAAGTGGAGAAGTTAAGCTGAATATATGACTCTCCAGCGCAGAGGAGTGGTTTGGGCTGCCTGTAGTTAGAAATTTCAGAGGTATCAGCTTATTTGTAGTATTTAAAAGCCACAATAAGTGATTGAGAGCATGTAGGGAGAAAAGAGAAGACAGAATAAACCAAGTCTTGGGAAACTGCTGTTTAAGGCTCAGGCAGAAGAAGAAAAGCCTGAAAACGAGTGTTTGAGGCAGCTGGCAGAATGCTAGAAGAAAGCCAGGGGATTTGGTGCCATTTAATCCATGAGAGAGTTTTTCTCAGGCGGGAATGGTCATGTGTCAAGAAAGGGGAGGACAGTTACATCATGCTTTGTTAATGAAGGCTCAGGTGAGATGAGCATAGAAAAATGACCGTGGGATTTGGCAATTTGGAGGTTGCTTGTGACATTGACAAGATATTTCAACAGAGTCATGGGGATAAAACCTAGACTGAAGTTGAGTGGGGGTGAAAAAAATTTGAGACTAGAAAAGCACTCTTGAGTTTTTCTGTAACAAGACAGAAATAGGGCAGTAACAAGATGTAGATGTGCGGATAAAGAAGGCGTGTTTTGGGGCGCCTGGGTGGCTCAGTTGGTTAATCGATTGGTCTGACTCTTGATTTCAGCTCAGGTCATGATCTCAGGGTCGTGCAGACACAAATTCTTTGAAGAGTGAAGAGTGAGAATAGTGTTGACTGGAGTTGTGTGAGTGAAGGGGAGAAGGGGTAAATAATGGTCAGATCATGGGGGCTGAGTCTCTAGAATTTTGTAGCCTGCTATGTGGATTTGGCTTATGTGGGAAGCCATGGGAGAATTTTAAAAAGAGGAGTTATTCAATTTCACATTTATTTTTTATTTATTTTTAAAGATTTTATTTATTTGACAGACAGATCACAAGTAGGCAGAGAGGCCAGAAGAGAGAGAGAGAGAGAGAGAAGCAGGCTTCCTGCTGAGCAGAGAGCCCGATGTGGGGCTCGATCCCAAGACCCTGGGATCATGACCTGAGCTGAAGGCAGAGGCTTTAACCCACTGAGCCACCCAGGCGCCCCTCAATCTCACATTTTAGAAGTGTGATTAAAAATATTATTTAGAAGTATTCATGTTATTCTGTAGGAAAAAAGAGTAGATCATAAAGTGGCCAAGATGGAAGCAGGGGGACCTCTTTGGAGGCTATTGCAGAATCAGTGGGAATTGATGACTTGGAACAGGGTCATAGTGGTAGACAGGTGGATAGTGGTAACATTCTGGAAATGCCTTTTGAAGGAAGAGTCAGGAGGACTTGCTGATGAATCAGGTGTTAGGTATGAGAGAAAGAGGAGTCACGGCATTTAAATAAGACTTGAAGACATTACCAGGAGAGGTCCAGGACTGAACCCTGGGATGCTCTGATGCATAGAGATCAGTGAGGTGAGTGGGAATCAAAAAGATGGAACTGAGGAAGTGCAGAGGAAAAAGCAAAAGCCCACAGGGTCTAGGACCCAAGTGGAAAGAGTGCTTTATGAAGAAAGGACATTCCATCTCTGTCCTTTTAGGTTTCTTAATCTCCACCTTACTTGAGAGGTTCACTTGAGGATGTGGCAATATCCTGAGCAGGACTTGGTTACTTTTATAGTTGAACATCTGGCAACCAGAAATGCTCTCCAAGTAATGGCTCTACATAGAATCATTTAGAGATCTAACTTCAGGGCACATCATTGAGGTTGTAGTAACAAGCCTTAGTGGATTTTTATATGTAGTTTATGCAAGAGTAAGGAGCATCTCTGAAGTATTTTAGCCAGTCCACATACAATGAGTAACTTTAATATCAAAAACAAGAGTCCTCAGGGGTGCCTGGGGTGGTTCAGTGGGTTAAAGCCTCTGCCTTTGGCTCAGGTCATGATCCCGGGGTCCTGGGATCCAGCCCCATGTTCGGCTCTCTGCTCGGCAGGCAGCCTGCTTCCCTTCCTCTCTCTCTGCCTCTCTGCCTACTTGTGATCTCTGTCAAACGAATAAATAAAATCTTTAAAAAAAAAAAAAAAGAGTCCTCATTAACATTTACTATGCTGTTCATTTCCCCTGAGGTATGAGCTGTGGATAAAGGAACACTTGGTATAGTTACTTGCTGGAGTATGGATTTTGTTTTTAAAGATTTTATTTATTTATTTGTCAGAGAGAGAGAGAGAGCGAGAGCACACACACAAGCAGGGGGAGCAACAGGCAGAGCAGGCAGAGGAAGTAGGCTGCTGAGCAAGGAGCCTGGGAGCATGATCTGAGGTGAAGGCAGACGTTTAACTGACTGAGCCACCCAGGTGTCCCTGGAGTATGGATTTTTTTTTTTTTAAGATTTTATTTATTTATTTGACAGAGAGAGATCACAACTAGACGGAGAGGCAGGCAGAGAGAAAGAGAGAGATAGAGGAAGCAGGCTCCCTGCTGAGCAGAGAGCCCGATGTGGGACTCGATCCCAGGACCCTGAGATCATGACCTGAGCCGAAGGCAGTGGCTTAACCCACTGAGCCACCCAGGCGCCCTGGAGTATGGATTTTTAATATAATATGGATTTATCCCTCCTGAGTATGAGTTTTTATTTATTTTTTAAAATTTAAAAAAGATTGTATTTATTTATTTATTTATTGCATGAGCAGGTCGAGGGACAGAGGGAAAGGGAGGGAGAGAATTCCATATAGACTCCATACGGAGCATGGAACCTAATGCAGGGTTTGATCTCAGGACTCTGAGATCATACCTGAGTTGAAATCAAGAGTTAAATGCTTAACCAACTGAGCCATCCAGGTGCCCCCTGAATATGGGTTTTTAATGATTGCCCTGGGGCACCTGGGTGGCTTAGTGGGTTAAAGCCTCTGCCTTCAGCTCCGGTCATGATCCCAGGGTCCTGGAATTGAACCCCACATCAGGCTCTCTGCTCAGCATGGAGCCTGCTTTCCCCCACCACACCCCCGCCTGCCTCTCTGTCTACTTGTGATTTCTGTCTGTCAATAAGTAAATAAAAAAATAAAATCTTTAAAAAAATAATTGATTGCCCTATGGCTTAAGCTTAATATCTAGAATTCTTAAAATTAATACGTTATAATTTAAATGCTGTAATTTTATATTAAATCTTAATATCTAGTGAGGAATTTCCTTCCCATCTTGTTTTCTTTGGGATTATTTTGGCTTTTCTTGGTGTTTTGTTTCCTATATATAATTTAGAATTAGATTAAAAAAATAGTCTGTCAAGATTATGACTGAACTAGCACTGAATCTATACTTCAGTTTTGAAATAATTGATTTGGACTTCCTGTCCATGAATGTGGTATACTCTCCATTCAGTTAGGTCTTTAATGCATTTAAATAAAGTTTCATACATCTAAGTCTTCTGTTATATTTATTCTTTGACTCTGGTTTATATTTGCGCTTTCATAAATGATACCTATTTTATTATGCACTGTATACTCAGTTTGAGGTTCAGACTTTATACCAGGTCATGGCACAAAGGTATGTCTGGATTCCATGCCATATCTCAGGACACTGAATTGAGTTTTTGTGGTTTCTATTTTATTGATAAGAAATTTATGAATGGTGCTAAGTTTCATTGTCCCTGGCCATGGGGAACCCCTACCTCGTATTCAGGAGTGGTCCTTAAAACTCCAGTCATTTAGGCCTGTGGTTCTGATGCTCTTATGCTGTTGCCTTTAAAACTTGCTCACTAGTTTGACTTTGAATTTGCTTTCCATTTTTAGCATAGTGGTTTTTTGTTTCTTGTTTTTTCCATTGCTAGTTTTGTTTTTTAATTTGCCTGTTTATAGCAGGCAGTTCTGCATTTTTTAATGTGGAAGAATATTTTCCATTTCATCTTATCTGATATGTTGACCAGTAGTCCTAGTATCTTAAGTGTGGGGCTTTACGATTAATAGATGGTGATAGGGCGCCTGGGTGGCTCAGTGGGTTAAGCCGCTGCCTTCGGCTCAGGTCATGATCTCAGGATCCTGGGATCGAGTCCCGCATCGGCTCTCTGCTCAGCAGGGAGCCTGCTTCCTCCTCTCTCTCTCTGCCTGCCTCTCTGCCTACTTGTGACCTCTCTCTGTCAAATAAATAAATAAAAATCTTTAAAAAAAAAAATAGATGGTGATAGCTCTAAGTTATGTCACTGGCTTCAGTGTTATTAACATCTAGTATTTATGAAGCATGAATTTCATTGAAGTGTAGGGTACTGTCCTTTTGTCTGCTTAAGAAAGTAAAAGTATTCAGTGTGCTATATTTGATTTTATCAATAAATAAAGTCGAGATAGAGACAGATAGATATTAAGAAATCTTAAATTAGACCTTATTTAGCTTAAGTTAGTTTACCCAAGGAAAGGTTTTGCTGTGCTACTATACTTTTTACATTTTCTGGTGTGTTCTAAAATTGGCCAATTTAAACATTTCAGGTACTGGGGCTCCTGGGTGGCTCAGTTGGTTGGGCAACTGCCTTCAGCTCAGTTCATGATCCTTGAGTCCCAGGATTGAGTCCCATGTCAGGCTTTCTGCTCAGTGGGGAGTCTGATTCTCCCTCCCTTCCCCTTCTCATGCTCTCTCTCTCTTTCACTCTCTCTCTCAAATAAATGAATAAAATCTTTGAACATTTCAAGTACTTCTGTAATACAGCTATGGGTTAAGAAAAACAAAACTGTCTCAGTAGCTGGACAAAGCAATATAGAAATACCAGATGGGTTTCAAATATCTAGGTCAGAAACAACTGGCAATTCGCTGAGATCCAAACCAAATACACTGTTAACCGGCAGCTTTTAAGATGTCTGTGTACTGAACCTCTGACTGAATTTTAACTGTAATAATTTGTGAACCATACTGAAAAACTAACTAGTTTTGATTTTGGGTCAGATATATGAGAGTATTCATCCAGCTTGTGTCTGTGTGGACTTTAAGTACAATTAAAAAGAATATCGGAAAACGAATTTATTTTGATCTTAGCCAAGATATGTGATAGAAGTGTTTCTGAAGATTTTCTTTTCATCTATTTCTTTCATTATTCTAATGTACTTCAGCTTAATATACTAACCATTATGATTTTAGGCCTATGTATGGTATATTCTCAATTGATATATCATAATGTACTCTTTCTAATTTAGATAGATATTTAGGTTGTTTTCAGTTATTCTTTATTAGAGATAACACTATAGTGGACTTATTTTTGCATATCACTTTAAAGATTATCAAAAATTATATCTTTAGGATGAACAATAGATGAAGATTTACAAGATTTAAGATTATTATATCAAAGGTTGTAACTTCTTTTTGGTTCTTGATAATTAGTGCTATAGTTACTTTCTAAAATGTTTTTAGTTTACAGTATGACCAGCAAATTTATCAGTTTTATTACAATCTCACCAGCAATTTTGATAGATTTTGTATTTTACTGTTTTAATTTATTTCGTTGATTTTTTTAAAATCAGGTTTTGAACATATCTCTGCTGTGTTCAATATTTCTGTATCGCTTCACGTGAATACACATAAACTTTTCAGCCATTATTACGAGGGTTTTAATATTTTTCCTATGGAAGTTAATGAATACATTTTATATATAAATATTAATCTTTTGTGGTATTACAGATTTGCTAAGACAGTTGTCTTCCAGACACATTAAGATTTCTGAAATAGTTAAATTAATATCCAGTTGTCAAAATAGTTTCATTGCATTATGAAAACAGAAACTCATTTTCGATGCCTCCTTATCCTTAGAACTCTGAGCATATTAACAAAATTGATTTTTTTGCCCTGAACTGTTTTGCAGATGCAGTGGAAGGTATTGATGCCCAGGTGGTAGATGGCTACATAATTCATGATCAGGAAAGCAAATCAGAGGTTCAGATTCCTTATCCTCTATCAGAAAACAGTCAGGTGCGGAGCGGAAGAGCTTTCCATCATGGAAGATTCATAATGGGTCTCCGGAAAGCAGCTATGGCAGAGCCCAAGTAAGACTACTCAGATATAGAATGTTAAAGAAACACATTTGAACTTGGCCTTTGCAAAAATATTATTTCATAAATTGTCATAAGTGTTTGGGAAGGGGCTAGAGCATAGGTGTTCTAAAGTAAACTGTTAAGTTACAAGAATGTTAGATCTGCTTGCCTTTGTTGACAGTATCATGTAGAGAATTTCCATTTAAACGACAGAACTATCGAGATTTTTCCATTAACTGAATATACTGTGTGGTTTTATTATGTTGTTGTAATTTAAAGGATACAGTTGCAACTGAGGTTTGAGTCCTCTCTAACTATTTGGGAGTTGGGGTTTGTGCTTACCGTATTTTCTGTTAAAAGTCAGAACAAACAGAGACTTCAAGGGAAAACCCTAGTTGGACAGGACTGGCTCTTCTTTCAGTTATTAACTTCTATTTGCCCGTAGCCCTTAAGCACTATAATTGAGGATGTTTTACACATGAGAACCCTCATGTCATTAGCAAGGGCAGAAGTGTTGAGAAAGCGGGTAAAGGTGTGAGTGGACTTACCCTTAGGACAGAGAGTTTGATTATCTGTGGAAGTAGAATGTGTTCATTGTGGAAACATGGGAAAATACACACAAATACAAAGATTGTAAAATTTATCCATGATTCTTTTGACTAGAAGTAACTATTCTGAGTAATTTGGTGGATAAGCTCCCAATTCAATATTTTCCCATCTGTGTATGAATTTGTGTGGTGTGTGAAGTTTCTCTGCATGTATTTTTCTTAATGAAATGAGGTAAAAATCTCGTGTTACTTTTAAAAATCATTACATCAGTATATATGTATTTAACTTCAAGAAGTTAGAAAATAAAAACCACACTTACTTCCAAAGTCCATAAATGATATTTTTGCATTTTGTCATTCCAGGCCTTCCATACATACATGTGTGCACACTGGAGATAAGGAATAAGGAATTTGTCATTCCGTATTTAAATTGCTCAAGTGTGCTATTGTATAATTTCTTTCTGCTTATCCTTTAGTACAAAGTTTATTGAAGGCATCGTGCTACAGTTACTAGAAGAAGATGATGCCGTGATAGGAGTTCAGTACAGGGATAGAGAAACCGGGGACATCAAGGTGAGAGATAGCCAATGTTAGTTCTTCCTAAGACATGTTTTTCCTCCTTTTTCTCCTACTCCTTTGAAAAGTAGGCTCACCGATTCACTCGTCTGATAGACTGAGTTTTCTCTAAGCCCTCTGTAACAGGGTGATTTCAGACCGCAACACATTGCTCTTCAGAGCTTTGCAGAACTCTGTATAAATAGCTTTGTAGACATGCGCCACTAGATCAGCAGTATCAAATTGAAATATACATGTGCAGAGAGACAGAGAGGACCTGGAAGGTGATAAAAGGAAGGATTCAATATAAAAGAAATGATTAGGATAAACAAACAATTGTTTTAATCTGAAAGGGAAAAGTAAGAGAATCTGCAGAAATAGCAGAGTGAAATAGTTGCCAGTACCTGCTCATGTTGGTTTAGTAAGAGAAGAGAAAGTGAAAGGCTAATCTGTTGGCGTTTCTGGGCTGATCCCTACCGTCACCAGCTAGAAACTGTACTCTGATGGGGGTGATTGCAAGATAACATGGGGACCTACATCCATGTGTACAAAAATTCTTCTAAGCGCTAGCCACTAATTGAAAACACGATATGAAGTTAGAAAATTCTAGAATAAACAGTGGAGTTGTCCTTGGACTTTGTGATGAAATTCAGTATTCTGTGGTCCACACTTGGATTTTAGTTGTTTCCCCTATTGTTCATCAAAGTGTAGCTTTAATCCCAGATGGTTTGGATGGTAGCGCTTGGAAGGCAGGCAGTCCTCTCAAGAGGAAGTGTCTCTAGACATTGGTCATTCATTAACTTGAGCCCAGTAACAGCTTCTTTTTTAGCATTATCTTCATTATCCTCTATTACATTGTCCAATAAAATATTTAACTGTTTTACAAGAATGCACATTTTAAGAGAATGGTCCCTTTACTGTGTATTTCTAACCATTTAGCTGAGCATTGTTTATCTTTGTTGTAGGAACTCCACGCTCCATTGACTGTTGTTGCAGATGGACTTTTTTCCAAGTTCAGGAAAAACCTGATCTCCAATAAAGTTTCTGTTTCATCTCATTTTGTCGGCTTTCTTATGAAGGTACTATAGGAATGTAATTGTAGAAAAATAAAAGCAACTTGGAATTTAGTATATATATATATATTTTTTTCCCCCCCCTAGAACGCACCACAGTTTAAAGCTAATCATGCTGAACTTATTTTGGCCAATCCGAGTCCAGTTCTCATCTACCAGATTTCATCTAATGAAACTCGAGTACTTGTTGATATTCGAGGAGAAATGCCCAGGAACTTAAGAGAATACATGGCTGAAAAAATTTATCCACAATTACCTGGTAAGAAATAGGATTTCATTCACATTATAATCTGTAATCTGAAAGTAAATATCATAAAAGGCTATGCATCTCCAGTTCTCACTAAAACTAGGCCAGAGATAGGTTGGCAGGTAAAAAACACACCCAGTCAGATACGCTGGAGTTGAGTTGTTTAACCAGCACATACAAAAATCTCCAAATTAAAATATAATAGTTTATGTATTTTTTCATATTAGTAATCAAATCATTGTTTTCAGAATAATTATTAGTATTGGGGAAAATCGTACTTTTTAGGTAGCCTGGCTACTGATAAATGGTAGCTACCATTTATTAGTATCTAGTATAAGGTGCTTTACAAACTTGATTTCATTTATCTACACGGTCACCCTCTGAGATAGGGCATTATCATTATCCCCATTTTATTGATGAGGGAACTAGGAGTCAGTAAGCTCTCCCAAGGATAGACTATTAGTAAGTGGTGGAGCCAAGGTCGAGGCCAGGTGTGTCTGGCTCATACATCCCCTCCTCGGAACATGAGAGCTGTAATCCATCTTCAAGATCTTTTTTAGTTTGGAGTTGAGTACAGAAAGGCTTTGTGAAATTTCAGACATGTTTGTAAAACACTCCTAAAAAATTGCTTTCTGGCCTTTTTTTTTTTTTTTGAGAATGGGAATATGTAAGGAAAAGTAAAAATTTAAGGTTTTAATTAAAATATTAAGAATATTGATAAAATTCGGGGTGCCTGGGTGGCTCAGTGGGTTAAAGCCTCTACTTTCGGCTCAAGTCACGATCCCAGGATCCTGGGATCAAGCCCCACATCGGACTCTTTGCTCAGCAGGGAGCCTGCTTCCCCCCTCTCTCTGCCTGCCTCTCTGCCTACTTGGGATCACTATCTCTCAAATAAATAAATAAAAATAAATAAAATCTTTTAAAGAATATTGATAAAACTGGAGGGCAACCTTGCTTGCCAATGGTGATATTATAGGAAACTGTCTTTGGAAGGGGTATATTTTGTTTCAAAATTGTTTATTTTTCAAGTTATTTTTTAATCTAAGTGAAAGCACTCTGTTTAATAACAGAATATTAACAGATATGAAGGTATACATGGACTAACTTAGATTTATTTTAAAGATTTATTTAGAGAGAGATTGAGAGAAAGTGTGTGAGTAAGATGGGGAGGGGCAGAGGGAGAGGGAGAGGGAGAGTTTTTTTTAAATGCTTTTTTTTTTTTTTTTAAGATCTTATTTATTTATTTGACAGACAGAGATTATGAGTAGAAAGAAAGGCAGGCAGAGAGAGGAAGGGAAGCAGGCTCCCTACTGAGCAGAGAGTCCGAGGCAGGGCTTGATCCCAGGACCCTGGAACCATGACTTGAGCCGAAAGCAGAGGCTTTAACCCACTGAGCCACCAGGCGCCCCGGGAGAGAGAGTCTTAAGCAGACTCTGCTGAGCATGGAGCCTGACACAGCGCTCCATCTCACAACCCTGAGATAACAACCTGCGCCAAAACCAAGAGTTGGATGCTCAATTAACTGCGTCCCCCAGGTGCCCCTTACTTAGATTTTTAATAATGACATTTTCAACATTTCAATACATTTGTACTTAGTGAAGCCATTTTTGAAGCTTTCAGAGGAAAAATAAATTATTCACATTTAAGAAAAAAAATAGTCGATAATGTGATATTTTTCGCATTTTTTTCTTTTATTGTAGATTGCCTTTTCCAATCCCAACTGCCCTGAGATCATGGTGGGAAACTATTGATAGGTTTATATTAATAGTCATTAGGTTATTGAAATTCTCCTTATGGGAATGGAACAATTTCAGCTTAGGCATTCTGCTCCTCTATTCTCAGATTACAATGGGAACTGCATGAAAATACAGTTCATTTTCTATACAGGTAGGAGCACAAAACTTTAAACTGGGGAGTGTCTCAGAGATGAGCTCTTTCAAGCATTTCATGTTATAGATGAAGAAACTGAAGCTCAGAAAAGTAGAGCTCTCTACAACTTACCCTTTTTCTGCCGTACATACCCTCCTGTTGTTTGTGGGTTGCTAGTATATTTCATCTGTAATTCCAAGAATATGGTGGTGATGGTAAATTAAGTGTAAATATGATACTTGGCAGTTAACATTTGGGAGAAATGGGGTGGTTTTTTTCCATGTCTCATTTCTGAATTTGCTTCACTCTTAGCTTTTTTGTTCATTCAGCTGTTTCTATTTAAATTAAATCTCTCTTAGAATCCTTAGTCATTCCTTAGCTTGAATAACTAGGTTCTTAATGAACAATCGTACTAATAAAATTAGATCTTGATTTATCACAAAGTGTATATAACATATACAGCACATATTGTATGTAACATATAATAGAAAGTATTTGTTTAGACTTGATAAGAACATGTGATAATTAGAAATTGAAATTTTATAAACCATTTATTTGGTTGGATGGGATTTATTGCAGATCACCTCAAAGAACCGTTCCTGGAAGCCACCCAGAATTCTCGTTTGAGATCTATGCCAGCAAGCTTTCTTCCTTCTTCACCAGTAAATAAACGAGGTACTGTTTTATTGGAGTGATTTTACAAAGGATATTGTAAATACTCAAATTTAATATTACAAATGTAATATGGGATGGAATTTATGCTACTGGGAGTCATACTTGGGACAGAGGACTGGTTACTATGAACACATTACTAACACCAAAATTAGTTTTATGATGTCTTGATTATTTCATAATGAGTGTAAATGTCATTATACTAGTTATTGGGGCTACAGCAGTTAAGTATAGTCCTAAATCTAGAGAAGGCAGTTTTTCTAGTGAGGGGTATAAACTGGTACTTTCAGAACACTGTTGATGAATGCTGTAGTCAAAGCCCACTCATGTACCAGTGTTCACTGTGAAGGGGTGTGCATGGTCGGGGTTGGGGGATCTTGTGCAGTGTCAAGGGTGATTGGGGAAGATGTGTCTCAGGAAATAAAACTGGAGTTGGGGCCTGAAGGATTGGTGGGAGCTCATTGGGTGGACAGTGAAAGAGGGACTTCTAAGTAGATGGAACAACATCTGCAAAGGCCATGAAGGCTGAGAACTGATGGCACTTTCAGTCAAGTCCAGTAGTTTCCTATGGCTGGAGCACACAATAGGTGTCAGAGCAGTGGATATGTAAGGTATTTCTTTAAAGTTTAGTTTTAGGGACGCCTGGGTGGCTCAGTTGGTTAAGCGGCTGTCTTCAGCTCAGGTCATGATCCCAGCGTCCTGGGATCGAGTCCCACATCGGGCTCCTTGCTCGGCAGGGAGCCTGCTTCTCCCTCTGCCGCTAGCCTGCCACTCTGTCTGCCTGTGCTTGCGCTCTGTATCTCTCTCTCTCTCTAACAAATAAATAAAAATCTTTAAAAAAAAATAATAAAGTTTAGTTTTAATCCTATAGACAGTGGAAAGTCATTTAAAAGTTTGTTTTTTTTTAAAAATAGCTTTATTGAGATGTAATTCACAAATCATATAGTTCACCCATTAAAGTTTATACAGTTCATTTTTAGTATATTCGTGGATATGTGCAACCATCACCACAGTCAATTTTAGAAACTTCGTATCACTCCAAAAAGAAATGCTATACCCATTAGCGGTCACTGCTCCTTTTCTCCCACTCCCAGCCCAGGCATCCAGTAATCTGCTTTTTGTCTCTCTAGATTTGCCTATTCTGGATATTTCCTATAAATGTAGTCAGTGGATCCTTTGTAACTGGCTTCTTTGAGGTTCATCCATGTAGCATGTCCTTCATTTGTTTTTGTGGCCGAATAGTATTCCATGTGTACATATACTACATTTCAACTATCCATTCTTCATTTGATAGACATTTCATTTGTTTGCCCTTTTGGAGGTCATGAACAATGCCGTTGTGAACATCTGCATATAAGTTGTTGCGTGGACTTAATTTTCACTTTTCTTGGGTATGGTAACTCTTTTAACTCTTTGAGGAACTGCCAAACTGTTTTCCAAAGGGACTGCCCCCTTTTATATTCTCATTAACAATGTATGAGGGTTCTGTTTCTCTACATCCGCACCGGCATTTGCTGTTAGCTGTCTTTTTAGCCATACCCCTTCTTTTAGGTGTCAAGTGGTACTTCATTGTGGTTTTGATTTGTATTCCTCTGATGGATAATGGTGCTGAAAATCTTTTCATGTGTTTATTGGACATTTGTATTTCTTCTTTGGAGAAATGTCCATTCAGATTGTACATTTTTTAATCGGTCAAATAAAAACTTTTATTGTTGAGTTCTAATAGTTCTTTATACATTCTAGATATAAATCCCTTATCAGATAAATGAGCTGCACAAACTTCTCTCATTCCATGGTGATGGAGTCTGTTGAAGTTTTTAATTTTCATAAAGCCCAGTTTATCTTTTTTTTTTGTCAATTGTGTTTTTGATGCCATATTTAAAAAGTCTTTGCTCAATCCAAGGTCATGAAGATTTACTTCTATATTTCCTTCTAAGAGCTTTATAGTTTTAGCTACTCCATTTAGGTATTTGATCCATTTTGTGTTAAAATTTTGTTTATGGTGGGAGGAAGGGGTTCAGCTTCTTTTGTGTGCGGATATCCAGTTGTCCCAGTACCATTTGCTGAAAATATAGTTCTTTCCCCATTGAAGTGCCTTGGTACTCTTGTCAAAATTAATTTGACTGTAGGGGCGCCTGGGTGGCTCAGTGGGTTAAGCCTCTGCCTTCGGCTCAGGTCATGATCTCAGGGTCTTGGAATCGAGCCCCGCATCAGGCTCTCTGCAGCGGGGAGCCTGCTTCCCCCTCTCTCTGCCTGCCTCTCTGCCTACTTGTGATTTCTCTGACAAATAAAAACAATCTTAAAAAAAAAAATTAATTTGACTGTAAATGTAGTGAGAGTTTTTTCTTTAAATAGTATTTTGTAGTTTCAGAGTGTTTTACATTTCTTTTGTTAAACTTATTTCCAAGTATCTTATTCCTTTTCATGCTATTATAGACTTGTTTTCTTAATTTCATTTTAAGATTCTTCATTGCTAGTGTATATAAACAATTGATTTTTGCATATTTATCTTTCTCTTGAAACCTTGCTGAACTCATTTATTAGTTTCTAATAGTTCATTGAAAAGTTTTAAATAAGATAGTGGCATGATTAGATTTTTATTTTAGAGATATTACTCTGATATGTTGTGGAGTATGGCTTGGAAGACAGATCAGGCTAAATCTAGTAAGACTATGTAATTGTTCCATATGAATGGTGAAAAAAGGTTAAAACTAGGTTGTGGCTATAGAAATGGAAGGTAGGGAATGAAATCCCATACTTTTTAGGATATAGAATGCATGCAACGTGGTGACTCATTGGCTGTTTTAGTGAGGGACAATAAGGCCTCTTGGTGGATTCCAGGTTTCAGGTTTCGGTAATTTTGCCAGCTATTTGATGATATTGGAAATAAAGGAAGAAGAATGCAAGTTTAAGGACGTGTGGGAAGAGGTAATGAGTTCACTTTTGGACATACTGGGTTTGAAGTGCTGGTAAGGCATTTGAGTGGAGATGTGTGGAATACCATTGAAGATGGGAGTACAGAACTCCAAAGAGAGGTCCAAATGGGAGCTGTTGATACACTATGGTTCCTGAACATAATGGATTGAATTTGCTATGGAAAAACAGGCTTAGTAAACTACTGATCTTTTAAAGAGAGTAATGCAGAATGAAGAAGCTAATTCCAAATGGACATAAACAACATGGCAGCGGTAACTGGTAGAATTAGAAATGCAGGTTTTAGTGGGAGATATGAGTTATACATAAATTTCAATTAATATTTAGAAGTTTTCCTTTTTATAAATTAATGTTTATTATATGTATTTTATATTTAGTTGTAAATGTAGCATATTGTGACAGTGCAGAAAAGAACTATCCATAATTTTGTCCCATTAATGTTATTATTATGGTCATCTATTTCTCTCAGATTAAATGAAATAAATGCTTTGCTGAAATGTCACTGTGAGTGTTAGGTTATTAACCAGGCTGACTGTGGCTGGGGAATCTTTTTGGCAGCTCAGAAGGTGCACCTAGAGGGCGGCATTCCTGCTTCTGAAGTTTTGAATCAAGGGATTCATTTTCAGATAAGATTCAGTCAAGGCTTAGTCCTCTAAATTAACTTCAGATAGGTTTGGGGTATCTGCTTATAATTGCTTTTTAATTCAAACCACAATGTGGTTGGGTATCATCCTCCTGGGCCTACTTTCTTTCCCTTAGAACCATACAGACATTCATAATGTTTATTAATTAACAAAGATTTTTTAAAAAAGATTATTTATTTATTTATTTGATAGAGATCACAAGTAGGCAGAGAGGCAGACAGAGAGAGAGGGAGAAGCAGGCTCCCTGCTGAGCAGAGAGCCTGATATGGGACTCGATCCCAGGACCCTGAGATCATGACCTGAGCCGAAGGCAGTGGCTTAACCCACTGAGCCACCCAGGCGCCCCTAACAAAGAATTTTTGTTTTTGTTTTGTTTTATGGGATGCATCCAGGATGATGTCATTATCTAAATTCTCTCATTATAGGTGTTCTTCTTTTGGGAGATGCATATAATATGAGACATCCTCTTACTGGAGGAGGAATGACTGTTGTTTTTAAAGATTTGAAATTATGGAGAAAATTGCTAAAGGGTATCCCTGACCTTTATGACGATGCAGCTGTTTTCCAGGTACGATATTATTCTTTGGCAAAAATGTCTCAATAGATTTTTTTCTGGGCCTAAGAGGAATGGGGCGTTATTGGGGAGATCAGTACCCAGGAATCTGATCCTAAGTCCTGGTCTTCAGGCAGTCTTGTTCAGGCATAAAGAACCGTGAGCCTGTGCAACCCACAAATTTCACAGAATTTCTAAATTTCTGTGTTTGAATATTATGTCACATTGGATTGAACAGACCACTTTGCTCATAGAAATTGTAGAGTTTTGGAAATCCCATTCCTTTGGAGATGTTTTGTATGTATATATAAATGATAAATAAAAGGTATGCTTACTTATAGATGATCTTCAGGATAAACATCAGTTTGAGGGGATTGTAAACATTAATTTGTGCTTCCCCCGACGCTTACCATGTAATAAGTGATCTTTTTCTTTTTTAGGCCAAAAAATCATTCTATTGGGCGAGAAAAACATCTCATTCCTTTGTTGTGAATATCCTTGCTCAGGCTCTTTATGAATTATTTTCTGCTCCAGATGGTAAGTATAGATATTTTTAAATGAAAATTACTGAGCTGCAAATATTTAGCACAGGAAGGAAGCTTAATTGTAAACAAGTTAGTGATTAGGAGAAATAGCCGTGTTTCCCCAGTCTGCTGGCTCCCAAGTGGCGGCCCTTTGTAACTCCATCCTTGAGCAAGATTTTTTGCCTCTAATCATCATGTATCCACCACCTTGTGTGGAAGGCTTAAGACAACCTTCCTGGCACTACTTCAGTAGTGGATCTTTATTAATTCCTCTGGTCCGGATCCAGGACATGCAAATCCATAAATGCATAAGTTGTGATGGAGGATCCTTCTGGCCGTGAATTAAAATGTAATACAGTTGTTAATCTTTTTCCTCCTGAACACTAGTTTCAACTTCTTTTCGAAGTAGTATTCTTTAAAATGAGTATGAGCTGCGTAACAAGTTTGAATTTTGTCTCCTATTACAGTGCACAAGTAAAATGAATCTACCTTTTACTCATTTGAAATAGTCCCATGCTTTTGTTTTTGTTTCCATATTTTAAAGTGGCGATGGTCAGTCTGTATATTAAGGAAAACGTGACTTAGCAGAAGCAGTATTAGAAATGGAGCTAGAGGTGACCATTGCCACCGCCCACGTCCAGCAGTGTAGATTAGTTAATGGTAGGTTAACGAAACTCCATGGGTAGGTTTTCAGGAATAAATGTAATTCCAGTCCTATTACTTGAGATATATACAACAAAGCTACTTCTGTGAACTGGCCAGGGTCCTAGTGATCTAGGCTTCGGTAACTCGAGTACAAATGATAATACAAGTACCTTCTGTAGCCTCTATGTGCCTTATTCTTGCTAAAACAGAAAAAAAAAAAAAAAAAAGAACAACAACTCAACTGATTGTGGTTTTCCAGTCAAACTTCTCTTGCCAGTTGGTATGGAAGCTGAAATGGCTGGGTGGGCAAGGAAAAAGGGAAGAATCAAGTTTTGAGTTGTTCAAAGTGCTTCTTTTTAAGCTTTCCTAAGCTCTTGATTTTCTTACATTATGAATTTGAATCTGTCAACAAACAATTTTTAAAAAGTTAATGAAAGATTAGAGGAAGAGAGTTTTATTGGAGTAAGTGTACCATATTACATCTTTCTTTTATCTGTTCTAAAGAAAAAATCTAGGTACACCTTAAAGAAACATTTATTCCAAATAAAATTATTGGTTGATAATACTATGTTGTGAGGGTTTAATCAGTCACTTTGAAAAGTATGAGAAACTGTACAGATCTAAGGCATTGTTAATGTTTACCTTCATAGTTGTCCTTTTACTTGATAGTTTACTGCTCAGAGATACAAGTTGGGTATCTTACAGACTGGGAATTTGGTTTCTAGAATTGTGTTTTTTAACAAAAAGTTTGCAGAATATTTGCATTATGTAATGAATTTACAACACAGTCAAGGAAATAACTTTTAAACAACTTTAACTTCCAAATTTTATTTTAGATTCCCTACATCAACTGAGAAAAGCCTGTTTTCTTTATTTCAAACTTGGTGGAGAATGTGTTGCTGGTCCTGTTGGGCTACTTTCTGTGTAAGTTGTTTTGTTGACACAAAGGAACCAGATTTTTCAGATTTTCTTTGGACTGCTCAGTTTATGAATTACTGCAAGTCTGTCTTCCTTCTACATTTTGTTACTTTACTGTCCCTAAGAAGCCCAATCAGAAAGTTGCTCAGAGAAATGAAAAAAGCAACATTTAGCCCTGTGTTACTTCTGGGAAAACAGTGTTGAATAGAAGTTGGTGGTAGATGAGGCCAAAGCTCTGATTAAAATAGAAGCTTGTTTTTTGCTGATGGGTTTAACCACATGATCTGATCTGTGGGAGCCATGGATAATAGAAGACTGTGTATTAAAAATTTACTTTGATTAAGGTGCGGGGACTTGTGAAACTCACTAATGGTTTTGACAGTGCAGACATATGTAGAATTATTCTTGAAAAGTCTGAACAGTAAAATTCTTTAAGTCTGTTCTCATTTGTCTATAATCTGAAATAGCAATACTGTTCCTTCTGTAAAACCTAAGACTCCCACAGGTTAGGCCATCCAGGTACTTCAGGCAGAGATCTCAAGAACAGTGAAAGAAAACAGCTTCACACATACAGTATGTCAAACGGACTTAGAGTTCCTGGCTTCTCTGACAGATAGGGGTATATTTTAAGGAGTTTCTTGTAAGAACATTTATTTGTCCCTGCTATCAGAGCACAGGCAACACAAGCTTCCAGAGTCCTCTGGAATGCAGAATATGTGTTTAGTTTTATAGGAGATATGTAATTAGAATCTATGAGTAAATTTTAATTGCTGGGTCTTACTAATACATGCATTTTTTTTTTTTCTCTTACAGCCTGTCTCCTAACCCTCTCATTTTAATTGGACACTTCTTTGCTGTGGCAATCTATGCCACGTATTTCTGCTTTAAATCGGAACCTTGGATTACAAAACCCCGAGCCATTCTCAGTAGTGGTGCTGTATTGTACAAAGCATGTTCTGTAATATTTCCTCTGATTTACTCGGAAATTAAGTACCTGGTCCATTAAACTTACAGGGGAAGCATTTATGAACAAATATTTGGAACTCACCAAGTCCTAAGAGACTTTTGGAAGAGGATGTACATAGCATAGAACTATCTCACTTCTAAAGTGGAAACTCTTGGACCAAGATTGGGGTTAATTCATTTTTGAAGTTATCTGTATATAAACATGTAAATACATACTTTGCAATTTAAAATGAAGGGTAAAATAGACATTTAAAAGAAATGATTTTATCTTAAATTAGTGCTAACACTGAGGAACTGTGGTTTTTCTTTTGAATTTAGTATCTGGGAGGAGTCATTGTGGGACATGCAAATAAAGTGAGGAATGAACTGTAATGTCTTTTTGTCTCTGTCATGGCCTTGAGGTAGCCTCGTGATCATGGGAAGGAAAACCAAAGCGGGATGGGAAATGCAGAGGGAAGCCTGTTCTGTGAAATAACTGATGTTGGGGAAGTTGCCTTAAACATCTCTGGACTTGATTTTCCTCATGTATCCTATGAGGCAACTTTAAGGTTCTCCTCTGGGTTCTTTGGAAACCATCCAGGTTCACAGGAACTCAATCAGGGCTTTATAAGTTCCATTATATAACATGACTTAGCCAGGCTAGGATTATTTACAGAAGCAGTGAATGAACAAATAAGCATTCGTAATATCTGGCATAATGCTTAGAAATCAGAATTCATTGAGTTTTCATATATTTGAAGAGACTGTGGACATCAGAAAGGTATCATAAAATTTCAGCAAATCCCTAAATATCACTAAAGTCACTCCCCCTGAAAGAGCAGTAACACATAACTTGGAATGTTACATAACTACTTCAGATTATAATGATAAGGGCAGAAAGAACTTAAAAGGCTTCTATAACAAAAATTTCTCTTTTTCACCTTGTCAGTTGTCTTCATTGAGGATTGGTCACTAGCCAAATCGCTCGTGGTGTCAGTCACATACATCATTTGCCTCATTTTAGCAGCATACGGTGGACCCATTCGCTCGGTTCTGTGAAAGTCCCCTCTGGTTTATCCCATACTTTTCTAGTTAAAATCTCACTGTCAGATTAGGCCCTTTTAGCAGCTGGCTTTCTTTGGGGGCCATTTTCACATAGAACCAAATATCTCACTTCATGCAGTTACTGATTACAAATGGAATACAGCAAGGTATTATTGAGATGTGGCTGTAGGATGGCCATGCACTGACTGGCTAAGTTCTCATGTACCGTACCAGCGTCCCGGTGCGCGAGAATTCCAAACTCCGTACGTGCAGGGCAACAATTCGCTTATAAAATGCTGTGCTCAGCCTCCAGTAGGCTGGACCACTGGACTGGGGCTTAGGTTGCTGAGGAAGGGAGGATGGAAGAAGCAGGTGAAGCTGGGGAGACCTACAGAAGGAATACTGAGAACCCCCCAGGGTCTCTGATTGGAAGAGGACAGTGAGCCTCAGACACCAAGAAATTTCCATGGTATGTGGTCCACTGATTGCATGGTCTCTGTGTTTGCTACTGGTCCAGCTCTCACCACACACCTGCCGGCCTGTTGTGGGTGTATCCAAGGGTGTATCCCACATACCTCTTACCTTCTGAAAGATATATTTTTTTTTTAACAGGATGAATATACAACTTTGTAATCACAGGCAGAATGAGAACTTTGGGTACTGGTAATACTATTTTACTGAAAATCCAGAGTTGAACAAATAGTTCTTTAGAACATAAAACTAAATGGATTTATATGTAACAATGACATTCACCATTTATAAGAGGCAGTACAAAACCGTGTTCTGCTTCTCCATGATACAAATTGCATATAATACCATGATTTGAACAATATTTATATTAACTAGCGCCATGAGATACATCTTACTTGGAATATCTGATGTTTCCCACAATTAAGGGGGAAAAGGCAGTTCTATGAGCAGCTGAGTTTCTTCGCTTCTAAATTCCTTTTAGTAATGGGAAGATTTAAGGACAACCGTTTCACTGAAGAAGCAGATGCCAAAAAAGTTTACAGTACTGTTCTGAATTCATCAAAAATGAAATTAGGCACGTGAGCTTCAGCAACCTAAAACCATGAAACAGAAACGTTAAATTACTCATAGTATTATAACTCAGAAGTTCACAATTTTCCACATGAAAGTCAAATGAGAACATGCTTTGGAGCAAGGGGAATCAGGGGAGCGCTGGATTCACAGAGGTGGACCGCTCCTTGAAATTGCTGGCTTCTGTTTCCACTGTTCCTCACCTCGGGGTCTAACTTCTTGGCACTGCTATCTGAGGGAATGCTGTACAACGCTCCCTGCCTCCTCCTTGGTTCTCAGAGGCACTTGGATCTGCTAGGAATGCACAGGCCTCTGGGAAGTACGAAGGGGTCATCTTGGGTCACCTTACAATTCACTGATGACCCATCCAGAGAAGGACAGCATGTCACAAGTGACAGGGTCTGAAAAGCACGCATTCCTTAACTCTTCTTAGGGGAACCACTGAGAGGGGTGGAGGAGGGTGAATGGGTAAAATGTAGAGCCAGGTGACCTCCAACTCCTAGAAATGGGTATTTTTTAAAAGCAGTGTTTGTTTTTTCTGATTATAAAGGTATCACCTGCTACTTAGAGGAAATTTAGCAAATAGATGAATGTAAAAAATCATCTCATCTTAACCCCCTAGACAAAACTAAACCTGGTAATTGTTCTATAATGAATCCCTCTAATTTACAAATTCATGAGTGTGTATGCGCACAAACGCATTCAAAATTAGGATCAAAAAAAAAATTAGGATCACATAATCTTGTGTCCTTTACCTCTGCTAAATCTTAATGAACATCCTTACACACACATCTTTGTGAACTTTTGCACATATATCCAGCAGATAAATTCCAGGCAGTTGAATTGCTGGGACCAGGTGAGTATATGACAAGTTTTTTTGTTTGTTTGTTTGTTTTTTAAATCCATACTGCCTTCCTATAGGATAAACAATTTACACCGCCATTGACAGTACTGAGAAGTCCTATTTCTCCAAAGCCTTCCATGCAGTGGGAGCCCAGCATTTAACTTTTTATCAACTGGAGTAAAAAACTGGGTTGGTGGAAACCGTAATTTTACTGTTATTTTGATTTGTGACTTTTGAATTAAGGTCAAACATTTTTTTTACAAATACTATTTGTATTTCCTTTCCTGAAAACTGCCTGTTACTATCCCTTGCCCATTTCTGTTTTTGTTTTCTATTGGATTGGTTATCTCTTTCTTATTCATCTAGAAGAACATCAAGAAAACCAGTCGTTTGTTAATATTTTCCCCCATTTTTTTTAAAATTAAGAGACATTTAACAGAATTGTGTCATTACATTCAGCATTCATAAAAGATCAGATTCTAAATTTTCTTTATGGTTTCCTCCTTTGTTGTTTATCTAGAAATTTCTGAGAACTCTTACATATTTGCATAAAATTTCTGAATTTATTGGTTCCATTTTCCAAATGATCTATAATTTTAGTTTGATACATGAAAGATGGGAATAGACTAAGTGGCTAATTTTTAACCAAATAATGAACTGTGCCAGCAATGTTGACTAAAATATTCCCTTTTTCCCCTTATTAGAGAGGCTACTTTTCCTCAGGTACAACTGTATACACTTGGATTTGTTTATAGACTACATATTCTGATCTACCAATCCATCTATTGGGTTTCATACCAGTACCACACTATTGATTTTTGTAGTTCTACAGTATTTTTACATACTTGGTATGTTCTAATATTGTCTTTTTAAAAAATTCTACTTTTGGCCTGAGGTCTAGAAAATTAAAAAAAAAATTTCCCACCCCCCCAAGGTAAAAAAATTATCTGACATTTTGGTTGGAGCCACAATAAACCTAGAATCTAATAAGAACTACTATTTGAGTTTCCTCATTCAGAGATGGACTTTGAATTTTTAGTTTTTTCTAAACTGTTATTTTTTTCTAAACTGCCCTTCTTATAGAGGTTATAACTCCTGCCTATTTGTTAATTCTGCAAGTGGAATATTTTTCACATCCCATTTTTGAATTGGTTATTAGTGTATCTACCTTGTACATTATCTAATCAGTTTTGTAAGCTTATTATTTTAATAGTTTTCTGCATGATTCTAGTGGGGATTCCAGGAAGACAATTACATCCTCAATAAATAATACAAATTTCTTTCTTTCTTTATGCATTTTAAAATGCTCACTTCTTGGGACCCCTGGGTGGCTCCTTTGGTTAAACAGCTGCCTTCGGCTCAGGTCATGATCCCAGCGTCGTGGGATCGAGTCCCACATCCGGCTGCTTGCTCGGCAAGGAGTCTGCTTCTCCCTCTGCCTCTGCCTACCACTCTGTTTGCCCGTGCGCGCGCTCTCTCTATCTCTCTCTCTCATAAATAAATAAATATTAAAAAAAAAAAATGCTCACTTCTTATTTTACTGCCTTGAGCCTGAACGACAAAAGTAGCAGCCAGAGTCAGTATGGCCATATTACTCTTACAGCACGGACTTTAATGGGAATGGTGTTAGCTTCACTACTAAGTATGCTGTTGCTAGTTCATTTTTAAAAAGTAGTCTTTCGCTTTTGTTATTTAAAAAAAGGGGGGGGGTGTCTTTGATCCCTAACCCACTAACTTTTAAAAATCAGAATCGCTTTTCAGAATCTATCCAAAGTCTTATTTTTAGTATCAAGCTCTGCCCTTCGAGCGGAAACTTATCAAAATGGAATTACTAGTGAGACAGGAAAAGGAAAGAATATCTTAGAGGGTAAAACAAAGCCATTTTTGGACACTCTGGCCAAATATTTTAGTTGCGGTGTGATCGTAACCAAATTTGCTGTGGGACCCAGGTGTTCGGGGAAAGGAACCAACCAACCATAAAACTATTTCCCTGCCCCGGCCTCTTCAGGACTTGCCTTTGGGACTGCCCACAAGAGCGGCTCCGGAACCGGAACCAGAACCGGAAGCCCGACTGCAACTGGGTGCGCTGCTGACAAGACACAGGCGTGGAGGAATGGGGAAGTGCTGTGCGAGGCGCGCTGGCGTCGCGCGCTGCGCGGCGAAGGAAGCGCCCTCACAACCGGAACCAGAACCGGAACCGGAAGCCCGACTGCAACTGGGTGCGCTGCTGACCAGACACAGGCGTGGAGGAATGGGGAAGTGCTGTGCGAGGCGCGCTGGCGTCGCGCGCTGCGTGGCGAAGGAAGCGCCCTCACAGCCTTGGGTCAGAGCAGGAGCGCTGGGCAGCCCAACGCGGGCTAGTGGGGCGCCCTCCGCTGAGTCTGGGGTCACCCTAACGCCATCTTTCCACAGCAAGGGCTTTAATGTCTTGTTGCGGTGCTTACCCTCCTCGGCAGCTTTGTGTACCGGACGTAATCCTCCAGGAACAGAAGGGCGCCCACGACGTCCGCAGGCATTTCAGGGATCTTCTGGCTGCAACGGAGAACACTCTGGATCAGTTCACGGCCTCGCACAGGGCAGGGTAAGTCCGCTCGCTCCTTCACGCGCTTTCTCAACACTTCCGCCCTTGCTAATGAGAGGAGGGTTCTCATGTGTAAAACCTGGGCAGTTACAGTGCCTGAGCGCCAGGGGCAAACAGAAGTTAGTAATTAAGAGAAGAGCCAGGCCCGTCCGACTGGGGTTTTAATAAACATCAAGGCTCTGTTGGGCCTTTCAACAGAACATACCAGAAGCACGAACGCCAGCTCCCAAACTGGCAGACGAGGACTTAAACCTTGTTACTGTAGCCTCTAAATTACAACGACAGACTAGTCAAGTCAAAGGGGAAGCCAGTCTCTGAACCCCCTCTTGATCTCCAGAACACGACCTAGAGGATAAGGTCTGTGCCGACTGGTTCCCATGGGCCTCCAAACATGATGCCCGGGGGCTGGCCGGCCTCCTCCCCCTCACCCCCTCAGCCCTCCACAATTCATCTTCATCGGCCCGCAGGTCCCTGAACAGGCCACACGTTCCCACCCCACTGGTCTCTGCTGCTCCAGTTTTCTCTGTCCCTGTACTTGAAAGTAAACTTCTAGGCCCTCTTCCAGTTCCAGCCTGGGTTCTGCCCTCTTTGGAAGTCCTCCCTCCTCCCTGACTCCTCTGGGCACTTAGGCTTTCATCATACTTAGAATCTGCCCCCAAGACTCATCTAACATTTTCAGTTGTTTGTGTGGGGGCTTCCTTGAGGGCCTGGGTCCTGTCTTTATCTGTTTCCAGCATCTGTGACTGTAGCGGCAGCTACTCTGTATTGGAAGGTGTCAAACACATGCAGCATCTAGTAACTTTCTCTGTGGGATCCTCCTTGTTCATTGATACAACCACTGTGTTGCCAAGCACTGTTCTGGGGCAGGGAATGCAGCAAAGGCTGTGACAGTCTTGTGGAGCTCACATTCTTTCTGCACATCGAAAGGAACTTTAGGTCTTAAAATTATTTCCAATTTAGGTACAGACTGGCATCTTCTGATTAACATAGGATTTCATGAAACTGGATTACCTATGTATTTCCCTGATGATTTTTTGCTCTTGAAAAGAAGGCTGAAGAGTGATTACACCTAGAAAAGTTGCCACAGCTCTGTACCTTTCAGTGTGTGGCCAGGGCTGTGTCTATACTTGCTCTGCTCACGGTGAGGGAAGGGAAAGGGCCTCCGTGTATTCCAGGTTCCTTATCTCACTTCCCTTAGCCAGATCAGAAACCCAGAGCCGCAGCAACACCTGCCTCCTGAGAACGTCTCTCAGGGTCTCCAGAAACATGCTGCGCCACAGCCACACTTTGTAACAGTCATCAGTGAGGAACAACCAGTCTGAAGGACTTCCCAATTCTTGACAGATGGGGAGCTATGAGCTGGGGTGGCAGGTGTGGAGGTTTCTTCCCAATTCCCCTTTACGGACTTGAACTTGGTCCTTGGCTCCCTCTCCATGGTCTGGAGCCCAGACCCAGCATTAGGTTTCTAGGTGCCTCCCGTATTCCTTTGCAACCAACCTCATTTTGTCATCACGACAATCTCATCTCAGACTTCCCTACCCTTCCGAACTACCTTCTGTGTTTCAGTTATTAAAAAGTGTGCTGTTTGAAGCAAGTCTCACCATCTATCCTAGAAAAACATCCAGCGTGTGTTTGTTGTTCAGTCTATTAAATAAGATGGGGAAGAACTCTACTGACTGAGGCTCTTGGAGAAAAAATGTCAGGATTTAAAAAGAATGCAAGGTCACTATGAGCCAGATGTATCCAACAGATGTCAAGAACCTGGTACTACAATTTTAGCTGCCCTGCACTCCACTGGGGGCCCGGGCAGTCCTCTCAAGAGGTTGACTGTTTTTGGAATCTCAGTACAAGCTTGGAAGCCACAGAAAATGTAGAGAAGAGGGTCGATAGCCAACTGGAACCCCCAGAAGAGGTCACAGACACGGTGAGCGGTCACAGCGTGGTGAATAGGAATAGGAACGGGTAGAAGCAGCTTATCTAAAGGAAAAGGAGACCTAAGGCAGCAGCCTGATGTCCACAATGTGGGGTGAAGCAAGGGAAGGAGACTGCATTTATTCTAATTTCAGAGTGTAGAGGAAGGCACAGCGAGTGACAATTCAGAGACAGGATGAAATTCTCCACACATCACAATCAGTGAGTTTCTGGGGCCAGGCCCACAGCCACATGCATCCAGCGTTGCCTTGAGAAGCGATGGTGCCTCACTAGTGGCCGGATCCCAGCCAGGGATGGAGGACTCCTGCCAGGGATGTCTGGGCACTGATTCACGCCCTGGGTGGAAGGTTAACTAAATGGCCTCTGAAATCATGTCTGATGAGGACTTCTTTGTAAGGTCCCATTAGTTTTTAAGTTAAACTGACCAAAGTGACCAAGCAGTAGTCTTCCTAACTCTGGATGTGCAACATGCCCAAGGAATTTATTTAGGTGCCTGCCTGCCTTTAGGGTAACTGAGGAGGCTCAGGACCCAGCGTCTCATGCAAATAACTTTTTTTTTTCTATCTCAGAAAAGCCACATTTTGGCGGAGTAGGCTGAGAGAAAAAAGGTTTATGAACCTTGTATCTGACAAGAACTTACGTGTGATTTCTGTTCCCTCCTACACTGCCACCCTGGGCTGTGCCCAGGCTCTGACATGGATGTGCTCCCTGACTCCCACTGAAGGGTATGAGACCATCCCACGCCAGTGCCCCAGCTGGACAGCTTGGGCTCTCTGAGCTCTGAGCACAGTGCCCAGGACAGCAAAGGAATAGGCCCGCACTGTCTTCCCCATGGGGGTCGCTAATCCTGGTCATGACTTGCTCATTCTTGCCAAATCACTGTGGAGTGCAATGAGGGGGCTTCCCCAGCAGGGTGACAAAGGATGGGTGCACCTTTGGTTCCTGCCAACAAGGTGTGCCCTGACTTGCTTTGCACAGCAGGGTAAGCAGTGAATTCCCATCTGCACTAGGGAGGTAATGAGAGGAATTTGGAATGCAAGGTCCCCGGCCCCCTCTGTAACATTAATTCCTTCGGTACCTTGTGCACTGCTCCACTGTGGAGCGGATAAACTGGCCGATCAGCGCCAGGAACTGTTCAGTGTACCGGGAGTGAAACTGCTTTAGCAGGGTGAGCAGTCCCAGGACAAGGGGCGGCCAGTCCACAGGGTCGGCAGGCTTCCGGCAGACCATTCCTGCAAGGAGCGACAAAGGAGGAATTAGACCATTAAGCAGAGTGCTTGCCTTTGGTGATGTTCATTCAGTGGCCATGTCTGTGATCATCAAAGTGTTTGGGGACCGCACCACTGCCAGCAGATGACTATCTGGAGGGAATGACAACTCTGGACTCATTTGAATTGGGCCTGGGGTCAGTAGGGGCTTCTGGTGGTCTGATGCAACATAGTAACAATGGTGATGGCGACTGATTTTTATAATCACCATCACTGTCTCTTTTGGGTAATACGTGCCATTGTAGGAAACTTGAAAGTTATAAATGAAGGTAAATGAGAAGGTGAATGTTACCTATAAGCATCTTCTGTTAGTGGCAGCATAGTTGTGTTAGATGTGCTGAACCACTCTCTTAAATGAAAGCAGTTTAAATCTTGGATAACATTAACTAAGAAGTATCTTTAAACACTATATTGAACGTTATACAATAAAAGATCTGCAGGAGCCTAGACACTAGAAAGAAGGAAATGTGGGAGTGAGTGAGCACCAAAACTGGTTTTTGCACTAAGAATTTCTTCCCCAATCTGGAGGCCTTGGCCTTCTGCCCAGATGGCTACAAGGGTCCAGGAGCTAGAGCTTAGACTCTTAGAGGGGAAACACAATACTGAAAAAGAACAAAGTTAGAAGACTTACATCACCTGATTTCAAGACTTATTATAAAGTTATAGTAATCAAGGCCGTCTTAGCATAGGATAAAGAGATCAATGGAACGGAAGAGAAAATCCAGAAATAATCCCACCCTTATATGAACAATTGAATTTCCAGAGATACACCAACAATTTAATGGAGAATGAGGAATCTTTTCAATAAACGGTGCTGAAACTGGATATCCTTACAGTGTACATAGAAAGTAATTTTAAATGGACCACAGACCTCAGTGTAAGAACTAAGACCACAAAGCTTCTAGGAAACAAAACAAAACAAAACATAGAAGACTATCTTCATGACTTTAGGGTTAGTCAAAGATTTCTTAGGATACAGAAAGGACAATTATAAAGGAAAACTGGATAAATCAGATACTATTAGTATTGAACATTTCTGCTCATTAAAGTCACCAGCAAGAAAATGAACAGGTAAACCAGAGTCTGTGAGTAAAACTCAGTACCTAATAAAGAATTTGAATCCATGACATATAAATAACTCTTACAACTCAATGATTAAAAAAAAAAAAAAAGCTATTAACCTAATTTAAAAACAGGAAAAAGACTTGAACAGACACTTAAAGATAGAAAGAATGCCCAAAAAGCACATGAAAAAGTGCTCAGTACCATGAATCATTAGGGGAAGGTAAATGAAAACTATGAGATACCATATACCACCATTAGAATGGTTAAAGTTGAAGACTAACATTGCCAAATGCTTCTGGGATGTAAAATGTATAATACTTCGGAGAAGGCATTAGGCCAGACAGGCTTTCAGATCCTGCATCTGGATTCTTGTGACGACTGGGCCATCCCTTACTTAAACCAGAGATGCCCAAACAAGTTATCCTGATTTCCCTAACCTGGGTCTTGGCAACTCTGAATTTACTCAATGCCCAGTGTACCAGACAATGATGGGTAATCAGAACATGGAGAAATAACCCTTTCCAGGTGGACAGCAGCAGCGATGCTTACAAAAGCTTCCTTCCTCTCTGAATGTGGCCCACGGAGGTTGTGCCTCGAAGACAGCCCAAGGCAGGCAGGCATTTCTTAGATCAGTCTTGAGAGCGACACCCAGCAAGGTTACATATGTGTTTTCTGGGTCTCCAAACACCCTGACGTTTCTTCCTGTTCCTACTTTTCATTATTTTGCCTCTCAGATTAACACAATCTAATTCATGAAAAGAACTGTTGTCAGATATAGGAACATCTCTAAAACATGAAGGGGTTTATTTGTTTTGTTTAAAGATCTGGAATTCAATGGAATAGTGAAATGCTTCCTATGAGCAGCTAAGAATGAGACCAGTGAACAAATAGTCTTTGATGAAGACAAGATTATCTTCATGCACTGACAGTCCATCATTACAAAGGGTCACGTATTCTTGTTTAGTTCTAACACAGAGACAACAGCGGGACAACACGACTCTTGAGATAAACTCCTAAGTCCACCCTGGGGTGGTTCTTTAGGTTGATTTTGACCAATATACAGAAAAGGACTTAGCATCAGGGCAGCGCTTCTTCTGGTGCCATGTAATATATTAGGTATTTTTAAAAATCCGGTTGGCCTGAGAGGTTGAGTAACTTGGCCAAAGTCACACAGGTGAGTGCTGGTGGAGCCGGAATCTGGACCCACGTTCGTCCCTCAGTCCCACCAGCAGTATTACCGGGGGCCACCGTGCTCTGCATTCTGCGGCGGGGGCATGTCCTTATGGGAGCTGTGTCTGGAATCAAGGAGTATTTCTGAATGAGAAAATAAAAACCTTATAGCCATTCCACATCTTTATCCTTAAAAAGTTTATGGAATAGGAAGGGGAAATAGCTCAAGGAAGAAATTCATTTTGAAATTGCTGGTCAAGAAGTAGCACATTTACAGGAAAGCGCTATGATACTTTTAAAGTAAATTAAACTTGATAGTGGATTTGACAAAGCTCAACTGTGATAGAAAGTTTGGAGGCAGAAGACAGACCTGGGAAACTCTTAGAAAAGTGTTTATAAAAATAGTCAAAATAAAGTGATCAATGGCAAAAAAATATTTGAGGCTCTGTGACTGCACAGGACAAACAAACTGAAAGACTTCGGTAGTTTGTTTGTACCAAAGAGTTTCACACGTCATCACAGGTATAGACCTCGTTAAAGTACTGGGGGTATGCCTGTGTCAATCTTGCCTTCACTGTACTGTTACTTTTCATACCACAGCTCCTGCTATGCGGGAGGCACACGGCACCCCTGAGAATGGGACGGTAACCAAAGGAAGTTTCTCTCACACCACCATCAGCTGCCTAAACGTTAATGAGAGAAGCAAAGATCCCACACCTTTTACAAGTTGGTTAATTAATCTTTGGAAGTTAAGGGTGGACTACATTTGGTTAATGGTAAATCCACTGTCTACACCTCACGAAGGGACATTTCACAGGCTCAAAGTCGTGCATTCTATCAGCATGCCTCTGACTAAGGAAAGATCTCATCGGTGACACGGCATTCTCCATACAAAGAGCTGGTTTGTGAGGTATTAATCCATTATTGTGTTACGGTGACTTCTTGTAAGGAATGCCATACAGTACCTAGGTTTTTGTTGTACTGAAGTTTTGGCAACTGTGCGATCAAAAATAGGAAGTTGACAACTGGAAAGTAGGGTAAGCGCTTTGTTGTGATGTATATCTGGAAAGAGAAAGGTAAGAAAAATTGATGGCTTCTTCTCAAGGCACAATACTGCAGAACCCATGTTCAAACGGAAAGCTTCCATTTTGCTCTTCAAGCTACCGAAAACAGGGATGGTTCCCCTGATCTGCTGCCTGCAGAGTCTGATGTAACACCACTGATCCTTGCAAACATAAATACCTATATAAAAATGAGCCCTTCTGGGAAAGAAACAATTTTGTCTGGAGATGAGCAGTTACTTTCCCCTCAGATCCTCTTCATGTCATTCCCAAAGGGAGAGGGAAAAGGGTGATGAGTGAGGATGGGACATGTCACGGAGCAGTCTCCTCGCTTGCTCGGTGCACACAGTATGGTCTGGGCATACCCAGCCACCTCCCTCACTCCCTCCCTCAGCTCCCTGGGAGGCTTGGCTCTGGTCGGACAGCCTGCCTCCAGTGCTCGCCCATGTGGAGCCCTGGGGAAGTCCTCAGGCTCTGAGCCTCGAGTTCCTCACACGACGATAGCCCATTTCATGGGGCTGCTGAGATGACGGGACACCACCCACAGTCGGGACTAACAGGGCTTCGCACAAGGTGAGCACTCATAAATTGTTAGCTGCTGATTAGGTTCACAAGCTTTTGTCCCAAACCCAGGGGATCATTCAGATTTCCTATTTTACAGGTTTTAGAAAGGTCATATAGGGTCCAGGGTAACACCCTATCATTAAAGTCATCAGTATTTTTGCACCAAAACACAAGTACAAACAGCCTTATGTCAGTTTGGGACAAGTTTTGCCACCATGTAAGATCTGGCACAAACTTGGTGAAAACCTTTCAGTTCACAGAGGTTTTTGGAAGTCAGACTTGCAGAAGGCAGTCTGTGGCCCCCGATTATTGTCGTGATTATTGTCAGCCATGAGGGAAGCATCTTTGGGCCCCAAGAATCAATGCCATCACTTAGCAGCAGTTCAAATAAGAAACCCCAGACAAACCCCAAACTAATCTCCTATAGATAAGAGTATCTAACTTTTTAAGGAACCATGGCCTGCATCAGGGAGGAAAAGCATGTTTATCCTATCACTCGTGGGAAACGAACTCAGGAAGGGAGGGGGCTTAAGAGATTGGAGGTTCTGGGATTAGAACCCAGGTTCTCCCAGTATTTTAGCAAGTGATCTGCTCTCTGGGCCAGATCTCCTTGGGGGCCATCCATCTCCCGCCACTCCACTCCATACTTGAGTCATTGACCTTATTCAATGGGTTGTGGATGCCAGCTGCCTCCAGGTAGGCTGTGATCTCGTATAAGAGCGTGTTGTCTTCTTTGGGGTAAGGGAGTGAAGGGTCCTGATAATGGGCTTCAATATCTGCCAGGAGAGCCCTATGTGAAGAAAAACAAAACAACACAGAACAGGGATAAACGTTAGAGATGAACACAATTCATCCAACAGTTAACACAGGCTATGATGTGATCTTTCCAGGCCTTGGTTTCATTTGTAGAATGAGGGCTTGATTCTCCTAATTCTTAATTTCCATACTCGTGATTGGTTGTTCAGTGGAAAAGGTGATCTAGAATTACTTTATCTTTTGTAGTTAACCCAAATCGAATGCTTTTGCTGTTCCAATTTTTATGAATTGATGGAACTGTTTTCAATACCTGCTTTGTCAAAAGCACTGACTTATTGACTGGCAAGAAGAGATTACTTATTTTAAAGTAGAGATTGGGAATGAGAGCCCATTGCTGGGGAGGTGGAGGATATGACTGTACTTCGGGACGTGTGCCCATAGCCAATCCTGGTAATTAGCACGCTTCAGACAGCCCTTCGGATGATCAGTGACTCAGTCCTACAGAAATCCAGGTGTGGATTTTGGTAATAATTGCTTTCTTAATCTGTACAAGTCTTTTAGCACAATGTCTGATGTGTATTAAGTGATAACTAGGTGTTGACTAAATAAATGAATTCATCAATAATAGAGCAAGACCAAGGGACAAGATTGAGGAAAGAGGCTTATAAAGACAGATTTGATTATCCCTGGGAGAGCAGGCTCTGAATTCAGACAGCCTTCTTACCCGAAGAGAGTAAAAGGGTAAGTACTGAAGAAATTGGGGTGCTAATCGATAATGAACAATCCAGGCCCCTGGATGGCTGTTTTGAATGCAGGCACTTACTTATTGAGATTCTCCAGAGCAGCTGCCAGATGTTTGGAGTCAAACCGACAAGAATAATTGAGTTCATTGGCAATCTGTTGTCTCAGAATCTGCATCTGCCCCACCTGGGAATGAGCAAGAGGAAGAAGGGGTAGAACACACAGAGCTTCCAGGTGACAGTGAGGAGGCAAACACGAAGATGACAATTTTTTACTGGAAGGATCAGTGTTCTACAGGAAAATCTAAGAATTTCCTGGACTGGCTCCATGGCTAAGACCAGCGTCATTCATGACGGAGCACAAGGATCATCTGGATAGACTCCTTTATGCCAACCTCAAGTATCTCTGAAGTTTAATATTTTACAAAGTGACATTAATGGTCAGTTATTCACAGGTTAAAGGTATCTGTTCTGAAGCTCAATTTATGATCTTTTGAAATAAGTTTTCCAAGCTTAGTAGCTGCTAATGAAAAGCCCTCCTTCCTTCATTTGTCCTAAGCTGAACTTTCTTGAGTCCCAAAAGATGCCGTATCACTCTGTTACTCTAAAATTTGGTGCATATACGCCTATCCACATCACCCAGAATTGCAGATCATATAACCTGGGTTATAAAATAAACTATAAAATCTTCCAAAAGGCCCTTCTAACAATGATAACCCCTCGTCCAAGGGTTCTTAAACTTGTTCTGGTACCTTGAACCTCTTTGGGAATCTGATGAAGCCTATCGACACGGTCTCAGAATAATTCTTTTCAATGTGCAAAATAGGGGTGCTTGGCTGGCTCAGTATAGCATGTGACTCTTGATCTTGGGGTTATAAATTTCAGCCCCACATTGGGTGTAGAGATTACTTAAAAATAAAATCTTTAAAATAAAATAAATGTACAGAATAAAAACATGTAGGATAATAATGGAAGTCAGCTGTATGTCAGCATGGCAGATTAAGCACTTCATTTCCAAGTAGTGATGAGTATAAATGATATCTGGAGATGTCTATAACCCCTGTTCAGTGATAGGAAACTATCTTTGGGTCAGGTCTGGGGCAGAGTTCAGATTGTTCCAACAAGTTCAATTTGTTGGCATCATAAAGTCAAAAGTAAATTTTTTGTGCTTGTAAATTTCTTTTCTATCTAGGAAAGCTGTCCCCAAAAGATTAGCAAGAGGGAGAGGAGGAAGCAGAGGGAGGACTGTTTTATGATGCTAGCAAGTGAGGGAGAAACAACACAGTGGCTGAGAGCAGAGAAAAGTTAAGAAAAAAACAGAATGGCCTTCTCTAAGAGCAAAGAAAAGATCTTATTTAGATAAATGGAGTCTGTAACAGTTAAAAGTGTTAAATGACCTCAGATGTGTTACTTTTGACCACTGTTGTTACTAGATTATTATTCTATTTACATGAAGGAAATAAAATCCAGAAAGTGCTCTAAGAAATCTTTTATTAATAGAAAAATACTATTATTCAAAAATTGGAATAGGGCAAGGCCAAGAAGATAGTGGGTTACTTCAGGCCAGTCGATAATGTTCTTCCAACCTTTTGTCTGGCCCATGTGCTTCTTGCTTAATTCTAGATACTCTATGTCCAGGAGTCCCTCGAAAGGAAGCAGAGATATGGGCAGTTTAAGCTAACTTCTTCTTTAAAGCATATTCAGTCTCCATGACTAACGTTTTCTCTTCCGTGCTCACTTACTCCAGGCCATTAATAAGATTCTGGAGGCTGAGCAGCCTGGGAGGTGATGTACTCATTCTACCTATTTGCCTTTCTAGAGAGATCTTTGGACTGTTGGTCTTTCTCCATTTCTCTGGAATCACACTGCCCAGCACAGCAGCCACAGTCGCATGTGGCTCTTTAAATGTAAACTGATTAAAGTGAATAAAAGTTAAAATTCACTTTCTCACTCCCACAAGTCACATCTCAATAACTACATGCGGCTAGTGGCTACCATCAGGCAGTGCAGAGTATTTCCATCACTGTTCCACATTAGCCAAAGACAAACAGACAAATCTGTCCTTGAGGGCTTTATGTAAAGATCACTGACTTAGACAAATACTTGGTTATTACTGAATTACCAGCAATTACAACTCAGAAATCTGTGAGAGCCACTGGGGAACCTCTTCGAAGCATCCCTGTTCATCTCCCTCAGCCTCCCATAGACCTGAGACTCAGGCCGGCCCAACCTCATGTCATTCTCCATTCTTCCTATAGAGGGCTTCCCAGCAATTATAAATTTAGCCTGGGAAGATCTCAGTATCTGGAAATCATGTGGCTAAGGGAGTGTCAGACATCTATAACAAGAGGATATCCAGCAGAGTCAAAGGCTCTGTGTGTTACCCACTCTAAGTTCCCAAATTAAAAAAGAAAAAAAAAAATGAAATTCACTGCAATTATGGGAAATAGACTGTGAATTTGGCTAAGACAGCATCAGTACCATCTCAATGAACAACCAATAAAATTGGGAACAAGAGAATGGAACTGCCCCAAATTCCCACAGCAGCCTAAATTTTTCCTGTGGTAGGTAAGGCTTTTAACTGTGAATTGGTTTTCCATCAGGAAACCTACTCTTTCCTACTAGACTAAGTGGGCTTTCTGCGGAGGCAGCGAGTGTTTCCTTTAAGTCTGTGTCTCACAGCAAAGGATGATGCTTCACACTTAATGACTATTCAACAAAGCAGTGCTGAATATCTTGGATCATCATGTGATGAGAGGAAGACACACAGAAGACACAGAGGATCCCCAGACCGGACACTATGGCGTGAAGACAGGAAAGCAGATGAACAAATTCTAAAGTAACTTAGATTTCCATCCAACAAGTTAATCTCATTTCACTTTCTTACTCATAGCGATAACTTACATCCCAGAGAACTTGGCTTTCTAACATCAGTGCAAACCCAAGAGGGGAGAAAGATAAATGTCCTGTTCTAGCACCTACTTGGAGATCAGAGCTGTACACTCACAGAGCAGCTCATTAAATAAACTTGTTACATCAGGATGGAGCACCATTGAGGAAGGAAGATTTCCATTTCTTCGTGTGAAAGCACTTCTTGCCCGAAGTCATTTAAAAACAAAACAAAATGGTTCTCTTTGGTGAAAGAAGAATGACAGGCCAATCAATGAAAAACCACAGTCAGGAACAGTTCCAGAATGTTCCAGATGATAAAGGACAACTAATTTAGAAATAACGATACACTGAAGTGTTGTATGTTAGCTTTGATGACAAGTGTGGCTTTCTTTGAGTAACAGAGTTTAAAAAAAATAATAATTAAAAAAATATGGTATTGATTTCACCCTCTCTCAACATACCTTCATGATAGCCTCAAGATAAGATGTCCAAATCTTCTGTGTTTTGGCAATGGCGGAAAAATAAATTTTATTCGAATTTGCTGAAAAGTTAAAATATAATTTTCTGTTTAGTAAAAATGGAAAAGCTAGCGTTACCTCTGTCTCAGGCCCCTTTCAGAACACTTACCTACTATGCTTTTCAGGGGGCTCACAGCATTCATGAGGGTTTTCAAAGTATCCTGTACAGTTCTGTCTTTCAAGATAATTTTCTGAAACATGCTGAGGAAATTCTAAAAGAAGAAGACATGCAAGGAACTAAATAATAATGAATAGAAGTATAAATATAAATAAATATAATGAATACGGTGAATAATACTTCAGTTAACTAAAGTGCTGTACAGGACACAGCCTGGCCTAAGTCACAGAATGCTATAAAGGATGACAGGGGGGCGCCTGGGTGGCTCAGTTGGTTGGGCAATTGCCTTCGGCTCAGGTCACGGTCCCGGAGTCCCGGGATCGAGTCCCGCATCGGGCTCCCAGCCCCATGGGGAGTCTGCTTCTCCCTCTGACCTTCTCGCTTCTCATGCTCTCTCTCACTGTCTCTCTCTCAACTAAATAAATAAAAAAAATCTTAAAAAAAAAAAAAAGGATGACAGGGAGGCAGCAACTTCCGGTTCCTGTTAGAAACATCCCCTGCTTGGAAGAGTTGCTGGTTCTGAAGAGAGTCTCCACTTCCTCACATGAAACTCCCCAGACCAGTCTACACATAAATATACTGTGCTGGCCAAAGAAATTCTAGTTTATCTCAGTTCTTATGTGTCTAAAAAGAAGCATGCATGTGTGTCTGGTGTTGGTAGAGGAAAGCATGAAAGAAAAGCTAAGTGAGCTCGCATCTCTCCCAGGGTGGCAGGAAGCACCTGAAGCTGAAAGGCTCACCTGGAGCTCCTTGACAATCATAAAGCACAGAAGCCTGTCTAACCCGTTCAGACCAAAAGTCCCCAAGGTGGTCTGGATTTCTGAGAAGAGGCGACTGCTGGTTACTTCTTGGTGAGTTTTCATATCATACCAAGTGTTCAGCTGGTCAATGTGACAGGTCATTCTAAAAGAAAAACAAATACTCAAAATCCAAAAGCAGCTCAGAATGAGCTCATCCTGAGGAAATGTGCGACACAACAGGATTTAGGCATCAGATATGAGGAACGATGGTTATGTGAGCTGTTTAATAACCTCTGTATCTAGGCACCCAGTGTATCTCACGGCGAATGCCCAATTACAAGGCAAAATTCCTTCAAAGCTGGCACAGGGGCCTTAAATCATTGTTGAGAGGGTTAAAAATATATGCCCAGATGCCATTTCTGGGGTTTGACTGGGTAGATCTGGAGTGGAAACCCAGCTTTTGAAATTCTAGTAAACTCCAGATGATATGCCCCCAAGTTAAGAACCAGGACATCTCTTTGCTGAAATGAGGCATGGGAGGAGAGGCATACATCTGGAAGGAAATGGAAGAACAAGATTATTTCCAGAACTGCATCCTACTTTTAAACTTTGAAGTGTCCTGCTCCTGTTACCCAGTACTGGCATTCTGAATGTGTCACTTGAGAGGCTCCCAGTGTTGATGAATCAATCAGTAATATGACACGAAAATTGGAATCCCAATGCTTAGTCCTATGAGTCTTAACATGGCAGTAGATGGAGAATCTTCTGGAAGGGCTTCAGTGACCCACCCTTGGGTATCAAGAAAGCAGGAGTTCTAAAACATTTTGGATCATTTACTCCTTTTGGTCCATGAGTCATAGACAAAACTCACTTGTGCTTGAATTTTTAGAAGTTTACATATGGAGTGTCAAGTTGCCAAACTTTTGAGAGACCCAGTAAGCTGGAATTTGAAGGCAGTACAGAAGAGCCATGTCATAAAGACATTCAACTTACACAAATCCAACAATGCACTCACTTCTGGACAGAGAGAGAAGGGAAGTCCTCTTTCCCTGGGTAATCCCACCAACCACACCACTCACTGAGCATGTGCACAGGGCGAAACACCAGACAGAAAACAGGAGCCTGCTCTTCCCTCAGTTGGGCTTAGTGCTGACTGCCTCATCAGAAGCTCAAATGAGAAAAAGGTGGAAAATTAGACATAAAGAGGGAAGTGTGCAAGTCTCTCCCTAAAATATTCTTAATAGCAATTCCATTTTCCGAGATGTTCACCCATGTGACTGTATGTGCACTGTGATCTACTGTGTGCAAAGCTATGTGGCCTGCCCTTGGATGGCACACTATTTGCACACTATTTAAGAGTTGGGCCCCTGAGTCAGAGGGCTGGTATGTGTCTGGGGCTACCACTTAGACCCAGACTTTGAATAAGAGACTTGACTTTCCTGTGCCTCAGTTACTTCTCTTTAACATGGGAAGAATAACAACGCCTACCTCAGAGACTGCCGTAATGAGTAAATGAAGGGATGTGTACCACAGGCTGAGAAGCGTGTGCAAGTGCATGGGTGTGTGGGTAATCTTCAAAGCTCAGGATCTGGCAAGTGCAAGACTCAGTGACTGGAATGGGACATTGTGCCACAGTTACACATGAACAGATGAGCACTTTGTAATCAAAAGTTTTCATATATCAGGGAGTCCACAGGCCCAAGTGAGTAGAACATTAGTTGGAAAGCAAGAGGAGCACAAAACTAAAAGGTGGCTGAACAGACCTTAGATTTATTTTAATCTCCATTTCCTTGGACTGGGGTCTCAGGCACACTGTGGAGAACACCCAGTCTCAAAAAATGTGACTCTAATAAGAACATTAGAATGGATCCAAGTGTGGTAAGAACATGGGTGTGATCTGAGGAAAATGTTCAGAGACTTCTATTGTCCACTGTGTTCAAGGCCCAGTGAAATTCAGATATACCTACTTGGGGTCTGTGATCCTCAGGATTTCTCTGCAGAGTCGACCAATAAATGTTACGGACTCATCCACAGGGGTAAACTTTGGTATTGGAATATGTGTAGACTGGTACATACTCTGCCAATCCTGAATCTAGAAACCAAACCAAACCATAAATATTTAGTACAGTTAGCCTTTGAACAACACGAGGGCCAGGGCACTGACCCCCACACAGTTGAAAATCCACATGCAACTTCTGATTCCCTTAAAACTTAACTACTAAAAACCAACAAAAACCAAAAAAGGCCCCCAAAACAAAACAACACAACAAAAAACTTAGCTACTCATTAATAGCCTACTGTTTACCAGCAAAGCCTTATAAGTAACATAATTAGCACATATTTTGTGTATGTATTATATACTGATTCATATAATAACTTAAGCTAGAGAAAAATGTTAAGAAAATCATAAGAGAAAATATATTTTACAGTACCACACTATATCTACCAGAAAAAATCTGTGTGTAAATGGACCCGTATGTTCAAACCTGTGCTGTTCAAGGTCAACTGCACATCTTTGATAAGGTAACTTATTTTTTTTCCACGTAGTTTTACAAATATAATGTTGCATAAATAGTGACAATAAATGCTCCTTGGTTTTGAAGAGTAAACTTTAAACTGCATTAATAGCTCCCAGAAATGCCACATGTAACATTTATAAAAAAAGAAATATCTGTGACAAGCGAAGTGACTGAGAAATGAGAAGACAGGAATTTCTGGCTTTCTGTCTTTAAGTTAACATGTATCGATGTAATAATAAAATTCCCAAATATCATAAGGCTGGAAGATACTTAATCTATTAAAATTCCAAATGAATCTTGTGAGTTCCTAATTAAAAACTTAACCCTGTCAACTATTGGCTAAAATTAGACTTCCCTGAAGATACTCTGAAGGTATTTGTGACTATCTTTTTTTTTTTTTTAAAGATTTTATTTATTTATTTGACAGAGAGAAATCACAAGTAGTCGGAGAGGCAGGCAGAGAGAGAGAGAGGGAAGCAGGCTCCCTGCTGAGCAGAGAGCCCGATGCGGGGCTCGATCCCAGGACCCTGAGATCATGACCCGAGCCGAAGGCAGCGGCTTAACCCACTGAGCCACCCAGGTGCCCCTATTTGTGACTAATGCTTACTGATTTTAATAACTATTTCAACTTTCTTCTTGGCATTTCTGAGGCTTGGAGCACGTATTTTATTTTTTAAGATTTATTTATTTATTTTAGAGCGCGTGAGAGAACAAGAGTGGAGGGACAAAGGGAGAGGGAATCTGAAGCAGACTCCATGCTGAGCATGATTTCACGACCCTGAGATGACAACCTGAGCCAAAAACCAAGAGTTAGACATTTAACTGACTGCACCACACAGGTGCCCCTTGGGGCATGTATTTTAAATGTCAGAGCAACAACCATAGTCCAGAATTTTCAAAATTTAATTAGATACCTTTGTTCTTAAGAAGTTATTACACTCTTGTTCCACGTTATAATTTATAATACGAGAAACTTCTTCCTGCCAAATCTTCAGACCATAAATGTTGACATAATCCTGTATATACTCAAAAGAGCGATGGAATCCATCCATGGTAGCCCCCAACTCTTTCAACTTGGGCATCAATTCACTTGACTGTGCAAAAGGGGAAACACAAATCTATTACACTGGAGTCAACCACTAATATCTACATTAGACTTTAAATGAGACCCCCTACTGGGTGACCACAAAGATAGTGGAAGACAGCTTTGGAAATGCTCATTTCCTGCCTCAACCAGGATGAGTGGTAACTGATGCCAGACATTCAGCAAAGAAGAGGTTTCTTTCATTTGGGAAGGAAGCCTCATACAAAAGAATATAAAAAATGAAAGTTGACAGTTTCTCTCACATCATTTGATGAATATATACATAAAACCTTAAAATACTTAAAATAGTTAAAATTGAATTTACTACAGTGAAAAGTAACCTAGATACAAATTTTAGGCCCATTTCTTTTTCCTTCTGAGAAAAATGAGCATATTCTTTAACAGATCAAGGAACATAAAAAATTACAGGCATTATAGTTCCTAAATGCTGTAAGGTTAACAATTTCTTTTAACTTTAAGAGGGAACTCTGAACTGCAGACATCAGTTCAATTCTTAAAATTGAGGATCAACAGGTGAAGGAAAGGACTGGTTTTTGGACAGGACTTTTGTGTCACACAACAGATTACAATATGGGATCGAAAAGCACATTGGTCAATTGTGCTGAACATCATGTATTAGGTATCTGTTAGGAGGAAAGGTCTTGTTCATGATAATTAGAAATAGTGTGCTCATCCATTCCGCAAGCTGGGCAGAGAGAAAGAACATCCATTTGGTCATCTGGTACCTTGGCTCGGGGGTTGAAGATCAATCCCTTATGAAGAGCAAAAGCAACGCGTTTTACCAGCTCCTTCCTTATTCCATCTTCCAGCAACTGTTTTGGATCCACCTGCGTGCAAATCAAAAAGCAAGACATGGCAGTAAGGAAAAGTTCAGTCGTGAAGAAATCCAAAGGAAAGACAGTTTCCAGAATCTGTGAGGGAGCTTTTCCAACCCATTTTCTCAATGACTGCGACTTGACTCCTTTCCTGTCCCTTTGATCTTCTACAGCTTGGACAGAATGATGGACCTTGTAACTCTTTAAGACTCAGTTGACTGCAGTAAAATTCATGATAATTTTATGACAGGACATCCCAAAGATAGCGGTCTGAAAAGTTTAAATTGCCTCTCATTTTTTAAATCATTTCATTAAAAGTAAAAAGCCCCCCCCCCCCCCCCCCCCGTAATGAAGGACCCGCCCTGGAATTCAGTGCCTGCTTTTCTTCTCCATGTTACCTCAGGGCATCTCCATCCCCATGAGCAAACTCAAGCCTGCAGTCAGACAGAGCTAATAATTCTCTTTTCTTTCAGCATTCTTGGAATGCCGTTTGTAATTAGGGAGATAGAGTGGGACTGCAAATCTGCTATCGAACTCTATAAGCTTATTTTACTGATTCTTTTTTCTGTAATGAGAAAGCATTTGTTATTCCCTAAAAGACAGTCTCCTGTCAAATTCATAATACATTAAATAGTTTGAACACAATCCTTTGAATTCCCTGTGTCTTGTCTCTTGTACTTCAAATTCGTAAAATGAACCATTATTTTACTTTTTTTTTTTTAAGATTTTACTTATTTATTCGACAGAGAGAAGAGACACAGCTAGAGAGGGAAGAACCATTATTTTAAAAAGTCATAAAGACAAATGGATGGGTCCATCTGGGTTTGATTATATTTAAACTTTAAGAATGACAATTGCAATGAAAATTGAGCAAAATACAAAAGCCAGAGAAACATGCTGATCTACATCATGACTAAGTAATCAGCAAAATCCACACTAGAAAAATAACAGGTCAAAGCCTGTGGGCTCCTCACCAGTTAAAGGAAAGGAGGAGAAACCTGATGATTCAAAAAGACTGCAAAGATAAAACATATGTATGTGTATTTTTTATAAGATTATTTATTTTAGAGAGTGCAAGTGGGGGAGGGACAGAGGGAGTGAATCCTCAAGCAGCAGACTCCCCGCTGAGTGTGGAGCCTGACACGGGGCTCAATCCCACCACCTATGATCAGGACCTGAGTGAGCTGAAGTAAGAGTCAGATGCTTAACTGACTAAGCCACCCAGGTGCCCCTAACATATCTTCTTAAAATGCAGTGTCCTGAGATTTACTTTTGGACAATAAAACTCTAAATGGAGAGACCGAGATTAGTTCAGGGCACGTGAGGAGGATTCTGGGGTAGGAGCTAGGAAATGATACTTCTGGACTCGGGTGGTGGTGGTAATAATCTATGAACCTACAGAAGTGGTTCTACAGCTCTCAGTGTATCTGTGCCTATTTTTACAATAACAGATTATAACTAGATATAGTCAGTGAGGGAAAAAAATCAAAGTAAAATGAAGTTTCCAAAGAAATACTCCTCGTAAGAATAGATTTGGTGAGAAAGAGTTAAATGTTTTCATGAATTTAAAGATCTCAAAAGACCCTTCCAATTCTTCCTAAGACTTTCACCTGTCTATGGCATATTCACTGCCTAGAGAAAGCCCCCTTCCCACAGCCCTTTCCTTCACATTTCTGTCGCTTCCTCTGAAGTTAACAACAGTTAATTAAGTTTTCATGTGGATCTTCCAGACCTTTCTCAACTAATTTCTCTACATATTGTCCTTAATATATATTTTAAAAATCTAAATGGGACCATAATATGTACACACACACACACACACACACTGTTCTTTAACTTGCTTCTCCCACTTCAAGTTTTAGAGTTTTAGAAATCTCTCGAGTGCAAATGCTTTTTGAATGGCAGCAGAACAACTTATACTGGGAATGCACCATGATATATTCAGCCATTCTCTAGTGATAAATGTCTAGATGATTTCTGTTCTTTTTAAAGTTTTACTTCTTTTTTATTTTTATTATTTTTAAAGATCTTACTTACTAGAGAGAGACAGAGAGAGAGAGAGAGATAACATGAGCCGGGATAGGGGCAGAGGGAGCAGGAGACTCCTTGTTGAGCAGAGAGCCTGGCTTGGGCCTTGATCCCAGGATCCCGAGATTATGATCTGAGCTGAAGGCAGACACCACCCCCCCTTTTTAAAAATTATTCTTTTTTAAGTAGGCTCCATGTCCAGCCATGGAGTTCAATGTAGGGCTTGAACTCACCACCCTGAGATCAAGACCTGGGCTGAGATCAAGAGTCGGATGCTTAACCAATTGAGCCACCCAGGCACCCCTTTATTCTTTTTAAAATAATTTTTTTGGTCGCCTCTAACAATGTACATTTATACATACATCTCTGTGTATATCTTACTTGTTTTAAGTCCTATGGATTAAAGTCAACTTCTACTTTTTTTTTTTAAGTAGGCTCCATGTCCAATGAGGGGCTTGAACTCACAACCCTTAGTTCAAGAGCTTCATGCTGTATGGACTATGCTAGCCAGGTGCCCCAACTTATACCCTTTACAAGTGTCTGAAACAGATGCTTAATGTTTGAGGTGTAAAGACTAGTGGGGGGCCACAGGATCTGTTACAGAAAGCCCTGAGTGGTTAGACTGGCAGAGACAGTCTGCTGGGTTGAATGTGGTCAAGATGATATTCCCTCTGTTTTCATCTGAAAGACTGTGGCAAAAGATCTGCAATTTTCTTAAGGAGGCTTTCCTTTGATAATTTTACTAATTATTAGGTTTTATTACATCCTATATTGGTCACTTTGCATGTAAGTCTGGTCCGAGGACGTCTTACCACTTTATGGATTTAGTAATTCAGTGATAATGCAGAGAGTATGCATGCGGGTTATCCGCACGTGATAACCTGCAGTTTACTCTCTGTGTATCAACTGAATTAAACTGGTATCAGGCCTAAAGCATGTTCAGTGGATTCTGTTAATATTCTAGGGGCACAATGGGGGGGCGGCTCAGTCGGTTAAGTATCTGCCTTTGGCTCAGGCCATGATCCCGGGTTCCTGAGATCAAGCCCTTCATCAGGCTCTCTACTTAGTGGGGAGACTGCTTCTCCCTTTTCCCGTTCCCTACGCATGTTCTCTCTTGCTGTCTCTCTCCTTCAAATAAAGAAATAAAATCTTAAAAAACAAATAAAATATCACTGCTTTAAAAAAAATTCTAGGGCACAATAGTATTTCAACATCCTTCAGAAACCCACACACTGAAGTTCCATTTTTATTTAGGTTCATTTCCTATATTTTCTTGGATTTTAGTAACACAAATGTTGATCTGGCAATTCAGTAGATACATTTTTTTTTTAATATTTTATTTATTTATTTGACAGAGAGAGATCACAAGTAGGCAGAGAGGCAGAGAGAGAGAGAGGAGGAAGCAGGCTCACTGCTGAGCAGAGAGCCCGATGCGGGACTTGATCCCAGGACCCTGAGATCATGACCTGAGTCGAAGGCAGCGGCTTAACCCACTGAGCCACCCAGGCGCCCACATTTTTTTTTTTTAAATCAGTAACATGTAGCGTCTACTGATACCAGATAAATGAAAAAGAAATAAAAGCACCGTGAACCCTGTGCATGAGCACATCACTACTCATCATAGGATTACAAATGAGAACAGCATTGAGATAACACTTTATACTCCTTGGGAGAGCAAAACTTAGAATGTGGACACCGACAGCTATTGGGTAAATTTTTGTGGGCAGACATTTCATGAAACAGCCCTTTCAGAAGGCAATCTGGTGGTATTGAGAGAAATTAAGTGACCTGGGGCACCTGGGTGGCTCAGTGGGTTAAAACTTCTGCCTTCAGCACAGGTCATGATCTCAGGGTCCTGGGATCAAGCTCCGCATCGGGCTCTCTGCTCAGCAGGGAGCCTGCTTCCCCTTCTTTTTCTGCCTATCTCTCTGCCTACTTGTGATCTCTCTCTGCCAAATAAATAAATAAAATCTTTAAAAAAAAAAAAAAAGCTCAGTGACCCACTCCTGGGGATGCAGATTTTGGAGAAATTCTTGCATGGTGTACAGTAGAGACATTTTCAGATCATGGGAGTGTTGGGGGTGAAAACAGACCATATGGGTGTCTATGTCTCAGGGAATGGTTAAGTGGAATGTGAAATTCTATGCAGCAGTAAGAAGTAACTAATTGCCCAACTCACAGCAACGTAAGTAAATTCTAAAAGCAATAACTAGTGAGAAGAGTTGGAAAGGGAATGGGCCTTAGGGCACAATAGGATGTAGAGAAATCAAACACATACACACATAAAGTAACACCTTGTGCTTAAAATGCAGATACTCGCCTCCTTGGGGACAGAAATCAAACATACAGAGTGGGTGCTACCGGGGATGGGAATGACCATGAGCATGCAGATGAGAAAGAAAAGATGAAGAGAGGAGCTTGCATGCATGTGTGATGACAATGGCCAGACCATGACAATGGGGTAGGATTATCTCAGCTCTCTGCACCTGAGATGCAGTATAAAAATACTAAAAGGAAAGAAGGGTGGGAGAGAGTGAGCCAGTTGTTTGGTCAGGGGAATCGAACCATTTTGTTTTGTTATTACAAAAACTCAATAAAATTGATTTTTCTTAGATTTAAGTAATTCCTGGGTATGGATGAAAAAAATCAGGATTATAATGCTCTCTCTTCCTCCATCAGTAAATTAATAGCATGGAGATCAAGAGCTGAATGTGAAACAGCAAGGGACACAAGAGGACCATGTCATTCCCTGTTCCCCATGGGAGAACCACCACAGTAATCCAAAGAACGAGTCTATGAAGTCACGTGGACCAGCATGAAAGCTATTACCTTGATGATGCCAACCAAAGTTGTCTTCATCATTAAGATGCCTTCAGTAAAAATGGAAATAGCATGAGTGAGCTTGGCAACCTTTAACAAAGAAAAAGAAGTTAATGAAGTACTACAGATGAAAGATCCATAATTTCTACAGGAAGTGAAATTAACTGGCTGATAGTCCAGGAATGAACCAAGACTGCAGAAATGATGTGCCCTGGTCAGAAATGAGGTGCCATGATGGAACTGAGAGACTACTGTTAGCCATGCTGGGAATGGGGTCAGCAGACATGAGGTCGTTCTTTAAATGCTGACCAATCACCTCCCCTTCTTTGGGCCTCAGTTTCCTATGCATAAAAGGAAGACAGGTTTCCATGAGATGGACGGTCCTTTCCACGTAGAAAAGGCTCATCAAGACCCTAACAAGGTAATCTCCCCTTTCCTGCCTTCTACATTTTCCCCCCAAGCAACACAAGACCAATGCTATATTTTTGAGTGTGAATAAATACCTAAATTCAAAGCTTGACTATGCAAATTCCTGATGTAATTTTTGGAGTTGTGTCAGAGAGGATTTAAAACTGACACTGGGATGTAATGTGATGGCAGCGAATTCCTATTGTCAGTTTCCCCCTGATTTCACTCTCACATCTCTTGAGCTCAGGGGGAAGGAAAAGCAGAGGTATTTGGGAAGAACAAACCAAACAACCCTGAGGCTCCTTGACTACTGAGTGGGCTTAAAAGTGTGGCTGGAGGAATTGGTTAATGGAACCCAGGTAACTTTGAGCCACTGATCTGATGTACAAAGCGGGAACCCGAATGTGAAAAGTCTTGGCAAACTACACCCCAGAAAGAAGGGCTGATTCACCAGGACTGTTCGGGAGAAAAGTGACCAGTTGAGCCCCACTTCTTCTGAGGACACTCAAGCTGGCGGGGCTTTAAATAACTCTGGGACCAAGTAACAGATACAGGTATGGCTGCACTAACTTGGCACAAGTAGGTATCACTGAGAGTAGGAAAAAAGAAATCAGAATTGGTCTGGTGGTCCTAGGGATATGGGAGGTGACATGGACCTGGGACACGTCATGGTTTGGGTTTTAAATATCAAAAGACAGAAGTCAGAGGGACACGCCACCTCATATCGTGGGCCAAGCTGAGCGTAGTCCCTCAGCTTGTCTTTGTCCAGGCGGGTCGGCACTTCAATGATATCGTGGGTCTGAAGCTTTATGATCTTTAGGAGAGAAGTAAACATGCTTTCTGGAATGATCTGCAAAACCTTTAGTGAAAGAGGAAAGGAAAAACAGTTGACATCTTTTATTTTGCAACCGATAAATGCTAGGACGGCAGGAAGACAGTACCAGTGTGTACAAGGAGCCTGTCTACAGGAAGGGATGGTAAGGGACTTAAGAGCTATTTTAACATCTGCTCTCAGGTACACGGCTACCTTCCTTCAAATATCAACTGCTCACAGGATATAAAGCTAGTCCTCATATACATGGAGCAAAAAGATGTATCTTTTCCACATTATAAACTCTTCAAAGACTGAATATCAGAGGTGTTAGTAGCATGGCTATAGAGTACTCAGTATGTGACACAGGTAAATTCTGAACCCAGGTCTGTTGGGCTCCATGCTGTACCGTAAGTTATTGAAACAAGGACCAAAATTCCTCTGAAATCTTTAAGTTCTAAGTAGGATATGCTGGATCTAAACCAGGCTCTCTTCCCAGCTAGCTCTGTGACTTTGTAGAAACCAATATAATCTCTACTTCAGTTTCTATACCTACAAAATGGGGATTAATACTACCAGCGTTTAAAAAAAAAAAAAAGGTGTAAAAATTCTTTGGAAGTAAAACACATGTCCATATCCATAGTACCAGTAAGAATAGGTTTATGTTCAGATATTGCAAATTTCTGCAGTCAAGTTAAGAATACAGGAAGGAAACATGGGTATACTTTTTCTAGGGCCCCAAGAGTCCTTTTTGTCTTTAAATAGCAGCTAGTTTGCCAATAAAATAAGATCACTTTGATGCATTTCTTACCTTTCTCACATAGGACACCAATTCACCAGAGTAATATTGAGACACACTGAGAAGATCAGGACTATTTGCTTGATTAATTCGAAGAAGGGGAAGATCAAGGGCAGAGGCAAGCTGAAAGAAAAGTAGGTATATCTGTTTCTCTATCTCAAAAAGTCCTAGAAATCTCTCTTTCTACAAAGAGTATCATATAACAAAGCTCTTGGGTCCTGCCCAGGAGAAAGCTACAACCACTGAACTTCATTAAAGTCATTAATGACCATATTAATTTGTCATTAATAAAAAATAATGAGTTATTAAGGACATTAATTAATAAGTTAATAAAAGTAATGATAAAATGACAACGATACAGTTTTTTAAACACAACAGTCTTCGACTATGGCAGTGGTTCTCAAACTCTGGTCCCCGGACCAGCAGCATCAGCATCAACATCAGCTGGGGACTTGTTACAGATGCTGTTCCTTGAGCCCCACCCCAGATTTACTTAATTAGAAACTTTGGGGGCGAAGCCCAGCCATCTGTGTTGTGACAGGTCTTCCAGGTGATTCTGATGCCCCTCAGGTTTGAGAGCTACTGTGCTACAGAAGTCAGCTCCTCTTGGATGGAAATCACCGGGACAGATGGAACACTGTACTGAATCCAACTGAAGATGTCACATGTACAGTGTGCCATTATTTTATGTACCACTCAGAAAGAAAGAAAACACTGACAACTGAACTCTGATGTGCTATCAATTATAAAATCATTGCCATTTACAGAGATGTTTAAATAGGAAAGTGCACCTAAGCACTGGTGTATAAGGTGACTCTGTCAGAAGACACTGAGTCAATTATTTGCTCATTTATCTCGATCTGAAGTCACCTCGAGAGCAAGGGCCCTCCTTGTGTTGTTCACCACTATTCCCTCATCTTTAGAGGAAACCCTGCTTTGTAGCAGATGCTCAACAAGAATTTTTTAAATGAGTAAGGAAAAGGACTTAATTCACATCTAGAGAAAAAAGGACCTTGGTAGAACTTTAAAAATGTATTTTTTTTAGTACCACATTTTTAGTACCTTAGTAGAACTTTAAAAATGTTATTTTTTAACTTAAAAACTATATTCTGTAAGACATCCAACTTATGTTAACTGAAACTTCAAATATGCATGGCATCTTTTGAAACTGTGCTCTTATGGGAAAACTGCTAACAATTTTTAGTCTTTAAAGAGACTTAAATTACCTGACTCTCTAAAAGAAGAAAATCTTGGACTGAATTCATGCATGAGGTAGTAATGAGGACCAGTTCCTCCCTAGTGACTGAGAATGTGATCTAACTATTCTTTGCTTACCTTAAGGAATGTAGCTCTGAGTTTAGTAACCATAGATGGGTTTACCCTTATGCTCTCTTGCATGATGGATGTGAATCTGTAAAAGAGATCAATGGTAAGGAGAAACCATGGTAGCCTTCATCAAGGGGAAATGTTAGGCTGGTCACATTACCTGTCAATTAACTGCCAAGCAAAAGAAAGGTCCCCAACTATCTGCATTGTGATCAGGACCTCTTCTTTAATGTTAATGGTTCGGATCATTTGGTGAAGAAACTTGCGAGTATCAGCAAGAAACTGACAGACTTGCAGATTTGATTCCAACTGGTGAAATTCTTGAACCTGTGTCACATAAATACATTTAATTAGAAAATTCCAAGTGGCTTTGGTGGTATTCGTTTTTCCCTGAAAACACTTCAAGAAAGGCACGCTACTCACTAAGAATTTCTTGGCAAAATTTTCATTTCAAATGATAATTTTAGAAATGTATAAGCCAAGTCATAATGTAAATGCACAGGTTTCTAGAATTAGAAAATGTTCTACTCTTTTTACTGTGTATGTATATGACATAATGAGTGGATACTTCCATCTTTCATCTTAGTCTCAATAAACACATATTAGAAAATCCTCTTAATTCTGAAGATTTGCAGGTTTGCTAAAAACAGAGTAAAAGTCACATCACAACCAGGGTGTTGGCATTTGGACATTATTAAGTTCTTTTTGTTGGATTCCTTAAAATAAAATAACTCTCCAGCATTCTGAAGTTGTAATGTATATAATTCAAGGTGCCTGGGCCATTGCTGACAAAAATAACACAAATGATAAAAAAGCCTCTGACATTTACCAAGTTGTTTATAGTTGTACTACAAAGTAAAAGATCCAGGAAACAAGCAAAATAGGAACATTACAAGTGGGGAATTGTTGGCTAGGGAAACTGATGCACTAACAATGGAGAACTGTTTTGTGCTGCCATTAACAATGACTAACAGACGTCTCAAAAAAAAAAAAAAAATGAAGCCTGTAGGAAAGTATGCCAAAAGTATTACTTCTGTCTCTAAAGAGATATACTTATACCAGTTGAACAGGGTTCCAAGTAAGTATGGATGATGTTTTAAATAGCTGATGGTTACTGTTCTCATCCTTTTGTTTATTTTTCATTTTAAACCTAGTTAAGCATACAATTAAAATTTCAGGAGTGGGAAAATATAATAATTCTTTTTGAATTTGAGTAGATAATATTTGAGTAGATGAAAAACTATTTCTTTTTTTCTAGAAAAGAAAACATCACTTATAGGCATATGATCATTATACAACTATGGTTATTGGCTGTGTACTCCTCTGTTGTCCCCCACCCCAAACTCTTCCCCAATTTAGAAATGGTGTCTACAGTGTGGTCTTGTTTTAGTTCTTGCTGTCTTACCACAATTTCCCTGGTTTCTATATTGTTTTCATAATTATTTTTCCAAGACTATATGTTTCTGCAAGTGGAAATGTCATCAGTTTTGTCAGCATTCTCTTCATGCTGATCACTTTCTTATTCTCCCAATTTTAGGACACTGGATATAATATTACAATGAGCAGAGTATGCCTTTTTTGTCTTCTGATGAAATATTCTCTCAGATATATTTCCGGCACCAGATTGCTGGGTGGGTTGGAAACTATGATTCATGATCCAAGCGCCCCCCTTTAAGAAGGGTTTTCTTACCTCCTCCAAAGCTTGTATGAGCTGCACCGTTTTCCTGCCTGCAGCAGTGGAATCATCGTGATTTAAAGACATGATCTGTTTTGAGATCTCTCTGAACCAAGCTTGCAGGTTTTCTACAAACACAGAAACAAGGAGAGACTGCTGAGACCCCAGGATTCCTGTACCTGTGGCTTTGAATCTACTCAGGAACCCTTTACAGATCTAGGTCTTGTTCACAGAGTTCTCGCTGGGTACCTGACATTGCCCTCAGGGATTCTCCACACAAGAACCACCAGAGTGCGTTGGGCATGTGACCTGGGAGAAGAGAGAGAACTTTCTACGTCAGTGGCTCAGTGAACGCAAGTGTGCAACGATGGGCACAGGAGTGGGGAGGAGTCAGGAAGGAAATGAGAGCTGGGATAGAGAGTTCCCGGCGCGGGTGTTCTGGAGAAGTGAGGATGGGTAGAGAGAGAGGCGCAGGGACATTTGGTCTCTAGGTGAGGGGACAGACATGGACAGCAGCTTCGGGACAAAAATGATGATGGCACATCTTGGAGGACGATGAGGGGCAACGTGTCAGGAATGGGAGGGATGATCTGAAGAGCTGAGGGGGTGCCCTTTGCTCTCACAAACCAATTTCATACAGCAAAGAAAGGAAAGGGCACCAACATGCTCTGGGGACCCTCAGTGTGGCACGTAAAGCTCGAAGCTTGTCTCACTGACTCTTCACAACAATTTATGCAGGGAGGAATTAGAAGGCATTTCTCAGATCAGGCAGCTGATGCCCAGAGATGTTCGGATCCCAGGCAGGGTCACACTGTCACTAAATGCCAGAGCCACACTTTTCTCAATGGTCTGGTCTGATTCAAAGGCTTTGTTCTTTTTAACCCACCAAGTTGGTTCCCTGAAGTTTTTTTGTTGTTGTTGTTGTTTTATGAATGGGATGATTTCACTTTAATAAAAGCACTTAAGGGCTTCTTAGTTATTTTAAGATTCATACGAGGCATGCTAGTTGTAATCTTAATTTTTTTTTTTTTGTAAGACTGAGGGACAGCTCTGGGCTAGCAGAAAGAGCACAGGGTTTAGGTCTGAGGTGCCAAGCTCGATCCAGGTTCTAAACCTTTGCTACCTTCACCAAGTGACTACCTTTACAGCTTCAATTTCTTTACATGTAAGACAAGAATATAGATGTTTATTTCACCGTCTCATAAGGATCAAACGAGAAATATTTGTGGGAGTATTTCCTAAACTGAAAAATGCTATGTAGCCAGATAAAGCAGATGATTCTTTATCTTTGAAAGACCTTTTAAAGGATGTTGGGATTTAGAAGAACCTAAAAGCAACTAGAACAAAAATGAACATGCCTGATTCTCAAAAGCTAATCTTAGGTTAGATTGTTATAAGTAGTTCCTTATTTTCTAGACACAATCTAGTGACCTGCAAAACATGTTGCCAATTTATATCACATGAATAAAAATACAGCCAGCTTTTCCCACTAGGAATAATAAAGTAACTTGAAAATACATTTTAGGCCTACCATTCAGCATCAAATAAATCAACAAAAGCCAAATATAGTAATCACAAGATCATACTGATTAAAAATAATAATTTTTTTTAAACAAAAAGCTATACCCTTAAGCTCTTTTCAAACAAAAAAGCTATACTCTTCTACTATGTAATTAACTTTATCAGAAATGAATTTCAGAGTCAAAGCATTAAAAAGTTTATCATCTTAAAATTCACAATGGTAGTTTGGGGGAATTTTGAAAGCTTTCTCTCTCTATAAAAATTTAAGTGAGACCATAACTTTCCTATAGATAAAATTTCCTAAAAGAAGGGGAATATCATTAATAGCATTAAAGTAATGATTAATATCTTTAATAAGAGTAGTGTTTCAGAAAGTCTGCAGGTCCCCTCTTCTGCCACTAGATGGCAGGCACACCGTGGGGCGGGGGGTGGGGTAATGGGTGAGCAGCAAACATGATTAGAAGCTGAGAATCTTGCATACCATCTATGTTAGTAGTTAGTAATATTCTTGAGGGAAGTATCCTGAGAAGATCAGGACAGTTAGGTCCTTTTGTCCCTCCCCACAAATGCATGTAAGTTAATACACCAGGGGTGTATAATGTATAAGTTAACACACCCAGGGGTGCATACTCTGGTGAGGGTCGGGAATGAATTATGACTACGTATAGTATAACAACCCTTCTAACCCAATCACATACTTCCAAAATAAGAAACCTTAAGTCCAGAGAGGCTACAAAGGTTGCCTAAAGGAGCGCAAAGCTAGAGGAAGCTAAAACTAAGCTTTAGATCTTCATTAGTAGCCCCCTAGCATACGATGATGACAACGTAAGGACTTTTTACTAGTTTTACTATGCTGCTTTCCAGTAATTTCTGTGTACACTTCAAGCACACCAATAGTTCCTCTTCAGCAATTACCATTTTTCTCCACTCGGGTTAGGGGTTTCACTCCTGAAAAGACATCAGCAAGCTCCATCATCCGCTCGGAACCCTCCTTCTTGTAATACTCCCATTTGGCTTGCTTTTCTGAAAGCATTTGCTTGAACATCTGTTGAAAGAGACAGAAAAGAAATTACTTAAGAGGAAGTCTAAATTAGGCAGTTTACCAAGAAAGCCTGAATGAAACCCAATTTATTATAAAAATATATGTCTAAAAGTAACATTACCCTGATGTCATCTCTCAAGCCGTTCTCCTTTGTATAAATCGAGGGGCAAAGCTAGACCACTGCTAAGACAGTGGTTCTCAGAGCAAATGAACAGAGTGTTACCTGGATGGCTTTAAACTTCTCAGATGCCTACACTCCACCCTTGAAGATTCTGGTTCAGAGGGTCTTGGGTCGACCCAGGAAACAATATTTTTAAAAGACATGAAACTTGGTGACCACTGCTCTAAGTAAAAATTTCTGGGGTCAGGGAAGGCTGAGCATTATCTTGTCTGATGAGTGGAGAATGAGCTAAATTAATAACACAAGTTCTTTCTTTGTGATCATACAGTAAGTCTATTTATGAACTCATGTCTTTATAAAAATTAAAATCTTATAAAGGGTTGGGTAGAGAAGGAAACAGTGTATCTCAAGTTGTTGTTTTTTTTTTCCATTGAAATAAACTTCAGAAACATATTTAAGGTATGTCACAAATGTACCGGGGTTTATTTATTGAGTTTATTTATTTATCCTAAGGGGTAAATATGAGAGTATACTGATTTTTCTCTTAAATTCTTCATTCCTGGGGCGCCTGGGTGGCTCAGTGGGTTAAGCCTCTGCCTTCAGCTTGGGTCATGATCCCGGGGTCCTGGGATCGAGCCCCGAATCGGGCTCTCTGCTGGACGGGGAGCCTGTTTCCCCCTTTCCTCTCTGCCTGCTTCTCTGACTACTTGTGATCTCTCTCTCTCTCTCTCTGTCAAATAAATAAATAAAATCTTAAAAAAAAAAAAAAGAAATTCTTCATTCCTCAGCATCAAAATGAATTTTAAAAGATGAAGACTTCATTGCAGATGAAAGGATCAAGACTGGTGGAATTCTGTGGGGCCAGAGGAAAAGGAGTCTCAGTGATCAGGCAGGATGATTCAGCAATGCAAAGTAACAGAATGAGGAATTGTCAGAATTATTTCTAGAGTCTGCCCTATCTTTTCAAATGCCTGGGACCAATCAATGCCAGGTGACAAAGCAGCAGTGACTAAAAATAACACTGAGGCCTTCATCACTGACCACATGGCTTGAAGTCCTTCAAACACTAATTCACAGGTTGAACTCACAGGTTTTATCTTGCAAGACAGAACTTGGGATAGGGGATGATCCTTCGGTTAGGAGATGTACCTTTATATAAAAAATTACAAGAAACAGTGGTCCAATTAGTTTATAGGAGAATCAGAAGGTGATTCTAGAAAAAGGGTTGAGGTGGGAGGTAGGTTAACAAACCAAGCTGAAATGTATTATCTCTCATTTGCTTGATTTGCATTGGGGTAGTTGGTTTCTTTCTTTCTACCAGATCTTTCTCTTTTGAAGATCTTTCACAATGAGTTGGTCTTCTTTTCCCTCTACCAGAACAGACAGAAGGAAGCTGCCAGTTCTATTCCAACAGATTCCAGAAAAAGATCAATGATTAGAAATGCAGGCTTGGCCAGGCAGATGACCCAGACCTGTCCTGATTTTCATGCAACAAGACTGAGCTACAGAACTCTTGGGGGAACTGGTGCTCGGTTCAGTTTCCTAACTGGAGTGAGTGCACTGATTCCTCGGGGGCGACTCTCACTTGCCTCTGCAGTTTGCTCTGATCAACAAGTAAGATGCCTGGTTCCTGCTCTTGGATCTTTCTTGGTTTCTTGGCTTAATCAGTCTCTCTTCCCCCACTGTACTGAGAGCTACTTGATGGTAGGGACATGCCTTGTTCATTTTTGAATTCCTAGCACCTAGCCGGGAACAGAGCAAGTATTCAATAATGATTTGCTATTCAGAGGGAAAACATTAACGTTCTTAAAGAGATCAAAAAGGGGTAGCATTTCTCTGATCTTAAACATGATACCCAGACAAGTCACTGCAAACTGAAAACACCCCACACACGCATTAGCATGATGTTAATAATCAACACGTACTTTTCCTGAGCTACTAAATGGGGAACACAGTGTCCTCGCATATCTAGAAGATAAACATCTAGCATACCACTAACCAGACTGAGGCAAGATGAAGATCAGTTCCAAATGGACATTAACATCCACCGCTAGTTCCGGGTCCACCTGATCCAAACCCCCAAAGTTACTGGTTCCAGAACTTAGGCATTCCTGGGTATCTGCCACTTTTATTATGTCCACAGAGGCTTGTTATTTTTGCCCTAAGACTGACTTACCTCAGAATCTCCTTCAGGGAACCTGAAATCCTTAAAATCCGTAAGTTAACCTTGCTTAATTGCAAATCCTCCATCCTACTTAAAGGCCCTTTCTAGCAGGTTCTCATGGCTTTTCTGACAATGACTGAAATCCTGCCAGGCCCGGGCTGGCTCCTGCCCACCTTTCAACCTCATCTCATACCACTTTCTCTCATTCTCTCCCCTCTAGCCAACTGGTCTTTCTGGTCCTTGAACTGGTCATGCTGTTTCCTACCCAAGAGGACCTGGGCGTATTCTGCCCCCTCTCTGGCACGGTCTCCAGAATGCTCCCAACCTTTGTCTTAGCTAACTCTGACAGGTTCCTTTTTTGGGTCCCTTCAGAAGCTCTCGCTTCTCTTCTCAGGGAAGTTGGGGATAGCATCTTTGATTTTAGGTCCTCTGAGAACTATGTTCCTTTCCTTTAGAGCACTTTTCTTACTTCGCATTTACATTTTTATTAGTGCAATTCTCAGATTACTTGTTCGTATTCCTCATTAGATGGCCACCTACAAGTCTTGTACAATTTCCCCCATCCCTGTCTCCCCAACAGGCACTAAATGCCTGTTATATGTTCAATCCTGTCCTTTTAGTGTAAGAACTATCGCAGACAGCTAGAATCATAGCCTGAGCCAGAGACGCAGTTACAGAATCCTAATCCTTTTAAAAATAGTTTTAAGCATAAAAACACTAAGATGTCGATGATTATTTATTCAAGGGTTTTACCTCTTTCAGTATAAACTCAAACTGTGCAGTGTCCAACAGCAACTGAAAGAGGATCTTGGGATTGTACCTCGAGTCCGTTAGAATCTGGTCCTTGATTTGACGAAGGCGTTTGTTGTTTGGGTCACAGGCTAGAAAAGGGAAGAAAAGAGTTCCTAATTTATTAAATGTGTAGAAAACATGAACCATAAGGGGGAATTCTTAAAAACTTTCCTTCACTTTCATTCATTTTAAGCATATGAAAATAAGCAAAACATACACCATGTACAAATACACACGGAAAAATATAGTGTATCTATGCCACAAGTAAATGCAACTGAACTTTTTAAAATATGACAGTTGGATCTGGCAAGGAATGTCATTCATGATATATTATAGAAAGAGAACAAGCGGCAGAAAAGCGTTCCAAATTTTGCAGGCATTCTTGGGTTGATTCATTACTGACTCCAGTACCAACAAGCAGAGCCCTCGGACGCCATTCCGTCAGTGGGCTGGCCTCCTGATGTCCTGTTTGCAGCTGCTTTTGCTTTAGGCATTGCTCTCTGGCATTCAGGGAGGACGCTCTCGGTTTTTTGAGACTGCTCTCCTCAGAAAGACTTGCAAGGTTGGCACATCTGGGAACTCAGATTTCGGGAGATGCTACCACTCAAGCACTAGTAAGAGTGGGCCGCTATGCCCAACTATTTGTACAGTGTGTTTTATCATGGCCACCTGCTTTCCCTCTAGGAGTCTGGAATTTTGATACATGCCAGGCAGAGACTGCCTGTGATCAGCCCCAAATAAAAACCCTGGACATGGAGTTTCCAAAGAACTTCCCTAATTGGCAACACTTTACACATGCTGTTGCAATGCATTGGTGGGGACAGGGGTTCAGTTAAACGCATCCTGTGCGACTCCACCAGGAGAGGACCTCTGGAAGCTTATGCCTGGTTCCCTCCAGACTTCACCCCATGCGCCTTTTCCCTTTTCTGATTTTTCCTTCTATCCTTTTGCTGCAATAAATCACAGCCACAAGTGCTAATACATGCTGTGTCTTCTAGGAAGTGATCATAGCTACGGTGGGCTTGGGGGTCCCTGACACCAAGGGGAAGCAGGGTTACCCACACAAAGATATGGCACCTCCAAACAGGAAGAACCAGACCTGGGAGTGTTGTTCCTTGTAAAGACCCAAGGGCATGGCAGGCACTCGAAGCTTCCTGAACTATCTACCACCAAGGCCCAGAGAGATTCTGGCAACTAGGCCAAGGTGACAAAATTAGGCAGGGATGGACCCAGGGGCCAAATCTCTAATATCCTGATTCCCTGCTCAGCCTCTCAACTCCCAACCAAAACTATTTCAAATAAAATAAGCAATTTGTTAAAGGTATATAGAATTAAAAAAAATACTGATATTTGCTGAAATTAGTTTGTGGGGCCAATTATTTATTTAGGAAAAAATAAGAAAATATGGTAAGGCACAAAGAGTTACAAGTCAAGGCTAAATGGAGTATAAATAGTCAAAATAAAAAATTTAAGGCAATGAACACTGTCAGAAAATTCACATTTGATAAGGTTCAAAGTTCCTGGTTGTTGCTCTGGTGTCACATGGCTTTCTTATTTTCTTAGCCCCTCAGTGATATCCCAGGATGTCTAATGTATACAGAAGGACTGTGTTGTGTATTTCAGGGGTGTTTTCTGGTGTCTCCATTCTGGTGAAGCCTGCAGATGGCCATTTTTTTTTTAAAGATTTTATTTATTTATTTGACAGAGAGAGATCACAAGTAGGCAGAGAGGCAGGCAGAGAGAGGAGGAAGCAGGCTCCCTGCTGAACAGAGAGCCCGATGCGGGACTCGATCCCAGGACCCTGAGATCATGACCCGAGCCAAAGGCAGAGGCTTAACCCACTGAGCCACCCAGGCGCCCCAGATGGCCATTTTTTATACTGATTTCTAAGTCAATCCATCAGGAGGAAGACTCATGACAATCTAGAGAAGGGCTCAGTTTTCATGGGAAACCTCAGAGTAGGATTATTATGCATTCGTCACAACTATCTAGGAAGAGTTATATTGGAACCAGTGACGCTGACAGCACAGAGACAATTTTTTCAGCTTCATATCTGCCTAACAAAATCAAATAGACCAAACTGACAAAGAGTTCCATTTGTTTTGTATTAATTCTGATTTAATAAGAAACCACCTGAGACTAATTTGCTTTCATTTTCAGATAGAGAACATCATCCTGCATTAATAATTAATTCCTTGGTAGAAATCAGGGATGGTTCCAGCATTCTCAGAGGCTGATCCCATCTCTGAAATCTGACATGCAGGAATGCAGACTCAGAGAACTGAGGCAACAGATCTTAGAAGCACGGTACCCTCAGAGTCAGACTTCAGGAGCCGGGCAGCCCTGCCTGCCTGGGTTGGCTCTGAGCGTGTTTCTTCAGAAGCTTCAAGACACTGGGGAGGCATCCAAAGCCTGGGCGAGATGTCTCCAGCAGATCAACAGGAGGGAATATAAAGAAGACACATTCCTTCCTACACATGACGACCGGAAGCACCATAAAAGCTAAATAAGCAGTTACTTTCCCCACACATGACTCATCATCAGATAGGTAAATCATTTGTTTCTGGTAAATGATGACCTTACGCAATCAGGCCAGACAACTGCCAGGCACAAAAATGGAAAACAGATGTGCCTGAAGATAAATGCACAGAATAGTGTTTGTTGTCCCTGCAAGGGTGCAAATCCCGGAGACTCCCTGGCTCCCAGACTGGAGTCTTGGAGGTCAAGCCACGGTTGTGGGGAAGACGACAAGGAGGCTGAGTCACTGGAAACCCACTGTTGGTTTTACGATAGAATATAACAAGGACCCGAGTTGTTTACATGCTTGAGAATGTAAGACTGGTAAAGAAGATTCAATACTGAGTCATTATAGCAAAATCCTCAAATTCAAACTGGAGTTTATATAAAAAAGAAATGTGACTAACACCAGATCCATTATATGATTCAGCGTCAGCCATGGTATTCGTGCTGTGGGTAAACTGTAAACTGGAGAGAGATGTAGGCAAAAGAGTAAAACGGAAAAAAACAAAAAACAAAAAAGTGGAAAGTAGCACTTTTGAGAAAGGTTTGGAGCTGGAGATTTCTAGTGTGAAGAGAGAAGGCTGAGGAGAAAGTCCACGTATATTCAGAGGTACAAAGGATGAAGAAATCCACCTGCTGTCTTCACTGCTGACCACTCCCAAGACGTGGAACCAGATGGGAGCTGGAGGAAAGAACATCTTTCCAGGGGAGGGTGTGGGCTACGGGCGGCTGTGGTACCATGGAGGCTGCAGAACCATGGGCAGGATTTTTAGAGACACGGCCTCATCCCAAAGCACAACCGTTGAAAGCAGTGCCTGTCTCAGGGTCAGTCTGAAGCGAAGTTTGTTGATGAAAAACAAAAAGCAGGAGGCTTAACAGGGCTGCTGAGTGACACGCCTGAGAGTGGGAAGCGCATGCGCTCCAGGTGAGTGAGATCGTTAGTTCATTAACATCAATCCAGCCTGTACTAAGTATGAGGAATTGTGTCAGCTCTCAACTAGCTCAGGTTAGTCCAACCTACTTATTTTTCCATTAAACCAGGTTTCTTTTTTTTTTTTTTTAACGTCAAAGTCATGGGCCCTGTGGAAGCATTTCCTACAATCTGTGAAGCAACTGAACTTGAAGGCCCATGGTGTCTCCAAGAGGACTGTGGACCAGAAAAGGTTAAGACCCAGTCTACCTTTATTAGGCACTCTGGTTTAGCCTGTTCATCAACTTTGTGGGTCCATGTTTTCTGTACTTCCCAAAGTATACCTTCTTCTCTATCATTTCTCCAGTCTAGAACTTGTTACTTCAAAATCCAAGGTTGGGGCGGCGGGGGTGGGGGAGGTTGGGCAGTCTGCTTCTGTATCCTGTGTGGATCCTTTCCCGACCACCTGACTTCTCTATGTCAACAAGCACATTTCTCTCCTGCTCTGGACTCAAATCCCAAACCCCACCATGTGTTTTGCACATCTGACCCTTACATACTGGATTAGCTCTTGTATTAGTTTCCTGCTGTAACTGATCACTACAAACTTAATGGCTTAAGAAGACACAAATGTATTTTCTTATCATCCCGGAGATGAGAAATCTGAAATGGGTCTCACTGGGGTAAAATCAAGAAGTCAAGAGATCTATGTTCCTTCTGGAGGCTCTGGGGGAAATCCTGTTTTCTTTCCTTTTTCTGCATTTGAGGCCACCTGTATTCCTTGGCTCGAGGCTCCATTCCACCTTTAAAACCAGCAATGGCCTGCTGAGCCTTTTCATGATGCCACTTCTCTAGTTCTGACTCTTCTGCTTTCCTCTTGCCCATTCAAGGACCCTTGTGTAGATTACCCCGGACCCATTGGGATAATCCCAGATAACTGAACCTGACAAAGGGACTATTCAGGTGGGCTGTTACCTTGTCCAAGTAGACACAAAAATGACTAACTTAAAAAGCAACTTGATTCTCAAGGTGCCTGGGTGGCTCAGTTGGCTGAGTGTCTAACTCTTGGTTTTAGCTCAGGTCATGATCTCACGGGTCATGAGATGGAGCCTCTGTCAGGCTCTGTGTTCAGGGGGGGAGTCTGCTGGAGAGTCTCTCTCTCTTTTCTTCTGCTTCTTCCCCTCCCCCACACGCTCTCCCTCCCTAAAATAAAAAAAGCAATTTGATTCTCTCCCAAAGGCTAAACCATTTTTGCAACATGGAGCATATCTTAATTCTGAAGGCCTTTTTGTACAGCCATGGGGACAGGCACACCTTTTGCACATTACCTGAGTCGGCCGTGTGCAGCATCAGCCATCGGATGGCGACATTGCAGTCTCTCAGGCAGTTCAGAAGCCTCGGGATATTGTCCAGAACCATCTCCTCCCTCAAATAACCTTCTTTCAGGAACTGCTGGACTTGAGCGTGCACTCTTTCACTGACAGTGGCGTATCTGCTTGACTTTTTAAAATGAGAAACAAAACAACTCGATTTACATTTTCAAAAAGAGAAAATGCTTTTCCTCGAAAACAAATCACTTGTAGATGAACTCCTGGACAAATAATCACATTTCTATAGGAGATGAGTAACATATGGACCATAGTTGGTAAGGCTCCAAGACAAGTGGTTTATTGAACATTTCTGAAAAGGACGTTGGACTCAGAACCAAGAGAATCCTAAATCCTACCTCTGGCTATGATAAGATACTGGTGTGACTTTGGATTGAACCTCTCCCTCCTGGTTTCTGCAAATGTCAACTGGAGAACCGGGAACAAGTGGTTCTGGGGGCCCCTTCTATCCTTAACTTGGATGGAAAAGAAACATAAAGGCAGTAGCTCAACTGCCTATTCTTCCCATAATTACTGACCAAGAAGGCAGAGCAGAAACTTCTACAGGAGAAGAGACTTCTACAGGCGGATGATAGCACAACGAAAATACGCCTCAGCAGGTGAAAAGTGACTTTTCAAACCAGCCTTTTGGAAATCTGGTCATTCTGCTTTCCCCGAAGCAAGAGTGAAATGTTCAACATCATTAGCCTAGTCGGGTTAGTTTCAAACTATCACCAGGTGCTTCATTGGAGGACTCTGAATATCTTTTTAAAATGGCACCAAGGAGAAAATGCAATTTTGGAAAGTAATTCTAGGGATGAAAAATTAATGCTCTGATACCAGTAAGTATTGGAAGCACTGCTTTCTCTACTACATTTCCAGGAGACATGCCAACGTTGAAATTATTTTGTGCATTATTGATGGAATTCAATTTACTTGAATAAAACATGCTGACATTCTTTGAGTCAATATCATTTTAACTGTGCTGGAAACTCAAAAACTCAGCCCAGGCTGAGGAAGGTAACTGTTTAGAAATGTCAAGGATACTAATCAACAAAGAGATTTTTATTGCTCTGTTTACTTAGGAATTTCCTTCTGCCTTATGTTCTTTTAAATTTTTTAAATTAATTATTTATTTAAAATCAATTAATTAACATATAATGTATTATTAGTTTCAGAGGTAGGGTTCAGTGATGCATCAGTCTTATATAATTTAGTACCTAGTGCTCATTATATCACATGTCCTCCTTAATGTCCATCACCCTGTTACAAATGAATGGATAAAGAAGATGTGAGAGAGATGTACACACACACACACACACACACACACACACACAGAGATACACAATGGGATACTACTCAACCACCAAAAACATGAAATCTTGCCATGTGCAACGACATGGATGGAACTAGAGGGTATTATGCTAAGTGAAATTAAGTCAATCAGAGAGAAACAAGTATCATGAGTTCTCACTCATATGCGGAATTTAAGAAACAAAACAGGATCACAGGCGAAGGGAGGGAAAAATAAGACAAAATCCCAGAGGGATTTAAGTGAATAAATCATAGAAAACAAACTGAGGGTAACTGCCTTGTGTTCTCATCAAAGAGACAGAATATAACCATTTAAACTTTAAGGAGATGAAATGCGTCTAGTTTTGTTGCTTCTTTGACACATCAGAGAGGACAAATTTAAATTACAGTGACAGGACATATTGTGTACATTTAGTTACCATCCTCAATATTCATCCTACTAATGAAAAATTAAAACTCCAGCTGCCGGTGAAAGCCGTTCTGTCCACAAGGACACAGACTTTAGCAAGAGTAAGCAAAGCCAACTGGGGTCATGTGACATACTGATTTGCCTTAGGATGCTGAATCTTGAACCTAAGTCTCCCACTTACATATACTATGCAAGTTAAAAATCTATAATTACCTATTTTATTAGGATGGGCAAAATCCCCCTTTTGTTGATCACCGTACTTAACATGTCTATGTGGACATTTGTCAAATGTCCGTGGGAACTCTCTTTCCTACCCCCCAGAGCGGGCTTGCAGCTGTTACGAGAATCCCTCTGCACTGGCCAGCACCTACCTGTTCTCTGACGTTTGCAAGGTCCAGGGTATTGTTTAAAGCAGTTTTTGCAGCTTTATACGGTTCCCAAGCATCTGCTAGATTAACCGTGATCCCCATGTAAATACTAATTACCTGCAAGAGGACACATTCATCCAGTATATTAAACACTTGCTCACTTGGAGGTCAAGTTACAGAAGACACTGCCTACTCCTTCCGGTTCAAACACCACTGCAATGGAAGCCCACGATTTGCCAAATAGAAAGTGAGCGTTCTGTCTTAGCGACACTTTGGAATAAGGGCGACAAGAGCTACTCATGGGAAAATGACTAAATCAAGGTTGACAGAAAAGTAGACTAGAGCAGTGGTCTCCTCAAACATTTTCACCTCTGCCTTTATGCAACTAAAACTTACTGAAAACTCCAAAAGTCCGAAGGACTTTTTTTTTTTTTAAATGGGGTTGTATCTATTGATACTTATCATATTACACATTACAGCTGAGACACTTCAAAAACTATTTAATTCACTTCAAATAACAAGAAACCCACTACATGCTAACATAAAATGTTTTTCATTAAAAAAACAAAACCAAAAATGACTAAAGGTTTCCCAAAAAAGTTTTGTGAGAAGGGTGGTGTCACTTGTCCATTTTTTCGAGTCTCTATAACGTCCAGCCTAACTGAACACGTCCGGACTCGCACTCAGCTCTCTCAGTCAGGGTCCTGAGGTTGACTCTCTCGGGGCCTCTGGAAAGGCAAAGTGCACTTGGGAAAGGATGAGAGGAGAAGGCTCGGACCACTGTGGTGTTATCACAAACACAGTTTCACCTCACTGAGTCCTGGAACGAGCCTGAGGAACTCCTAGGGCTCCCCAGTTCACGTGAGAATCTCTCGACTAAAGGAAACAAAGCAATATTTTTGCGGTTCTTAACTCACCTACTTCAGTCTGTATCAAATTGGGATTATTTGTCGCTATTTTTGCTAAAAGTTGCCGGAGAAATCCTGTGGTCCTGGGGATCCTCTCTTTTTGGTGGGAGTGGCTAAGCAGGGAGGTCGGATCCCCAATTTCATTTCTTTAACAGTCACAGCTCGTTGTACTTCCTTTTTCTTCTTGAGTCAGATTTGGTATTTATATATTTTTAAGAAAATTTTTTTTTAAATTTTTTTTTAAGAAAATTTTTTATTTCTTCAGAGTTTTCAAATATATTGGCACAAAGTTGCTTAGAAGTTTACTTATACTTTTAAAAGCTCTTTATTTTATCTTAGGTTTGTTTTTTCAATCTTAACATATTTAAACTTGTCTTCTCTCTCTCTCTTTCTTCCTCTCTGGTCAGTCTCACTAAGTATTTTATTAGTCTTCAAAAAAACCAGCCTTTGTTGTATTGATCATCTCTCTTTCCCTTCTTGTCCAGTTCAATACACTGCTGCTCATACGCTTATTGACTTCCATTCACTCGACCTACACTAGCTTCTTAAAGCTCAATATCTAGCTCATTTATTTTTTTCTAATTTTATTTTTAAGTCATCTCTACACCCAATGTGGGACTTGAACCCATAACCCTAAGATCAAGGGTCACATGCTGCACTGACTAAGTCAGCCAGGTACCCCTCTAACTCATTCATTTTTAATTGTTCTTATTTTAAAAATAAATATATTTAAGGTTTCATTTACTTCAGTTACTCTGAAGAATAGTTTTTAGTCATTCCCACGAGCTTCACTTTGTAGTATTTTGATGTTGGGTGATTCTACATATTTCTTCTCTGACATTGAGATTTCCTCTTTTGTTTTTTTAGAAGATTTTATTTCTCTGTCAGAGAGCACACACAAGCACGGGTAGCAAGAGGCAGGGCGAGAAGCAGGCTCCCCACTGAGCAAGGAGAAGACTGTGATTAGTATCCCAGGATCCTAGGACCCCAAAGATCATGACCTGAGCCGAAGACAAACCCTCAACCGACTGAGCCACCCAGGCATCCTACTGTGATTTCTTCTTGGACTCCAAAGTTATTTGGGAGTACATGTTTTTTTCAAACACTTAAAAATACCCTTTAAGCACTGGCTTCTAATGTGATAATGCTACAGTAAGAGAATACAGTCCATAGACTAAAATTGTTTTTTTAAACTCCATTCACTTTGTTATCTGATATTTCCTAACTTTCATACGTATCCTTTCAACTATACACAAAACATCTATTATGGATTTTTGAAAGAGCAGGATTATATTGAGAAAGAGGTATACTAAAATTTCCCATCATGATTATGGTTTCATCAGTTTTTAAGTTATTTTATTTTTTGCTTTATATATTTTGAGTATTTAACTAGGTGTGAATTTATAAATTGAACTTGGATTATTCTTATTAAAATCATATATGTCAGGGTCCTGGGATCAAGCCCCACATCGGGATCTCTGCTCGGTGGGGAGCCTGCTTCCTCCTCTCTCTCTCTGCCTGCCTCTCTGCCTACATGTGATTTCTGTCAAATGAATAAATAAAATCTTTAACAAAAAATAAAAAAAATTAAGTAAAATTCCTATTCATAAAATAACAGATTGAAAAAGAATAACAGATTGATTTATAAGCTTAGAGTCATGAAATAGAAAAGAATAAAGAAATACTTATGAAACAGTTACAATCTCAGCAACTAAAACAAGATACATTTGAATACATGGTTTTACCTTGACAGTATCATTTTAAGAAAAAAAAAACTGTTCTTCAGAAGTTTTCCTGACTTATTCCTTCATGTTATCATTTCTAAGATTCTCAACATACCTATAGCAATTTTAGCTAAGTGACTGTATGTCTCATTATTTACAACATTACGACCTCTTTTGGCTAAAGGCTGAAAGAACAGAAAATCGGTTCCCTAACAAGGTTATTACAGAGGAAAAAAAATAAGACTGATAGTAATACTTGCCCAATTATCTGGAAAGTATTTGTCCACAATCTCTCTCATCTTTGCCTGGTGCGTGTGAAGGATGGAAGGTTCGAAGTAGAGGATCACGTACAGCATGGCGGCTTGAGTTGCCAAGGCCGTGCTGCGGTGCTCGGGCAAAGGGTATGCAGAGACCTGCGAAGCACACAACCCCGCAAAGAGGCAGCAGTCGGTGACATCTGAATTCATGCGTGTGCCAGGTAAGCAACCAGGTTCTAGGACGGCCATCTCCCAACAGGGGTCCCTGGGCCCTGGGAGCAATTCTCAGAGGGCAGCAGTGCGAGGAATACCGTGTAACCAGGGCCTGCCTTCTTACTGCTAATCTTCCTTCCCACCCCTGACTCTGCTGCAATTTGAAGTCTTTTCCTCAAAAAAATAAAAAACAAAAAAACAGAAAACAAGAAAAAGAAACGAAACTGTTTGAGCCCCCGTGTCCTGACAGTTGTCCACTTCTGTGTCTATCACAGACATCTCTCGGTGCTGACAGACCCCAAACCCTGCCACCATTTTCTCACTTCCCAGTTGACCCTACAGCTCACTGAAGCTTGGCCTGCCCTAGCCTCTGGAGTCTCTTCAAGTCACTCATCACCTCACAATCCCTCCATTCAATGGCCTCTTTTTCACACTCTCACTTCGCTTCTCTCCTAGTTTCCCAGACTCTCTCTTGTCGCCCTGCTTTGCTGGGTGTTCTCCATCTGCCTGCCTTTTAGGTGCTGGTGTTTCCTAGGGCTCCACTGCCTCATGGGTTACAAACCTAGCTGCCCAGAGTACCTACCACTTCAAGGACTACAAACAGAAAAGGAGGACACTGCGACAGGGGCAGACACAGCAATGTCGTAGGGAACCTGCAGGCAGGAATGTGGCCCGGCCTCAGGAAGCTGAGAACCAGAAAGCCTTCACTTATTGTCCCCGCTCTCTCTCCCCAGACTGTTCTTACACAGGACAGAACGAGGCTACCCCAGACTCCAAATTTTGCATGTTGCGAGTAAAGCCATATCAGACATTGTTTCTTGGGCCCAATTCCAAGTTACCTGGCGAAAGGGAACTTGGTCCATCTTGGGTCAAGCATCTTAAACACCCCCTCCCCGCCACCAATCAGCCATGACCAGGGATGGGGGAGGTACAGGGCAGAGTGGGGTGGGCACATGGCACAACCCCAGTGTAAGCCGTTAATAAAGGTCAAGGGGCAAGGAGAAAACGCAAACACACTGCCTTGACACATGGACCACATACGAGGCAGAAGGGGTAAAGACAGACAGTGAAGCAGTGTGGTCTTCGGAGTCATACAGACCTGAGTTCAAATTATGGTTCTGCTACCTATTTACATGAGCTTGTGAAAGGCACTAAACTCCCTAAGCCATATTTTTCTCAACAGCAACATGAGGACAATGTTACCCACTTTGTAGGACTGTTCTGAGGAAAGAGAAAATGGTTTATGAGAAAACCTACTAGGAGTCTGGTTGATACTGAATTCTCAATAAATGTCGAAAGATATTATAAAGACCTAGTATCTGCAGGTAGCTTTTGATTTTGAACTCTTAAAAAACCCACAAAAACGTCTTTTAATTTATACTGAACATATTCATAAAGGAAACTAGCAGGATACCTGTACACAGCAGCTGTGCTGTGTAATAAATGATACCCAGTTATTACAGGTCTAATTCTTATTCTAGGAAGAAAAATATATAATACATAAAATTATGTGGGTTTTTTGGTTTTTGTTTTTTTAAAGATTTTACTTTGGAGGCATCTGGGTGGCTCAGTTGGTTAACTGTCTGCCTTAGGCTCAGGTCACGATCCTGGAGTCCCTTGATCGAGTCCTGCATTGGGCGCCCAGCTCAGCAGGGAGTCTGTTTCCCCCTAGTGACCCTCTCCTCTCTCATACTCTCTCTCTCTGAAATAAATAAATAAAATAAGATAAAATAAAAAAAGGTTTTACTTTGAAGTAATCTCTACACCCCATGTGGGGCTTGAACTCACAACCCTGAGGTCAAGAGTTGCACGCTCTACCATCTGAGCCAGCCAGGTGACTCTAAAATTACATTTTCTTTAGGAAAATGAAGTCAAAGATAATTTTCTTTGGTATCCTCTTAAGTGAATGATACACACACTCGGGAGAAAAGTGAGGCAAATTGCAAATGCTACAGGTCTTCAGAGCTCTGCGCAGGCTGTCTTCTTGCCTGGACCTGCCCTCGTGCCTCTTTCGCCACCCACAGTAATCTGGCTGCCCCTGTTGTATGCTGTATGGTCCCTTCTACTACTCACCTTACTCTGCTATAATTCCTTTAGTTACCCATCTTCTTCCTTCAGCTACAAGCTCGTTATGGGCAGGGACCATGGCCTGCCTTCATCAGCAATGGATGCCAGCAGCCAGCTCGTAATACACACTCAATAACTCTTTCTTGAATGAATGACTGCCAAGAATGCATCTTTTTTTCCAAATACAGATCAAATGCCATCTTCCCCCTGAAATCTCTAATTCTGCCCAAATTATTGTCCCCATTTTCTTTACCGTCCCATTGTACAGCTTCCCAAATTTGAAATTTTTTAGCTACTTTTATTCTTTTGAGGAAGAAGGAAGGGAAGGAATCATTTGAAGAGGAAAGCAAAATCCATCTATGAAACTACTAAGATCTTGATAGATTGAATGCCCACCTGGTTATAAATATCATCAGATCTCAGTCGGCCTATGACCATACTGATGAAGGCTTCATTGATAGGCACTCTCTGGAAATAACTCTCAGGGTAGTTGGGTGGTCTTTTGGCTCCTGGTTGACTGGAATAACCTGTACTTCGGAGCAGCTTACAAATATCATCCATATTTGAATCAGCAGAAGATCGAGCGGCACTGAGCCATGTTCACAATGGGAAATAAAGGGCCAGACAAACGGCATATATTAGAAACTCAAAAGCCAAAAAGAAAAGCAGAATTTCATTATAAGCTGACTTACGTGGTTTCAGATAAGATTTCTGGTCAATTTCTGTCCCTAAGAGTCACAATTACGTTTTCAAAAAGCCTGTTACAGCACATACATAAAATGAGTTCTTATACGTATATATAGTCAGTTCTATGTTAAAATCCACAATCCCTTTTCTAAAATCTGGATACAGCATTTTCCAAATATAAGAAGTTAGCAGGGCATATATGGTGATACTCTACTGGGTCTCAACTGGCATCACACGATCAGCAAATCTGTATTTCTGCAGTAAGATTTATGAATAGTCATGCAAGTGAGATCAGTGAGGACTACTGATAGCCTTGGGTCTGCTCTGCTAAGGTTTTTGACTCCAGATGATTTCAGGTTAGATCAGCTTTGCTGCCAAATGAGTTACTTTGTGCACGTATATGTGTATACACATGCATATATTTTTTTCAGAGTCGCAGATAAAGATTTCAAAGTCGCAGATAAAGAACATGAACCAGCACCCACATTTTGTAAGTTAGAAAATAGTTTTAAAAGATGATGTCAACTTAGTGTGGGGCATGCAATAACTGGTTCTTTCTTGGCAAGGTGCACCTTCTACAGAGATTTAGTCAAAACACCTCTGGTTTTCAGGGGGGTGTGGAGTAGTAATCCCTCAGAGAGACCTAAAGAATCTAAGACTTGAAGACGACCTCCTATTTGATGTAAAAATCTCCTTCCCCACAACTCTGCTTTACATCTGTTCGGTGTCATTTCAGTAATGGATCCGTACATTCTAATGAATTAGCTGTTGTACCCAAACGGACAAAGCTGGATTGTTAGAGCTGGGCTTGATAAACCTTTTTTTTTTCTTTCTTTCTTTTTTATTTTTCTTTTCACTTCTTCTTGATGTTATTTACTGTTTTTGTTTTTCCAGGCACTTTGGGAAATATGGGCAAGGCCACTCAAAGTTCATTTTAAAAGACATGGATGTTAAAACAGCTTGTGGTCAAACTGCTGTGAATGAATCACGCGCTCCTCACATATGCATGAAGCCAAAGCAAACAGGGTAGCTGAGTAGCCTGAGGGGAATGTCAGGCTGAGGCGGTCCCAGCTCCTGCTGAAGATACAATGTCTCCAGCGATCCCTCTCTGTTGAGGATCTGTCCCTTTGCCCTATTTATTTTACCTTAATTTCTACGTTTAAGAATGTTCACTCTAATCTGTGCCATCTTTTAACTCAGGTTCTTGATTCCTGCTTATCATCTGTTTCTTCCCTGAATGATGACTATTTTTAACATTGACCTTGAATCCAAGTTTTGACTCATTAATTTAACAAACTGAAACCCACGCAGTAAATACTGGAATAACAGAGCTTTGAGGTGGCTTTTGATTTAAAGACCCAACTTCTTGACGTTGCAGCTCAATACAAACATACAAAACACATGACTATGATACGTGCTGTTGCTGTGTGTGTGTATAAATTCACTTCCTAACCTGGACTGATACCTTTCCAAAGTCATGAACCTAAAAATGACAACAGAAAACATACTTGTTTCCTTACATCTGCCCAGGAGTAATATTTAAAAGCTTAAAAAAAAAAAAAAAGGTATTCATTAGACTTCCAAAATTCCCAAATTTATCTATCTTTAAGATAAAGAAACTTCAGATTCCTTATTTATTTTTTTTTAAGCTGAGGTACCATCATGGACATGATAATCTGTATATCTCTAATAATTTACAGTATCTAGCTCTTTTATATGTAATATATGTAGATTATGTGACATATAGTCTATTATTATGATGATGTAAAATATAGAGTAATCATTACAGTTCTATACTATGTTCAGAACATTCTAGATCATATTGCTGCTGTTCCCAGTATAAGTAGTTTGGAAACCTTCAGTGCATTTTACCAATAGCAAAGCTTTGGGAGGATGCAGTCCTAGCCCCAGGATACCTGTATCGATAGTAAGACACCAGCATTCTCTCTCTGACTTCTCCTTCAATCTTTTGGTCGATGACCAGCAGCATAACTCCATATAAGTACAGTGCTTCACACTACGAAGACAGGAAGAAGGTGGCCAAACTCAAAGGAGTATACATTCTTACGGAATAAGGTCGATGAGGGTTAATTAAAAAGAATCACTTTGTTCCCTTTCCTCCTGAAAGCTTTATATTACAGGGAGAATGCAGGTTTCCCCAAAGGGTTCTCAACTTCTGTACAGAATGGGCTTTGAAAAGTGTATGTGCAATAAATTTTAATTCGCAGTGATTACCTTTCAGGTGGCCTACTTTAGATATTTGGCTAGGGACCCCAAAAGGAGTCCCCCTAAATCCTTTACATATTTAACAAACATTTTTAAAATGATTATTACGTACTACTTTCTAAAGCTAGATGTCTGAGATGCGAAAGAGAAAGAAGATAAGACTGTTACACTGAGGAAGTTCATAACCTCCACGTGAGTTCTACTCACTTGTAATTCTGTTCGATCTGCTATGTTCTAAGTTCAGATACTGTTGACTAGAAGATAACTGTCAGTTTATTTTGCTTCTCTTTAAAGAAGGGTACTTTGCATGTCTTTGGGACTTAAGGGAAAAAAGTGATGCTAAGCTGGACATTCTCGACTTTCTATTTTAAATGGTTACTATTACTTACTAGAAGTTGTTTTCCATCTTCATTGAGAAGCACAGTTTCTAAAGTTTGCTGAATATAAACACCTTCATTGAGATCATCTAGATATCTAGAAATGAAACCCCAGAGCAAGTTATTCATTCTAATGAAAACTTGAACACCTTTGAAGAAGGAATGTAAAGATTTTTTAAAAGATGAGGCAAGATACCAGGCCTCCTGGCCTTCAAATAGTCTGTGGCCCTTCGTGCTCTTAAGAATGAACTTGTGAGCTGGAACTCATAGTCATTTCGGGCCACAGGCTGCTAACACTGGCTACTCCGAGTAGTCCCTAGCCTTAATTTATGAATTACAAATATCTTAGGAGTCACGCTATAAAAACATGGAGTAGTTAGTTTAAAGCTAATGAATAGTGAATTCTTAAGGGCTGAAACGAAGAGAATACTGTGTAGTTAGGGATAAGAAGGAAGTTATGGTTACCAAGCCTATAAAAATATGTTCCTTTCTCTCCACTTTTCATATATAAGACATTAAAATATGGTCATAAACTACAGGATTGAAAGCTACATGACGTAATACAGGAAACTGTTTGATGGTTGCCAGAAGGGAAAGGAATGGGGGGGCATGGGCAAAGTGGGTGAGGGGAGTGGGAGGTACAGGCTTCTAGTTAGGGAATGAGTAAGTCATGGGGGTGAATAGTACAGCACGGGGAATGTAGCAATGGTAGTGATACACTGCATGGGCACAGAGAGTAGCTGCACTTGCAGGGAGCAGAGCAAACAGAGTTATCAAATCACTGGGCTGTACTACGGATACTAATGAAACACTGTGTGTCAACTATATGTCAATGAAAATAAAGCAAGCAAGCCGTATGACAGCACAAAGCACAATTCTTATACTACTTCACAAGAGCAGGAAAAGCACGATAAAACTCTAAAATACTTCAGATGACCAGTGCCACAGGAAGGAAAGACAATTATGTATGGGAGAGGTGGGAAGAGGGTATGATAACTGAGAAAGATGCCCATTTTCTAGCATGTCCCTTTCCCACTCTTTACTATCAGAATAAGCTATTGCTGAAGTAATCAATACCTGTTTAAGTCTACAATATATTTATGCACACTTTGAAATGCTAAATAAAATCTGGTCACAATTTCTATGTTGTTTTCACGAAATTCTTCATCTAAATCCTGTAGCTCTGGCTTAGCTTCCAGCTTGCTTTCCCATAATTCTGGACCCTGAGAAGAAAAACACATTTATGTGAAATGGCAATAAAAGCATACTTGTGGGTAAAATTTCTAAATAGCCTTTTAAAAATCTGCTCTTCTGCCTTCAAAGGGATATCAAAAATTGAAAGCAGAGCAACAGAAAGTAATGAAGAAAACAGAAGCCTAGATGCAAAATCCTTTGAAAGAAATGAACTTGAACTGTAACCATGATTTGCATGCTTTTACGTGTGGGGTACTTGGTTGTGAAGTACATTATACCAAAGTTATCTTTTTAAAAGTTTGATTATATTAGGGCTTCCGCACGATGCATTTATATTATTTTCCAGTTAGTTTGCTGATACTAAATTTGGTTTAAAAGCTTTCCTCTTTAACTCTTTCTCCATAATTACTTCACCTTTCAGTATCTCATGGTTCCCAGGGAAAGCATGCTTTTACAGACAATATGGTGGTAAAAATGCGATGGAGGAAGATTACCTTAAAATAGCTGAAATCAAATATGATATCTCCATATTTCTGTTGATCGGCTCGGTCTCTGTATCTGAACACAGCGGGAATAAACTCAGAAAGCCTCAAAAGTTCAGCAATGATGGCGTTGCCACAGGAAACAATCCTGAGGATTGCCTGGCCACAGAGGTTGTTCTCAGCTAGAAAGTCCAACATGATGGGGAGGATGTACTCTATTCAGGGCCTGGCTGGTAGGAATGTTTCACGGGCTCAGAGCTGGCGTCTATAAATCACGAGATGAATCCAGGTCTGTTGACAATTGGCTGCTCCATTAAAAAACCTGTATCCCAAAAGAAAAGTATAAAAACCTCTATTTGTAAAGGGAGTGCATGTAACATATCCGTAAGATTTTCCTCCCTAACCCACTTAAGAGAAATTAAAACAAACAAGAGGGGTGCCTGGGTGACTCAGTCAGGTAAGTGCCTGCCTTCGGCTCAAGTCATGATGCCAGGGTCCTGGGATCGAGCCCCACATCGGGCTCCCTGCTCAGCAGGGAGTCTGCTTTTCCTTCTCCCTTCCCTGTCCCCCACCCTCAGCTCATGCTCTCTCTCTCAAATAATTAATCGTAAAAAAAAAAAAAAAGAATGAGTTCCGATATGAGGGGAGGGCATTTATCCTCCTCCACTCTTCTACTTTTCCATGTTGAGGGACTTTGCTCAATGTACACTCAGCCTTTTTCTTGATCCCTTATCCACTTCTCCCCATGAGAAAAGACCTGATGAAGCTGATCCCTGAGCTTGAGAGGACCCACTGAGCATTTGTGCTACCAATGTGCCCTAAACTGGGCACTGATTATTACGTTTTCCTTGCAGGAGTTGTTCTACCTTTGCTTACACTTGTTTTACCTTTGGAAAAAGAGAATTATGTCTTCAGATCCACCAGAATTAGGAAAGAGAACAACTTTTAAAAATGTTTTTCTCATATGTCAGGTAGAGGAGGCTAACATACGCCCGAGGAATACTACTGAGTGACTTTAAAGTAAGGGCAAATATTTTGGTCTAAGCTGTGGAAAAGTTTTGATTAGAAAGGTATCTCGGAATGGTACCATTAAAACTTATGAAAGTAAGTTTCACACATAACAAAATTTAGGGTAAAATATATTCTAATTCAAGGAAAAAACCAAGAATGAGTCAAAAGTTGATTTCACCATTTGATAATACAGTATCTTTTACTCCATGGTTGACTCTCATAGCACGATCTTAGAAAAAGATAATTTTTGTAAAAAAATGTTCAAGATAGCATTCACTTTCCCAAAGTCTTCTCCCAACTCTTTTTCAAATCATTATCTTTGGAAATGTTCATTTTGTCATCATCTTTTTTGTATTTCTCTCCTCTAACTGTTAATTTAGCTAGGTCACTGTGGTCAACTTCAGGGAAGCCTCAATTATTTTTCAGCTTCATGAAGGCCTGTGTACTTCTCAGGATTTGCACTTGCATTTTGTACTGGTACTGTGTTCTATCAACATGACATTAAGATGACTGACCAACAAAAATATAGGAATTCAACCTACTAGACCCTTTAGGACACAAATATCTGAGTAAGAAGAAATAAGATTCTAAGTGGTCAACTCATTACAATTTTTATATCAATGCCAACTTTTATGTTCATATGTAATCCAGCTGCAGGGACTCAAATAGGGAAAAATGAAATAATGAGGACTTCATTGCACACAAAACCAGATGTGGAAAGACTTTTTTGACAGGAGGGGGGCTTCCTCTGCAGTCCTAGCAAAACATTCCCCAACCCCTGTCACATATGTTCAAAGTTTGCTCATGTTGAGCTACCTACTATAGTTATCTAGTACCTGAAAGCTTTGTATAACACTTAAAGGTTTTCTTTCTCCCTTCTGTAAGTCTCTTATTATTGATTCAATACTTAGGAATGTTTTAATTTACTGGGAGGCTGTTGGCTCTCCAACAAGAACGTCCTCCCGCCTTTTCCTTTCTTCCTATAGAGGAGGAAACAAGTGGGTCCTTATTTTCCCAAAGCCCCTGAAAGTAGGTTAGACATGTGACTCAATTTCGGCCAATGAGATGTAAGAAGTCTATGGTAGGCCTTATGGGAAATGTAGTCTTTTTCCTCTTGCTACAAGGAAAGAAGCATGAAGAGAAATTCCTCTTTTTCCTCTGGCTAAGGCCTCTCTTTCTTGCCTTTGAATGTGGTCCAATGAACACATCTTGCCTGACAAAGCAAGGTCACGGGGTGACAAGCCTAAAAGAAAAAAAGGCAAGAACCTGCTCGTGGTGGTTTGGAAGAAGAGAAAGAATCTAAATTCTTGTTAATGTTCTTGACTTGCTGATTCAACTGTGGCACTACCGACCTCTGCGATCCTTGTGAAATGAACTATTTTTATGGGTTATCTACTGCTAGTTGCCTTTTGGATTCTAACAGGTGGAAGCATTGACATAGACTCATTCATTCAACAAATATGCACCCAGTGCCTCCCAGGTGTCAAGCATGGTTTTAGGACCTGAGGATACTGCAGCGACCAGAACTAAATTCTTGCTCGCATAAAGCCTACATACTACTGGGAGTGGGGCAGAGATAATAAATAAATGCATTATGTATCAGGCTGTGATCACTGCTGTGAAGAACTGCATGATAAAGAAATGGAGTGTGGGCTGTTTTACAAAGTTTGTCAAAGCCTGTCTGGTCAGATATTTGAGCAGGGACCAGAAGGAAATGAGGAAGCAAGCAGGAAGGGTATTTGAGTGTGGTGAGCAGCCCCTAGCGCAATGACCTCCACCTCCTTGTTCATGCCCTGGGTGGGCCCCTTTCCTTGAGTGTGACTTACTGACTCCTAAGGAACAGAATAAGGCAGATAAGAAAGATACAACTTCTGAGATTAGATCACCAAAAAATGGTGACTTCTGGCTGGGGCATCCTCCCTAGTTTGTTTGTTCTGGAGGAAGGAAGCTGTCATGTTGTGAGAGAGCCCAGTGATGAGAGAGTGAGAGGCCTGCCAACAACCACTTGAATGAGCTTGAACACGGACCCCCCTTCAGAACTCCAGCTGAGTCTTCAGATAAGATGACAGCTTCTATTCACTGCCAGACTAAACCTCCCAAGAGCCCCTGAGCCAAAGGCACCTAGCTAAACCACATCACCGATTTCTGACCACAGAAACTATAAGCCAATAGATATTTTCTTTTTGTCTTAAGCCTCTAGGTTTTGGGGTAGTTTGCTATTTTACAATCGGTAATCATCAGGAAGAAAGGCATTCCAAGCAGGTTTACAAGTAAATGCAAAAGCCCCAGGTCAGCCATGTGTTCAGTGTGCTTAAGGAACAGCCAAGTGGCTGATGTGGCTAGTGCAGAGGGAACAAAGGACAGATGTGCAGATCAGAGGAGGTGGATGGGGTTAGTCCAAGAGCAGGGAATGCTGAGAAGCCACTACGGTTGTCTAGAACTTTGTCTCATGAGGGTATCCTTTAGTACACATTAAAGGCATAAATTATTAACAAGTCCTTTCATTTTCTCATGATGTTTACTTGTTAAGCCAAACTGATCTTTAACACACTGAATTTCAGATAATTTCATTTTTTTCATTCCATTTTTTTTTTAAAGTAAACTCTATTCCCAGAGTGGGGTTCGAACTCACCCTGAGGTCAAAAACCACATGCTCTACTGTCTGAGCCAGCCAGGCACCCCAATTTCATCCCATTTTTTGCACTGGAATGGTCTGGCTGAGAAAGTGATACAAGGGAAGGGGGAAAATAATGACAAATGGGAAAAAAAAAGTCACTGAAGTCCTCTGAAGATCCAGGCCTAAGCAGATGAAACTCCAGGACACACTTGTAAGACGAGCAAGCTATGTTTAATTGGATCTCAATACAGGTTAGACAGATTTTGGATCTCAATACAGGATAGACACTGGGACCATGGAGAAAATACCTTAAAGCAAAATAACATTACCTGACTTCTTCCCCTACCCCGCCCCCCAAAAAAAGGACGAACAGATACACTCAGCACCTGCATGCAGACTGTCAGGTTCGCTTAGGCCTGGAATAATGACATAGGTCAAGACTTTTGTTTACCGCTTATTTTAATTCTTAAAACCCTTACACTGTAGGCAACATTCAAAATATTATTTGGTCAGAGTATTTGGTAGATACCCCACTGCTGGTTTAAAAACTTGCCGTAAAGAACAGAACCTAAGAACCAACACTAAAGATGTCTAATGGTGTGGCAGTGATCTCAGAATTTGGTGGCTTTATAGAAGGTGCTAAGACTTAGTTGAGATTTAAAAAAAAAATCACTCTAGAATGAGGTGCAGAAAAACACTATAGGAGAACCTATATTAAATCTTCCATTTAGTGGTTCTCTTGGTTCTAGAGATGAAGAAAATTCATAAAGACCAGTTTTTCTCCATACAGACAGTGTTACTATTTGGCATGAAATGAAATCAGAGAGCCTACTCAATTTCCTACTTTTCTTTTACAAGGCACCCCCAAAAGCAGCCACAACTTATTTTAAAGAATTTGGTATGGAGCTGTGGTTTGCAGTTTGGAAAATGAGCCTAGACAAAGGAGAACATCTTTCAAGAATGCAGCACGGCATCATCTGCCAATTACCCAGTAAGTACAGAACTGAAATCTGAAGGAAATTAAATTGCCCTGGGACAAACCACTGTGTGCCCTACTCAGAGGACAAGAGAAGATAGGTCTATTTTTATCCTTTCATAAAACCTCAGTTCCATAAAGAAGGAAGCACTGGTCTCCACTTATCCATTATCAGGAACAAAATGTAATGGTTGTTTATCAAGATAAACGTGACTGACAACTCTCTTCCAGAAAAGTTCTGAAACAAGCCTGATCACTCTAGTCCCATTCATAAATCCAGGAAAAGACAGGAGATGGAAAAACAGAAGGTGCTCCTGGTTGTGGGGAGAGGCAGAAACACCGCTCCGTCCCTTCTCACGACCCCATCACCTATGTTGGAGGAAACTCCGTGCACCTGGAATCGGGAAATCCGGCTCCATTACGGGCTCCGTGACTTGGTTTATGCTTTCAACCGTCCCTTACACCAGTCAGGACCCTCGGAACTATTTTCCGAAACGCAGAGAACTTTGGCACCAGCATGACACAGGTGAGGGAATTAAGGTGCACAGAGGGAACAATGACTTGCTCAAAAGCACAGCCGACGGCAGAACTAGAATTCAAACTCAGGTCCATCAGACTCTACAGCCCCTCGCCAACCGCTCCGTTTTCTCCACAGAGAATGCAGGAATAACAATGTCTACCCAGCACGGCTCCTAAGAACATGGAATGATCAGATGCGGGCCAAGCCGCTGAGTATCACTTCCCAAAGCCGCCCAGACAGCGTGGAAAATCATTTCCACCGACGTGGAGGTGGAGAGCCTGGACTGCAGCCCCGCCATCGGAGGCCCCTCAGTCCTCCAAACCAGGCTCTGCATCCAGACGGCACCCCACGCCACAAACGTCCCCCCGGCCCGCGCGGCCCTGCCCGGGGCTGGGGAGGGGCAGAGGGACGGAACGCAGAGCGCATCCCGCCCCAACTCACCTGTCACCCGGGCCGCGCCAGTACGCACCTGTGCGGCCGTCGATCGCGGGCGAGGTCGGCACCCGGGTCCCGACCCCTCCCTCTCCGCACGGGTACCCCTCTCTCCGCAGCCCCCGATCGCCAGCCGGCGGGACCCCGGCTTCCGCCTCTGGCTCCCCTGGCGGTCACATGACCAGAGGGCCGGAGAGCGGGGCGGGGCGTCATGTGACCGCTGGCGGGCGACGGCTGATGACGCCCGAGCCCGCGCTCGCAGTTTCAGCGACTGGGGAAGGGAGTTGAGGAAGCAGTTGGGGTCCGGTGTGGACAGTCCGGGTGCAGCGAGACCGAGCTGGGTCGGGCGTCCAGGTAAGGCAGAAGCTCGGGGTGGCGACGGCGAGGGTGGCGGGAAGTGTCTCCTCCCTCTCGGACTCTCCGCGGGTGCCCTGAGCTGGGGTCTGTCCGCCTGGGCTGTGGTCCTGCCTGGCTCTTTGCACGTCGAGCAGGGAGGCTCGGGCAGGCTGCCTCCCTTCCTGAGGCGTCATCTCTCCATCCTTCGATCCGAGTGGGGGGAAGTTCACGAATTATTGATGCAGGGTAATGTGGTTTGAGCTGTCTTCAAAAGCTGGGCCTCGGACAGGTCGTTCAAATAAGCTCTCTGGGCCTCAGTTTCCCTTTTCTCTTCTAGAAATGGTTGAGAACCTTAGCGACAATAAGAGTGAAGCGCCAGGCAGCAGGTTATGGCGCACTGGAGAGGACCTCGGAAAGGTGGTCGCTGTTACTGTGGTGACTCTCCTCGGTTCTTTATCGATTGCCTGTTTTGTGTGGGGAGCTGTCTGCTGTGGAACGTGTCAGAGTTCTAGTATAATAAGCTGGGTGAAGAGTGACGGCCAGTCATGTGAACAAATGATTGTGATGAGTTTTACTGAGTTTTATAAAGAAGTGTGTGTGTGTGTGTGTGTGTGTGTGTGTAAGGGAGAGAGAGGGAGAGTAGTAGCATGAGGGAGGGAGCAAGCTATTGCATATATGGGTAAGAGAAGGTTTCCTAAAGAAAGACGGATCCTTGCATCTCGAAGAAGGAGACAGCTCTGCCTGGACTTGTACAGGCCCCTGTGATTTGAAGGAGATTCAGCAGAATGTGTGTAAATTGTTTGCTCTTTGCCTATCACTGTGCTGTGCAGAAAGATGAGAGAGGGAAACCGTAATAACTGACGGCTCCTGCCTGAAGCCAATCTTAGACCTGCTGGGGTCTGAGAATGTGTGGCTTTCGGCTTCCCTCATTCAAATGTTGAGATGCTAGTATCAGTGTGATGGTATTTGGATGTGGGGCCTTTGAGAGGTGCTTAGGTCAAGAGGGTGGAGCCCTCCTGAATGGAATTAGTGCCTTTGTAAAAGAGGCTCCTCAAAGCTCCCTTGCACCTTCTACTGTGTGAAGACAGAGTGAGAAGGCCTCTGAACCAGGAAGAGGGCCTTCACCAGACCTTGACCTTTTTGGCACCTTGGTCTTGGACTTTCCAGCCTTCAGAACTGTGAGAGAGAAATTTCTGTTGTTTATAAATAAGCTACCTAGTCTGGTGTTTCGTTACAGCAGCCAGAATGGCCAAAGTCAAGACCTGTTAGTGGAGGCAAAATAACATGCTTGGGGAAAAACTCAGGAAGCCCTGTTTTAAACTTTCTTGGAAACTATAGGTACAGGGAACAAAGAGTTTATTGTTACTGGGGAAGGCTCCAAGAGGAGGTTGATTTAAACCCAAGGTTTCTCAACCACCCCATTTTGGGCAAGATGATTCTTTGGGGAAGGGGGGGGTGTCCTATGAATTATGTACTTAACTGTACTTAGTGGGAGAAAGAGGGAAGAGTGGGTCTACTCCATGTATTCCCTTTGCTTCTCATTCTGAATCTTCTCCCTGGAAATACTCCAGAGTTACAGAAGGAAGTTTTTGCCCAAGTCTCTGCAAATGTAGAGTTGCATTAGAGTAATGTGAATTTTGCTTGCACATAATGAAGATAGCTTCTATGTGGTAGACACTCCCACTTAGCCTGGATTATATTATTCCTTATATACATCATGTGTTTTGTCAACTCTAACTGCTGTTAAAAAACAGTGTAGACTAGTGGCTTAAACAACAGAAATTTATTTTCACACTTCTGGAGACTAGAAGTCAGAGATTGGGGAGCTAGGATGGTTGGATGCTGATAAGGGCCCTCTTTCTGGTTTTCAGTCACCCCTCTTCTTGCTACGTCCTCACGTGGTGGAGAGAACTGGGGTGTCTCTTCCTCTCCTAATAAGGACACTAATCCTTTCCTGAGGGCTCTAGCCTCAGGGCATCTAAACCTAATTATCTCCCAAAGGCCTCATTTCTAATTACCATCATAATGGGGGTTAGGCTCTCAACATAAAATCTGGGGGGAGATGCAATGATCTCAGTGTTTTCCATACTTGTTTGATTTCAAGAATCACCTGGGGGCAGTTCATAAAAATACAGGTTTCCTCGGAGTGTCCACCAGGGACTTTGGTTCAGTAAGTCTGAGATAGTCCTATATATAAATTTATATTTTTAATAAGCATTTCAACTGATTCTTAAGATCAGACACGTTTTAGAAAACTACATTTAATTTATCCTCAATAATGCTGTGAAATAGATACGATTATTTCCTTTTACACCAGAGCAGACTGAAGATAGAGAAGGTAAGCAACTTAAACAGCGACGTGCAATTATAAAAGGTATGGATGAGACCGGATTTCCAAGCTTCTCTGTTCAGTGTCCATTCTCTCAAGCACTATTCCGTATTCTTTCTTTTTTTTTTCTTTTTCAAAGATTTTGTTTATTTGACAGACAAAGATCACAAGTAGGCAGAGAGGCAGGCAGAGAGAGGAAGGGAAGCAGGTTCCCTGCTGAGCAGAGAGTCCAATGTGGGACTCGATCCCAAGACCCTGGGGTCATGACCTGAGCCGAAGGCAGAGGCTTAACCCACTGAGCCACCCATGCGCCCCTACTCCGTATTCTTGCTTATCAGGTTATAATGATTAAGTTGATGTTAATACTTGCTTCCACATGCTGGACATTATTCTGAGTGTTTTATTATACACCTTATCTCATTCTGTTCACACAGTAACCCTGGAGGTGGGCACTGCATGATTCCAATTTTAGGAAGGGAAAAATGAAACACTGAGAGGTTAAATAATTTGCCTAAAGTGATTCAGTTACTTAACTGGGAAAATCAGGCTTTGAATTCAGATAGTCTCATTCTAGAAGCTGTATACTTGACCCTTACTCCATATCGCCCCCATACTTTGTAATGTAGATAAATTCTGCTTTTACTGACAGAATCTGGGATCTAACCAAGTCTGTAAATCTGTTAGAACCCAGAGGACTTTCAGGAATATATACAATGTCTATATATAATATGTTTTTCATTTATATTTATATATTTACAGTTTTCAGAATTAAATATGCATATATGTCAGGCACGTTAAAAATTACAGGTTTTGAAGTTCTCCCTATTAAGCTATTTTATTATTACTATTTTCAGTTTTTAGAAAAATGCATCATACAAGTAGTCTACTTTTTCTCACCCCTTCAGTTGAGAACTGTGCTGTTGTTAAATTCTTCAGAGAACCAGGGAATATTTTGAAAGAGAGTATTCTCCCTCCTTTGAAAAATGAAAACACTTAGCTTCCCCATGTATTGGGTGCATCTGTTTTTGGTGGCCCACATGACAGCACAATGCTTTGGTGTCCCCTCCAGGGATATAGAATGTATATAATACTTTGGCATTTGTGGGCTATTAGATACATTCATGTGGATGTTTACAGCAGTATTATTTTTCTGTAACATTATTATCCTGACTCCTAAATCTTATTTCATTGTGTTTAAAAACTTAGGTAATAACTTCAAGATGCCCGGACGTTCCAGTTCAAGTTCAGGTTCAACTGGTTTTATATCCTTCAGTGGTATAGAATCTGCTCTCTCCTCTTTGAAAAACTTCCAGTCCTGTATCAGCTCTGGAATGGATACAGCTTCTAGTGTTGCCTTGGATCTAGTGGAAACTCAGAGTAAGTAACAAAAGTTACTTCGTTTGTGTCTACTTTGGAATAACCCTGTATGGAGGAATCACTCTAAGGATGTGAGATACTGCTCACCTTTCAAGTGTTCCTGGGACAGTCGTTGATTCCCTCTGGGCATCGGTTTTCTCATCTTGTTCTACATAACACATAACCATGTACTGAGGATAAAATGAGCTCGACTCATTCATGTGTCTTCAGATAGTTATGTGCCAGTAGAAACCGTACTAGAAATTTTGCAGGCTGAATCATGAAGGTTCCTGATCTCAAGGAGCATACAATCTAAAGTGTGTGACATTTGTGAACTGTAAGGTATGCAAATGCATTCATATAAAATTATAATAAAATTATTTTGCATTCGTTTAACTCTGTTCATGCTTGACTACTTGGTAGACAGACTAAGGTTATGTTAGGGGTACAGGCACAGGAAGGCCTCTACCAAAATAGAAAAATTGAGTTTGATGAACTTTATCAACATTTTTCAATCAGAAGATTTGGAAAGCTGTTAATTTGCTGTCTTTGGATTAGGGTTTTTTAAATTTTATGTATGGAGGCGGGGGAGCAACAGTATTTTATGTGGTTTTTAGCCTTTTCATTGTTATATGATTTTGTGTGATTTTGTTTTTTCTGTCTAGTGTTCCTTAAGCTTATGGACTGGTGGACCTATAGTTTTGACCAAATTCAGAAAAATTTCTGCCACTATTTTTTTTTTTTTTTCCTAACTTATTTTGAGAGATAGAGAGAGAGAGAGATCCTGTGCAGGCAGGGGAAGGGGCAGAGGGAGAGCAAGAATCTCAAGCAGATTCTATGCTGAGTGCAGAGCCCTACACAGGGCTGCATCCCACTAACCTGACATCCTGACCTGAGCCAAAACCAAGAGTTGGATGTGTAACCAGCTGAGCCACTCAGGCACTCCTGCCACTATTTCTTCAGATAGTTGTTTTTTTTGTTTTGTTTTGTTTTTGTTTTTAAGATTTTATTTATTTATTTGACAGAGAGAGCTCACAAATAGGCAGAGAGGCAGGCAATTGGGTGGGGGGGAGCAGGCTGCCAGTGGAGCAGAGAACCCAATGCGGGGCAGAGGCTTTAACCCACTGAACCACCCAGGCGCCCCTTCAGATAGTTTTTTATAGTCCCTCCCCTCCCCTCTTCTTCTGGGACTCTAATTATATGTATATTGGACAGCTTGATAATGTCCTGTAAGTCACCAAGGCTTGATTTATTTTTTTTTTTTAGGTCTTTTTTTTCTGTCTGGCTTCAGTTTTAATAGTGTCTGTGGCTATGTCTTCAGGTTCATGGGTCTTCTACAGTCTCTGTTGTTAATTTTACGCAATGAATTTTAAATTTCAGACACTGGATTTTTCAACTGTAGACATAAAAAAGAATGAAATAGAATCTTCTATTCTCTTATTATGTTCATGTTTTCCTCTATATTCTGGAGTACATGGAGCATATTTATAATAGTTGTTTTAATATCCTCCTCTGCTAATTCTGTCTTTCCTGTCGTTCCTTCTTCCCATGGACATTGTGTGTCTTATGTTGTTGAGTGTTTGGATTTTGTTGTCTACCGATAAAGAGTTACGGCGTTTGTTTTGGCAGGCATCAGAGTAATTTGTGGATTACACCAGTCCTTTCCAGGCTGGTTGTTAGACTCCGTTAGTGCGGGTCAAGTTAGTGTCAATTTATTTGAAGGCCACTTTAACCTCTTCTGGAGCTTGGCCTTTCTGCATCTCTGTTGACTGCCCAGAGGGTTCTGTGAGATAGCTCCACTCTGCCGGATGGAATTCGAATGTCTCCCAGTTCTGTGTGAGTTCGGGGAATTGTTCACTTTTCAGCTCCCAGCAATTGTTTCTCAGTGGTTTAGGATTGAGGAGATCTCTGCAGATCTTAGAGCACTCTCTCTTTGTGGTAGCTCCCTTTTGGTGCTCTGTCTTGAAAACCCCTGTTGTCTTAGCTTCCTCGAACTCCAGTCTCTGTCTCCTTGGTCCTTCAAGACTTTCCTTCTCTGCTTGGCTGCTTCCTCCCTCGTGCAGGGAGGCAGGCGAATTCAGGACTTACCTAATTTGTTTGTCCCTTTCTGGGAGGCTCACGGTTCTGCTCTCCCTGTGTTCCCACTGTCTGAAAGCGGCTGTCTCATATATTTTGTCCAGCTTTCTCGTCCTCACCACAGGACATCCGATTCCAGGCCTGTCGTTCATTCGTGGCTGGCAGCCGAAGTCACCCATAATGTTTAGTGGGTAGCTTCTCTAGATCTGACCCTTCCCAGCCTGATCTGTAGTCTATTTTCGGATCTTTGGCTTTAGCTTTGGTAGGAGGCCTGGATAAAAGTCATCATAAAATCTGCAGCCGCAAGAGAAGAGACTGGAGTCTGAACCAGTTGACTGTGCTGTTGGACAGCAGTGAAGGGCTTGGGGGAAATTAAAGTGCAGAAGAGCGTGTGTGAAAGTCCATAAATCACCTTCATAGCAGAACTGTTCCCTTTTCCTCTTAGCCTTGTAAGATTGGTACCCTTCCTGTTTACCTTTTGGGTTCCCCAGTTTCATCACAAATTAAAAATGAGCTTTGCTAGACGAGGTGGTGGTGATCACGTGGGTATCATTTTCTCACTTGGTACTGTGGATCTCTTGTTACTATATTATTAAATTGTTGATATAGGGGTTCTTGTTCCCACACACTTGGAGGGGGGTGAATATGCAACTGTTTTGGTTGCATATTCCTAAAGCAGGTTGCTGTCCCCATTCAACTTAGAGCTCATTTGAAATGATCACTTTTCCCTGAGTTATGTTATAGTGTGTGGTGTTTAAGCAGTAGACCCTTAGTGCCACCATATCTCTTTTTCTCTGAATGTGTTGGTATTCTGGGAATACTTTCTTATTTACCTAATTGCAAAATAGAATTTCTTACATTAGGAGATTTTTCAAGTAGCTGGGGCTTATTTTTTGGATTTTTAAATTTTTAGATACTGTACTGATTTCTGAGGCAAAAGTACGGACTTCATTTACCAAAATTGTTGTTGTGATGATCGTCTTTAAGCAATTCAATTTTCAGAAGCCCTTTAAGTTTAGTTAGATAAAATTGAGGAATGGCCCCATTCTAAAATATTAATGTACGTCCAGCTGTGGCCTCTCCTTATGCCTCTATGCCAGTACAGGAAAGGTTTGAGAAGAACAGATTTGTCAGAAACTTCATCCTATTAGGGGCAGTTGCTCTTAAAATGTTAGAATGAAAAAGTTGGTCTCTGTATATTTAAAGTAATATTTTAAAAGTACAAAATGAAAACTAATCAAGAGAGCAAGTCTTTGAACTTCCTTTATACACTTATGTCACCTGTATTCATGTCTTTGATGTTGCCAGTCATACTTGGGTTTGCAAGGCTGGCTTTTCAGAGTTGATTTTTTCCCTCCCAAATGACTGGTTTGCAGTTTGAGCCACAGAGTAAGGGATGGCACTTAATTTCGACAGTGTGGAGGTGGCCATTCTGATTTCTTGATCCAGTTTTTGTTTGTTTTTTACTTAGAAACATATGTAACTCTTTTGAGTAAATAGATATTAAAATTGAGAGTGTTTTTTTTTCCCCCAAAGGAGAGCATGCTATAAAGCTGAATTTAAAGATTTTATTTAGTTATTTGCAGGGGGAGGAGGGGTAGAGAGAGAGGGGGAAGCAGGATCCCTGCTCAGCTGGAAGCCAGATGCAGGCTGGGACCTGGGAACCTGAGATCATGACCTGAGCCAAAGTCAAACACTTAACACTTAATGGACTGAGCCACCCAGACGCCCCCGTAAAGCTGAATTTAAAGAAATGCGATCTTAGATAAATTATGGGGCTGCTTTTACTGAACCCTGGGTGTTTTAAGTTGCTACTTGATAAACAAGTTTTCCCTCCATTAAGACCTAAATAGAAAATAAACAACTTAGCAAGGCTTCATGAGATCTGCTTTTCTCCTGATTACTTTGTAACACAATTGCACAGTGCAGATACATACAGTGGACTTTTCTGTGGCATCTGTTATCATTAGGGTAGATGATTATTAATTTAAAAATTAAAAGTAGCAGTATTCAGGGCACTTGGGTGGCTCAGTTGGTTAAGCATCCAACTTGATCTTGTCTCAGGTAGTGATCTCAGGGTCCTGTGATCCCGCCCCTGTCGGGCTCTGCACTCAGTGGGGAGTTTGCTTGAGGATCGTCTCTCTTGCTCTCCCTTTGCCCCTCCACCAACTTGTGCATGTGCTCTCCCTCTCTCTTTCTCAAATAAATAGATAATAAATGTTTAAAAAGAGAAATATCCCGGGTGGCTAATTCTGTTGAGTGTCTGTGTTTGGCTCAGGTCATCGTCCCAGGGTCCTGAGATCAAGTCTCGCATTGGGCTCTCTGCTCAGCAGGGGAACCTGCTTCTCTCTGTCCCTCTGCCCATGTGCTCTCTTTCTAAATCACTCAGTCTCTCAAATAAATAAATAAAATCTTTAAAAAAATAATAAAAAAACAAATAATCTTTAAAAGTCACCAGTATTCTTTCTTCTTGGCTTTTCGTGTGTTCCCAGATGAGCCCTGCCCCCACTTACGATGTGGTAACATGCCATATCCTCATATCCTGAAACCAGTTAATGTTTTTTCTTTGTTTCATGGGGTGTTTTTGCATTTATATTGTATTTTGCTCTGTTAATGTCTGATCTTCCCTTTGAACCTGGTGTCCTGGGGTAGAGACCTCGGAGAGTTCCTCTCACATTTTCAGAGGCTTGATGTTCATCAGGTGTTGAACGTATATAAATTAGTTAGTAAGTGTCTTTGAAGACTCTACTCCAAATAGAGATACTTGGATCCACTGTATAGAAAATAAGTTGTTTTCCAAAATTAGAAATTGAGCACTTCTGTTAATTTGTAAACTTCATTTTTTAAAGACTGGCATTTAATTTTTCTGTAATTCTCAAACCTGAGGGTGCATCAGAACCACTTAGAGGGTTTATTAAAATACAGATTGCAGGGGCGCCTGGGTGGCTTAGATGATTAAGCATCTGCCTTCAGCTCAGGTCATGATCTCTGGTCCTGGGATCCAGCCCCACATCAGGCTCCCAGCTCAGTGGGGAGCCTGCTTCTCCCTCTGCCTCTCCCTCTGCTTGTGCTTTGTGCTCTGTCTCTCTCTCTCTCAAATGAATAAATAAAATCTTTAAAAAAAAAATACAGATTGCAGGACCCCACCACCAGAGTTTCAACAGGTCTGTTGAGCCCAAGAATTTGCAATTCTAACAAGTTACCAGGTGATGCTGATGTTGATGCTGCTGATCCACTAGCGCCAGATTTTGAGAACCCCGGGCCTGACCTCATTGACTATTTGGCCGGAAACATACACCACTAGGTGGCACCAGAATACTTCTTATGAGGTAGCCTTCGGCCTTAGGGCCACTATTGAATGCAGACGAGGATTGGGCAAAAGGAACACTCACTAACTGGTTGGAATTTTGTAGCCTAGAGCCCGAGTTATTTCGTATATCTAAGAAAACAAACATATGTTGACTATATCAGAGCAGAGAAACTATAGGATTGTTAAGGTTACATTTTACGATGAGCTCTTCCAGGAATGAGGACTAACCAACCGTATTATCTCCACTACCTTCGTTTTCAATTATGCAGGTGACTCATTTTCATTGACTGGTGATACATGTAGACCCCGTCACAAGACAGAAGTATACACCGCAGCTTTGTTAGTTATTATTCTAAGTTACTGAATCTTGATTTTGTTGTTGATTACATTTAAAAACCTCTCTAAAAAGGTTTACACATTCTGTTCACAAGCCTAGGTCATTTGGTCCTTCTGCTAGAGGGCTAACTGTGTTTGGGGCAGTTTTAGGAGCTGGAAAGGTGAAAATGTGCTTTCCTTTCCTACTGGCTTCCTCAGGCAGAAAGTTGAGTAGTTTCGTCTTTAAGAGCCGGCGAGAGGAAACTTCGGGCGCTTCTTTGCCTTGCCTCCCTCTTCTGGCTTTGCATCCTCACCCCATAAATTTCCAACCATCCCAGCACCTCCGGATTTTCTTTCTTCTACTGACTGTAACAACCTGAAAGTCGGGATGGTTTCTCTGAATGATGGAATTTGTGGGAATCATTGATTGCTGTGCTCTCCTGTTTGCTAAGCTCCCCTGTTCACAATGGGATGTCACTTTCTGAAATAGTAAATGAGTCGTCTTTCAGTTTTTGAAACAGAGTACGTATAGTATCTGAATACTGTCCGAGTTTCCAGGCTCTTGGGAATACTCTTTCTGTTGATTCTATTTTTTTTTTTATCTTTGGAGCAAAGTGACCTAATAGGGTATGATAATGACTAATACAGAAAAAACGGAGTTGAGATCACTCGATCAGACTTAAAAATTAGGCTAGCATTTTATCGTGTGTCTTTGATCATTGGGAAGAATTAAGGCTAGTTTAATGTTAGGCAAAGATGACAACTCAAGGCAGAATAGAGCAGACTTTAGAATTGATTTTGAAACATCAGTTTCCTTTTTAGAAAATAAAATTTTGTCTGGTGGTAAGCTGAAAGGAGCTTTTATTAGGTTGGTGATTCACAGTTGAAATCAGTTTGATTATTTTAGAGAGGATTATTTTTTTCATTCAGGCCTTTATCTTTTCTCTGTACTTTAAAACTGAAATTATATATTTGTGTTTTACGTAAGTGTAAAGCGTTATTTATATACTGCAGCACTGTCCAATAAAAATCTAGGGGGAGGCACATGTGCAATTTAAATTTTTGTTATCCTCATTACAAAAGGTAAGAAAGAGAATTTAATTTTAGTAATAATTTTATTTAATCCCGTATATCTAAAATAAGATTATAGCATATAATCAGTATAAAAATTGAGTTATTTTTTCCTTTTCTTTTTTAATGTCTGCAAGTTCAGAGTCCTTCAGTCCATTTCAGTCTGGACCAGCCACATTTCATATGCTTAAAAGCCACATTTGGCAGCTGGCTGCTGTCGGAGATCGTGGCAAGTGTCAGTGGACAGCAAGAGTCTGTAAGGAAGGCAGTCACATCAACTAGCTTTGCAGCTTTTTAGTAGTTTTGGTGACTATTCAAATCAAACCACTTGGTAAAATGAGATAATACCATTTATTGAATTTTTTTTTTTTTTTTTTTTTTGGTACTTGTCACTCCCCTACCACTGGTATGATTGGTATTTCCAGTTTTTCCCCAAATTGTTTAACCAGCTTAAAATTACTTACTTTGGGGGATCCTGTTAATGTTTTATGCTGTTGGAAATGTCACATGCTGATTTGACTCCATTCCTACAGTACTTTTGATATTTTGTAGCTAATATGGTAAATTAGTTTCTTCTGGTATCGGGCCAGCCAGAAAGGTCAAGCCTCTTAACTTCAGCAGCCAGAATACTCTAGTTGCTGTAAACAATTAAGCCTGTCAGCAATTGACCTTGGAAATGCTAATTTGCTTGTCCCTGGGTTCTGCTTCCAGAGGCTTTCACTCTGCGGATGAGAGTTAAAAACTCGAAAGTACTAAAGTACTAGACAGAGCTCTGGGCTGGCGCCACCCACACCTTGCTTTTTGCTTCATTTTCTTGCCTGTGACCAAATTACAAGGGGAGTGTTCCTTGCAAGAATTTCTTCGAAGGCCTCATCAAATTCTGTCTACACTGACACAGAGGAAGCTTCCGTGACCTTTGGCTGTACCCTTCCCCATCCTTCTGCAGCACCATTGGCCATAGCGATGGTTGGTTAAGAATGATTTCATCACTCTTCCATGATACTTCTTAAATTTATTGAAAAAGGATATGGAAGGCAGCTTTTATCAACTTCCTTGGTTTTGTATTTGTTACGGCTGTTGTAGTGTCAGATCCTGAAGAGGGTAGCTGAAAAGGTAAGAAGCAAATGTTAGTTGGACAAGTTACACCCAGTGAGACGTTACAGGCAGTGTTCAGTAGATGGAGGAGGAGCAGAGGGAATATTTATAAAACCCAGAGTTACTGTCTCTAAACTGGTGGTGGCAGCAGTGGCGGCGTTTGCTAGAAGACAAAGATGTAGCTTTCCCTTTTCTTTGGGTCAGTGCTCATGCAAAGTGATTTTTCTCTCTTTACCATACAGTGCTGATTCAAAACAGTTTTTGAGTTTGGTTGGTTTTCGCTTTTCTTAGGTAATTGTTAGAGCTTTATGTAGATCCACCACCAATTATTTATTGGCCCATGTCCTCGAGAAGCTAATAATTGAGTTAACAGATACGACAAGTATATGTAAAGATAAGGAGAACTTCATAGTAGTAAATGAGATTATGAGCCTATTTAGCCCACTCATGGCTTTTTACATTATAACCTAGCCCCCTGATTTTATATCCAGTAGGCATAAGTCTTTTGTAAACTATACTTATTAAGCAACTTAATAATAGTGGACACAGTGCTTTCTGTGTGCCAGCCATGCTCTAAATGCCTTATGGGTATTCATTTAATTTTACAACAATGCTATAGGGTAGGTAGGTAACATAATTAATTACTGTTCAACATATGAGTACACTGAGCCTTGAGGTTGACCAAGGACTATGTACCATTCTCTGAAAGGGTTATTTTATCACAATAACCTATTTCAGATTGGAAATACACATTTTAATGATTTACTCCTTGTATATTCTCTAGTGTTCTTGTGTGACTTTTCCCTTTCAGTTGCACTAAGCTTTGAGATAAGTCCTCTTATCTACTTAAGTATTGCCTATGCCTCTGCTCATTGTAGAGACAGCCCTTTTGCTGAGCTCTGTCGCCATTGTACCTGAAAATGAGTTTCCCATTAAAACAGTCTGGAGAGTTCATTCTGTGCTTATTCTCATTATTGACTTATAAGGTTCCCTTGCTGAGCTTACAAAAAAAAAAAAAAAAGAGTTTTGCCTATTTATAAATCTTGGTGACCATTGTCTCTAGATCATTCTTGTTTGATCATGTCTCAGGCCATGACCAAAGCATCTGGCATTTACTCTCTGCAAATAGTAGCTATTAATTTCTGTGCCATTTTAAACCATAGAGCATAGTTTACAAGAATGTTCATGATGTCACCAGCTACACCCCTCTTTACACTCGGTATACGCCAGTTGGAGAGACTGGATTTAGTTCCCAGAGTATGTGCCCTGTCAAGCCTCCTTGGCTGTGTTCACATGACTTGCTCTCTGTGTTGACTGCTTAGAAGGCATTGATTCGTCTCTCGGGGGCAAGCTTAAGTATTTTCTTTTGTCTTCAGATACTCTCCCAACCAGACCAAACTGATGTCTTTGGTTTCTCTGTGTTGGCAAGCAGTCATCCTTCAAAACAGTAGAGTGCTTCTTTGCATTAATTATTTATAAAGTCTATATTCCTACCATTAGATATGGGAATTTGGAAAAGTCAGTTAAGAACATCCTGTTTCCTGGTCAAATTTTGGCCTTCTGTCTGTTTCAGCTACCCAGTTCTGCCATAAACAATACTAAGTGAATGGATGTTGACCAATTACAGGCTCTACTGACCCCCAGTTGAGACAACATTCTGTGATAGTCTTTTTTCCTGTATATGGATTGAAGAATGGGTTAAGTTTTACACAATCAAAACGCAGAAGTGATACCTGAAAATGAATTGTGGAGAAGACAGCAATGTTCTTGCAAATAACTTTTTTCCCCCTAATTCCTTAAATTACCGGTAAAAATTAATTTCTAGTTTCACATAAAAGAGCATAATGTGAGCCTTGACAGTGTCTGTATCAAGGTCCTATATCTATATCTATATCATGAAAATTCTTACTTATAAAGGTTTTTGAGTCCTACATGTCCATATCAAAGTGCATGTACTTAATTATATTTCAGTTTCCTTTCCGAGAGCCGTTTATGTTCTTTGAAGTTAGTCCCACAAATATTTACTAAGTACCTATTATCTGACAAACAGTATGCTAGAGATACAAAGACAGGAGGATACCCTCAACAAATTTCTAGATCTTGTTACAGATATTTTCTTTCTTAACAATCCCATGAAAGTGAAGTAAACATTTGCCAGATGAGATTGCTGAAGCTCAGGGGCGTTAAGGGATTTGCTTGAAGTCGCCATGTTTAGTTCGACTGGATGGTTCTCAAATCAAGACAGCTTCTGCTGTGTGCCCTGCGCATGCACACACGCACACACGCACACACTCATTCTTGTGTGTGTCCTCATGTCCTCTGCCAGTCCTAATTGCCTTCATAGGTATTAGATTGGTGCCATCAATAAAGGATCCCTCATTATGAGATGTGGTGACGCTGTTACGAAATTTATTTTGCAACTTAGGGTTTATCACCTTAGATTCACCTTAATGGGATTTTACTCGTGCTAACCTCGTTTCTTTTTAATCTCTTCTGGTTAATTACTCCTCTGATCTCCATTAGCTGTTTTATCCTTTTGTTTGGTGACTTTTTAAAGATACAGGCTGTTGAGATAAAATTCACAAACCATATAATTCAGACTTTGAAGTTTATAACTTAGTGGTTTTTAATATAAATATAGATACTTGATATATTCAATTTTAGAACATCTTCATCACCTCTAAAAAAGGAAGCCTGTACTCTCTAGCTATCACCTGTCTGTCCCTCCCCATTCTCCTCAGCCCTGAAGGAGCCACTACTACTTCTTCCTCCACAGAATTGCCCATTCTGGACATTTACTGTAAATGTAATCATATGTGGCCTTTGTGACTGGCTTCAGTCACTTCACATGATGTTTTCAGGGTTCGTTTGTATTCTCTAGCATGTATCAGTACTTCATCCCTTTTTATGACCAGATAATAGTCCACTATGTGTGTATACCACATTTTATGTATGCATTCATCCATTGGTGAACATTGGATTATTATTGGTAATAGTTATCTGTATATTAAGAAACGCTGCTATGAACATGTGTGTATAAGTTGGTATCTCACTGTGGGTTTGATTTGCATTTCCCTGGTGACTAGTGATGTGAAGCATCTTAGCTTGTACTTATTGGCTGCTTATATCTCTTCTTTGGAGAAATGCCGATCAGATTCAATGCCCATTTTCAAACTGAGTTATTTCTGTTTATAGCTTTGAGTTGTAAGTGTGCTTTATATGGTCTAGATACAAGTTTATTATCAAATACATGATTTGCAGATTTTTTTTTTCCTATTCTTCGGATTATCTGTTTATTTTGTTGGTAGTTTGGAAGCACACAGGTTTTTAATTTTGATGAAGTCCAATTATCTCCTTTTTCTTTTGTTCCTTGTGGTTTAGGTATCAAACCTAAGGATCCATTTCCATATCAAAGGTCATGCAAATTTATCCATATTTTCTTTTGGAGTTTCGTTCTTTTGCCTGTGGCTATCCAGTTGTCCCAGCACTATTCTTTCCCCCAGTGAATGATCTTGGTACCTTGTTGCCAATCAGTAGACCATAGACACAGGTTTGTTTTTGGATTCTTAATTCTGTTCCATTGATGGAATTCTATATACCTCTCTTTTTACCAGTACCACCCCTGTCTTGGCTGTTGCTTTGTAGTAAGTTTTGAAATCAGAAGGTATAGTCCTCAGAGTTTGTTCTTTTTAAAGATTGTTTTGGGTATTTGGGGTATCTTGTACCTCTGTATGAATTTTAGGATCAGCATGTCAATTTCTACAAAGAAGCTGGCTTCTGATAGGGTTGCATGGAATTACAGATCAATTTCGCTAGTGTTACGATCTTTACAATATTAGGTCTTTTGATCCGTGACCATAGGAGCTTTTTTACCTTTTATATATATCTTTAATTTCTTTTAACAGTGTTTTCAGAGTATTTATATTACACTTTTGTAAATTTCAAAACATTTCACTTTTTTGATGCTTTGTAAATGTAATTGTTTTCTTAATTTTCTTAGATTGTTTATTATAAAATACACTTGACTTTTATGTTGATCTTATATCTTGCAATCTTGCTGAACTCGTTTAATAGTTCTAAATATTTTTTTGGTGGATTCCTAGCATTTTCTATATACAACATTGTGTCATCTGAGGGTAGGTACAGTTTTATTTCTTTATTTCCAATCCTTTTGCATTAGTTTATTTTTCTTGCCTAATTACCCTGGCTAGAACCTGCAGTATGGTTAACTAGACATGGCAAGAATGGACATCCTTATTTTGCTCCTGATCTTAGGGCACAAGCATCCTGTCTTTTTACTAAGCATAACGTTTGCCAGAAAAATCCCTTCTGCCTGCAGTGTCCATCTAGCACCGTCTACTGAGAAAGTGTAACGTTATGCTCACTGTAAGAAATGCTTAAAGCACTTTCATCTATTATCACAGAGATGTATTAAAAAGTGAATTTTAAGTTGAAAAGCAATAAATTGAGTACCTGGTACAGCACACAAATAAGCAAGTGGACTGTTGCTTTAAAGGTGCTGTGAAAGAAACCTGTGTCAGGAAACAGTGGGGGGGCACCATGGGGTTAGTCCATTCTAGCGAGGAGCTTTGAGGAGAACTTTCATACAGGGGACATTGACAAAAAGATGAGTATTTCCTGTGGAGTGGGACAGGGTATTTTTGAGGGAAGCAAAGGTGAGAAGAGGTGTGAAGATCTGTGGAGCTCTGCAGGTTTTACCCCCCTTGCAGGCTAACAAGTTAGCTGGTCACAGCTTCATGGATGCCGCCAAAAGATAGGAGACTCCTGGGTCACAGTCTTTCTTGTTGCTTCATATCGAGTAGGTTTGTGTTTCCATAGGTTCGCCTTGCTGACCCCCACCCAAATCTTTACCGGGCTGGTATGGAAGGGCCCAGGGTGATCTGCAGTCTGTGTCCACCTGAGGACCCTCGAGCTCAGGGAATCCAGATTTTTATAATGGGCAATAAATGTCCCCACTCTCTGGCTCTGGAAGAAGACATCGTCTTTTTTACACGTGCCTCTGCTCTGGAGGGAGACATTATTTCAAGCTTCCAGAGCTCTGTTCATGGTACAGACATCCTTGAAAAGATCATCTACAACAAAAGGGCGGTTAACGCCTCCGCTTACAAGATGCACAAAGATGTGTGAGACCCCTAAAGAATCGATTGCCAACACCTGACAGAGTCAGGTAGCTGCGAGCGGTTCATATCGAAGATCAGCTTTGATTGGGCCTTTCTCATTTTTAGCACCACGTCTTCCAGCTCCAGCACTTCGAGATGCAGTGCATTTCTCAGTCAGCAAGGCTGTGGCTGCTGCTGGCTTCGCCCCTGTCTTTCCCTTTTGACCAGTTAGGACAATGCAGTGCTTTGGTTGGCTGGGCAGAGTGACAAGGATGTCAGAAACCAGTTCTGGAATCAGGTAACCTGGGTTCAAACCCAGCTCAGGCAGTTATTGGCATTCTGATTTTAAGGAAATTTTGGTTTCTTCATTTATAAAATGTGGATAATATCGTAAAATAGCAAGTGATATCTAATGAGTATTGAACTGTGTACCCACACGTCTTCCTCACTTCCAGCTTATTTAGGGTTGTTGTAAGAATTAAATAATAGGTATAAAATGTTCTCCGCTATGCTTAGTACGTAGTATTCACATTTAATTGCTCAGTTATTTTGTTAATAATTATTTGGGCCATTTGCAGGTGAGAGTGGATCCTTAAGAGGTGTAGAATCATGAACTAAAATCTTGAATCTAGAACTAAATCTTGGTGTAGATTTAGTATGTTACAGTTAGTATTGTATAGATAGCCGTGAGTTAAAATTCAAGTTCTGCTCTCTCCTAGCTGTGTCGTTACGAACCAATTATTTCAGTTCTTTGAGCTCCCTTTTCACTGCATGTAAAGTACGGACAGTATCTTCTTTTCAGGGTTGTTCCTATTTTGAAACAGTTTATGTGCTTTGTATACAGGGTTTACCTCTTACCTTGACTGGTCAGCCTATAAACACTTGGCTTTGGTCATAAAGAGAATTTGTGGAAAACCAACTTAAAGTGTAAACCTCAGGGTGGGGATGGGACAGGGCACCAAGAGTGTGTGTAGGGAAGGGTGGGCATTATCTCCCTAATAGGAAAAAAGTGACATTTATGATAGATTTAAGAAGCAGAAATGTGTTCTAATTTGAGAAAATTATTATAGAATTTAATTTCAAGCAAAGAGGATCAGAGTTCCTATGGGACAGTCTAAAATAGACATTTAAACCAGTTAACAAAGAGAGATTATGTAATGTGTTACATAGAAGATGCAGTTTTTGTCAGTGTTCTCTGTTCTCTTGAAATAGAATCTTCCAGAATTTTTTGGTAGTTTTGGAATTTCTCAAGTTTGAAAGAATTAACCTGTATCTGCCTTTCCTTTGTTTTCTCAGTGCCAAACTTATGAGAGTATCTGGATCTTAACTTCAACTTAATAATAATGAAATTGGCAGTGTTGTTATCTGTAACTTGTTTCTAATTTTATAGTTTCCAGAGTGCACTGTGCACCTGTGTTTAGATACTTAATAATTGCAAAGTAGAATACCAAATAGTTGTTGCTATAAGAAACTCTGCTGGTTTCACACATCAAATTCCTGTAATACCTAGAAACCTCTTAGACCCAAATCATGTGAGAGATGATTAGGCAGGGTCTAAGAGGTATCTCAAATGCTCAGCTATGAAGCAGTTTCTCCCCTTTTCCTCTTTTATTTTTTGGCTTACTGATCATATGTTCCAGTAATTTACTTTTCACTCAGATGTTTAACAAGTATTTATATATTCACACCAAGGATACTGGCTTTGCTTCTCACCCTTACCACTTTTGGCCATATCGTCAGTGGGGGAACCTGTCAGAATACAAGCATAATTCTTTACATGATCTGCCCCACAAATTTTAATGTAGTTATAGCACAGTGAGAGCAAGTGACTGCTATGTGAACAGAGATTTTAATATACTTTTGTTCTATATTTAATGGTTTGGGTTGGTCCCAGTGCATACCATGGGAAGAGATTTCTCAAAAGAACCTTGAGGAAATATATTTGATTTCATCTGTTAGAGTTTAACAGGTGACTGATTTAGCTTCTCTTTTTCATTGAGAACACATTTTAAATCTAGACCTGGAAAAGAAAAGAAATGAAGTGTAAAATATAGGACAGGTGCCTATACATTTATTACAGATACTGTGTATTTCTCATGTGCTATAGTAACTGTTCTCCAGGAATGGCTCCTCTCAAGTCCCCCCATCTCTGTCTTTGGATGGTCTTCCTCACCTCAAGATATGGAGCTTATTGGGGTAATTTGTTAAGTACCAGTCAATGAAATTGGTACTGGGAATGGGATTTCAACCATGATGACGTATGCTCATATTGCCGTGAAAGAAACTACCTTAACACTTAATGTTTTAAAACCACAAACTTGTTTTTTGTTTTTTTCTACTATCTAATGATTCTGTGGTTTGACTGAACTGGGCTGGGAGGCTCTTCCACTCCAATATCAATTAATATCAATTAAGATGGTGGCCATTTGGGGGACTCGCCTGTTGAAACTCGCAGGGTCGCTCACTTACATGGTTGGCAGCTGGTTCTGATTGTTGACCGGATACTCAGCTGGAATTGTTGATGAGAGCCTGAGGATTGGGCTTCATATAGCCTTTCTTTGTGGTTTGGGTTCCTCCCAATGTAGTAACTGTATTAAGACGAAGAAAGCAGAAACTACCAGACCTGTTAAAACTTGGGCTCAGAAGTTCCAGAATATCACTTCCAATGTGTTCAGTTACTCAAATCCATCACAGGGCTAGCCTCAGTTCATGCATAAAGAAAATAGAGTCTATCTCTCACTGAGGTGGTAGCATTCATATAGAGATTGAAGAATTAATACTACCTGAACAAGTATTGGGTATACAGTGGTGACTAAAATAGACATGGGGGCTGGGGACTGAACAGAACCTGGAGAGAATTAGGAAAGGATCAGAATGGGGTAGTAGGCTCTCATAAGTCAAATTAAGGAGTTTGGACTTTAGGACAGTGAGAACCTATTAAAAAAGTTTTAAAAATAGGAATAAGATGGTTTCTATTTTGCACGAATTCTGTGGCTGTGATATGGAGAATGGCTTGCTAGGAATGAGTGTAGAGTTAGAAGGCCACCCAGTTAGGAGGCTGTTGCAGTCAGTCCTCTGGCATTAGATGATAGTGACTTGGGCTTAGAGGAGGAAGGTGACATGGGTGTTGACAAGTAGTCAGATTCCTTTTTTTTTTTTTTTAAGATTTTAGTATTTATTAGAGTATGCGAGTGCATGCACACAAGCAGGGAGAGGGGCAGAGGGAGAAGGAGAAAGAGAATCTCAAGCAGACTCCCCACTGAGCACAGAGTCTGACAGGGGGCTTGATCTCACGACCCTGAGATCATGACCTGTGCTGAAATCAAGAATCAGTTGCTTAACCGACTGAGCCATCCAGGCATCCTGAGTTGTCAGATTCTGTTTTTAAAATTAAAAAAAAAATTTTTTTTTTTTATTTGTGAGAGGGAGAGAGCAAGAGAGCACAGGCAGGGAAGGAGCATAGGGAGAGGGAGAAGTAGGCTCCCCACTGAGCAGGGAGCCTGATGCCGGGCTTGATTCCGGGACTCTGGGATTGTGACCTGAGCTGAAGGCAGACGCTTAACCTACTGAGCCACCCAAGCACCCCAAGTAGTCAGATTCTTAAGAGACAAAGGAGAAATAATTAATGCAACTCTATTATTGATTATGAAGGTTGAGGGAAAGGGAAGAAATCAGTGATGGTATTCAAATTTCTGTCTTATGCAACCATGTTACTAGAGGCTCCCACTGTCCACCATCCATTTACTTACTCTTTTGGCCCAAGTTATATTTAAGACAGTTTCACAATTATTAACCTCTGCCTCCGTGACAAACAACTTCACCAGCTAGTATGCAGTGCTTAGGTACAGGTCTTTGTACCTCTAGTCTTACAGTTTTCACTCAAAACTCTGTGTAAAGTTACTTAGGTCAGTGAGTTCACTCTTTAGTGAGATTAATTTAAACATTTGTAATGCAGTTAAATTCCTTTGTCATAGTCTGCCTTCTGTCCTCCATCTCCTGGCCCCTGATTGTTGCTTTATTGTTCTTATTGTTTTGTATACGTTAAAGTCCTTTGTGAGTTAAATTTATATGGGCTTTGACACTTTACAATCTCTTTTTGAAAATGTGTCCTGTACTGAGGACAGGCTGTGATGTCTGCTGGCAGCAGTGTTGGAAGCGTAAGGCTGAGACCAGGACTATGAATGAGACCATGGCCAGGTTTATAGCTCAGCAATCAGGTTTCATGAATCTTGTGTTTTTAGAGGTCAGGAATAGCCTTTATATTTAGGGACTTCCATTAGTCACGGGTTGGGGTTTAGAGGATTAGTAGATTTCAGGTATCAGGTAAAAAGTTGTCTCATTGTATCGGGACAGAGAGAGTGGAATTTAAGTGATGGCGAATGGAATCCACAAGGAAGGGCCGTATTAGGCTCACATGTTACACGTCCAATAGGTAGCAGCGGTGAGTTCTGGAACAGAACTTAGATTATGCTTAGAGTTTGTAGGAACTTGAAGGAAAGGATTTTTCGCTTTGAGCCTCCTGCAGAAATGTTTCTCAAACATCATTCCTCAACTGCCTGCCTTAGAAACATCTGGGGGGCTTATTTAAAAATTGCAGAATCAGAGCTTCTGGAAGCAGAGCCCAAGAATCAGCATTTTAAACAAACATCTCAAGTAATTCTGGTCCATTCAGAAGTTCGAGAACCCTTGCCTCTGAACCCTTGCCTCTATAGTGAGCGGTGAAGTGCCTTGCACCAAGTAGGTGTACCCTTGTGTATTTACTAAATTGAATTGCATGTACATTTGTTCTGATAACTTCTAAGTAGTACTCAGCAAGTAACATTAATAATACCTAATGCTTACTGAGTGTGCATTCTGTGTTGCCCTCTGTGCTAAGTGGCATTTGTCAATTAGCTCATTTAATTTGTATGAAGAAGATCCTATTATTCTTTCTTAACAGAAGATTGATAGAAAAATAAAGTTTAGAACGTTTAGATAACTTGCCCAAGATCACAAAATGTTCTTCAGTAGTAGGTGCAGAATTCAAAGCCATGCATTCCGCCTCCCAAGTCTGTGTTATTTATGACATTGTGGAATCTTTGTCTTTGGGGGTTCATGCTCTGCATCCCCATAGTTTTGGAGATAAATGAGCCAATCTTAGAATAAGGGGCTTAAAAATCACACTACCATTGAAGTGCTTCTGCAACTAAAAGTTTGTGTGTGTTCAGATTTTACTGTGTTTAGCTCTGTAGGGAGTACAGAGAGGCATGTTTCTTAAAACAATTTTTTTAAAAGGTTTTATTGATTTATTTGACAGAGACACAGTGAGAGAGGGAACACAGCAGAGGGAGTGGGAGAGGGAGAAGCAGGCTTCCCTCCAAGCTGGGAACCTGATGTGGGGCTTGATCCTAGCACCCTGGGATCATGACCTGAGCCGAAGGCAGACGCTTAACGACTGAGCCACCTAGGCACCCCCTTAAAACAATTTAAAAATATTAAAAATAGATAAAACATGTCAAGAAAATTTGCAGTGTCACATTACTGTAAAGCTACAGTACCATAGAGCATAAGGGTAAGAGCAGAGATTTATAGACCTTAAACTTGAAATGGCCTCTTCAGGTCATGTACTCCAGCTCCTTTTTACAGAAGAAGGGAACTGAGCCCCAGGAAACTCAAAATCTCTAAGCAATATCATCAGCCCCAGATGTCCTGATTCAGTCCAAACCGTTTCCTCTTTCATTCTGCTGCTTTCTTAAGTCTCTTTATGAAACAGTTAAAACTTATAACCAGAATTATTTTAAAAATCCATTCCATTTAGATGAACCTAATTAAAAGTTGTACAGATACTCACTAGAGGATGACAGTTTGCAGCTGAAATTAGAAGCAAATCTATTCTGGTAAATTTGGAAGGAATGTTGGGTGCCGTTGCAAAAAATAGATGTGAGTAAATGACTTAGGGTATTTAAGTAGAAAAGTTTGTTTTGAAACAAAGGCTTTTGTAGAATGCATTATTTATGGGACCTTACATTCAGTTTTGGTTTTCTAGCTTTTTAAAAGGCCTAAAATAATTCAAGAGTATAAAAATAGGAAAACAGCTGGTTGAGTTCTAGATTTGTTGAAAACGTGGATTTAAAGTAGCAGTTCCTCTTTGTCTTAGAATTCTGTGAATTCAGAAAGAATCTCAGAGAAAAGGCAATTTAGGATCTTAACTTTAGAGCATACATTAAAATAGTGGATCTCAAATTTTGCCATGCTTCAGAATCACCTGGAGGGCTTGTTAAAACACAGATTGCTGTTCCCCATCCCAGAGTTTCAGATCCACTTGTTTGGTGGAGGGCCTGAGAGCTTGCATTTCTACCAAGTTCCCAGGTGGTGCTAATGCACCTGGTCCGGTGACCACACTTTGAGAACTAGTGTGTTGGAGAAAACAAATTATAATAAAAAGCAATCATAATTTTGTGAGGTAATTATAGACTGAAAGCTGGTTGCTTTGATATCTGCTACATAAAAAATTTCTGTTGACTCATGTTTTCATATTTTATAGTAATAGTAAAACCATAATGATGACACTGAGAGACTTTATGATATTTGAAGTCTCTTCTGAGTCATTATGATAAGATGAAATTATATCAAACGTGGCCTGTGTTATGTGGTAGAATGTGCTTTTGGGGATAATAATAGTTGTCTGGAAATTAGGAATCCGTGTGTGGAATACTTTCGGGTAGCTCTCCAGTTACCGCCATACTCACCAACACTTGATATGGGCAGTCTTCTTAACTTCAGCTATTCTAATAAATACGTGGTGGTATCTTACGGTGTTCTAATTTGCATTTCCCTGCTGACCAGTAATGTTGAATACCTTTTCCTGAGCTTCTTTGGCATTGACCTCTTTGGTGAAGCATCTACCCAAATCTTGTTCTGTTTGTTACAGCTTTTTATTATTCAGTTTTGAGAATATGAGTAACTTTATATTTTCTGAATATAGTTTTTTATGAGATATATGGTTTGTGAGTATTTTCTCCCACTCTGTGCTCTTAACAATTATTTGGAGGGACAGACGTTTTTGATTTTGATAATCTCCAATTTATCAGTTTATTCTTCTACAGCTTGTGCTTTATTGTTGTATTTAAGAACTCTTCTTAACCCAAGATCTCAAAGGTCTGCTTTGTAATTTTTTCTAGAAGTTTTATAGTTTTAGATTTCACATTTAGGCTTATGATCCATTCTGACTAAATGTTTGTATTTGGCTCGAGGTATAGATCAAAGGTGTTCTGTTTTATGCAGATTGCCAGTTGTACCAGCAACTTGTTGAAAAGACTATTCGTTCTTGACTGAATTGCCTCAGCTCCTTTGTTAAATCAGTCATCCATATACAACGGTTTGTATTGCTGGACTCTGTTGTAGTCTGTTGATCTGCTTGCGTGTCTGTATCCCAGTACCTCCCTATTTGGATTACTGAAGCTTTATGGTAAGTCTTGAAATTGGGTAGTGTTGGGCCTCCAACTTTCTCTTTTTGAAGGTTGTTTTGGCTATTCTAAGTCCTTTGCATTTTCAATATGAATTTTAGAATCTGTGCCAAAGATTCTTTGAAATCTATGAAAAAGAGGTCATAGAATTTTGATTGGTGTTGTGTGCCCTGCAACCTGAAAACTCCCTCAAGATGGTTGGGGGTGGTGCACAATCACAGGTTTCATCTCATATTTCCTATCATCCTGATTCCTCTTCCTTGGATGACTTCTAGCATCTTGCAAACTGTTATTTATTTATATATTTTCAGTTTGAATTTTTTGTTTTAGGCAGGAGAATAAATTTGGTCCCCGTTACTCAGTCTTGGCCAGAAATGTACATACGATGGTAGGTTTTTTGATAAACAAGAGAGTACCCTCAGATTTGCTCTTGAGCCCTGGTTACGACCTGGAAGAAGGACTGGAGGGAGAAGAGGGTGAAAAAGGAAGTCACTGAAGAAGCAAAGCAGTAATCTGAGGAAGATGAAGTAAGGATTGAAATTCAGGCAGCTATAGTTGGAAAGGGAGGAAAGGACAGAATAATTGACTTGAGTGGGCCGAATTGATAGAACCTGTGGAGGGTGTGGAGTGGTGTGGAGGATGCCAGGATGGGGGTCTGAAGTGACTTCAGGGTTTGGGTTTTGCCTGTTGTTCAGTTCACTTTGGCTGCGGAGACTGGGTGCCTGTATGTGGGATGTGATTGATTGGAACCTCCCATTTTATAAATAGTACCATAGTGTTACAGAACCAGTTCCTTACTCATTGAATATTAATAGTTCTTTATCTCTTAACTTCCTAGTTCATTGTAAGTGTCATCCAGAAACAGATACTAGTGGGTGATGATTACCATTACAGAAGTAGTTTACTTTCCCCAACAGAGTTCTCTGAACTGTTTCTAGTAGATTTAAGTGTTTATGGATCATTATTTCTTTGTCAGAGAGGAAAGAGATGTTTTGAAGAAGACAAGGAAAACAGTTTTGGGAGTCACTACTGATTTAAGTCAGTTAAGGTTATGAAATTAAAACATCTTAGAAATGATAAGATACGTAATGAAAAAAGAATTATAAGTTCTCAAGAACACATGCTGTTTGTAGGTGCAAAAATAAGGAAATATGCTGTGTCAGATGGAATAGTTATTACAATGGTTTTGGTAAGTTATGGTAGATTTATTTTCGGGGGCTGTCAGTGATTTAAGTTTTAACAGATTGATTTGCCATAGTTTTTGTGAAATCAAATTTATTTATTTTTATTTGAGTATAGTTGACACTGTTAATTAGTCTCAGATGTAGAGCAAAGTAACTTGACACATTTTACATTACACCATGTTCACTGCAAATCAAGTTTATTTTACTTTTCCGAAAATAACAAAACATAGAAATTATCCTCTGACAGGAATGGGATATACAGTTGTTCTCTCCTGTTGTGATTGTGCCTCTTACTCTTTCCTTAAAGAAATGTTTCTCAGAACAAACTACTTTAGACTAACATTTGGGAAATAAGTAACAGAGATTACAGTTCCTGTCATCATAGGTCTTATAATTTAATGAACTTCTTACCAGATTCCCAAGCTTATTTTTATAATATTTTATTTTAAAGTAGGCTCCATGAGCCCAGGGGCAGGGCTCAAACTCACGACCCTGAGATCAAGACCTGAGCTGAACTCAAGAGTTGGACGCTTAACTGACTGAGCACCCAGGCGCCTCTCTCAAACTTAGTTGTATATTTTTTGAGGACTTAATTTCTGTTTAATTAAAGTCTTTCATTAACTTTCTATTTTAAAGTAGGCTGACCCCATTTGGAATTTTTTCCTGGTATAAATTTATTCAAAATGAGTACAGAGATAGGCTGGTCTAAGGCAGTTGCTGTTTGTATGCAAGCGAAAGATCATTAACCTTTTTTTTAGTAGCAATCTCATTTATGATTGATTACCCTAGTTCCTCTTCATCTCCTGTTCCCCTTTTTTAATTGTGGTGACTTCCCTGGTACAGTAGGGATACTTTTTAGTCTAATGCGAATAGATCTTATGAAGGCATTTGGCAAAGTCTTAGGACATGGAGAAATGGGTTATGCCCAGAGTGTGATAATTATTGAGATATTTAGGAGAATGGACTCTGTTATTTAATAGACCCCAATTTGAATGTTCCCTCTACAGCTTATTGGCTTTATAACCTTGGTTCAGGATATTTAGCCTCTCTGAGTCCTTTTTTTTGTTCCATCAAATGGGGATAATGATGGTGTCTTTTTCACAGAGTTATAAGGATTGAATGAAATGATGTGTATAAATTTCTTAGCATAGTGTCTGGCACATAGTGCTTCGTAAATGTTATTTAATTTCTTGAAAGAAAACTAGTAATCAACACATGATCGCAACGGTACACATGTAATTATAGTGTTGTCATAGCCTTCTCTGGTTAACCCATGACTGTAATTGTTTGTAATTTCTGGAGTCCATCTGTAAAAGGGACACCAGCAAATGAACCACATTTAGATGAAGGCAGGTCAGCTACACTGAATGAACTTGATGATCGTTCTTTATCCTGGAGAAACAAAGACTCACAGGTAGGAAATATTTAAATAAGAGCCACCTTCAGATCTTTGAAAAACTGTGGTCTGGGAGAGTTGCTTGTTTCTGTGTGGCTCACTAAGTAGCTCTTCTGCAGCTCTGCTGTTGAGGGCCAGGGGCAAGTCCCACTTCTGATATTGGGGCATGACTTCGGTGGAATCACTTAACGTCTCTGAGCCTCAGTTTCCTCAACCATATAAAATGGAGAGTAAAATCACTATATGGAGGTTATGAGGTGTAGATAAGTTAATGTGCGTGAGAGAGCAGTTCAGATTTATTGTTGTCATTGCCTAGAATTATTCCAGGGTGGTGATGAATCAGCTCTCTCTTTGGAAGGGCTCTAATAATTAGAGCTGTTTGGCAGAGAATGAGCTTTCCCACCATACCAAGAGCCAAACAAAGGCAAGATAGTCATATCTGGTCTTTTTAGACATTTTTACATGGAGTGGAAATTTGTATGAGCTGTTTGAGAAAAGGCGTAGGGTTTACCTTGTGCGCTACTCTGTCTAGGTCACCCAGCAGAGTGCCAGGCATATGGTCTGTGCTTGGTAAACATTTATTCAGTGAGTGAATGGAAGTTCCCCTCTAACCAACCATATTGTATTCTTTGTTTAGCATCTCTCCTTTCGTGTTTTAGTATGTTCATATTTTCCCTGATATATTTGTTTGCCTTAATTTCTGTTGTCCTTTTTAAAAGAGGGTGCCTTGGCTGCCTGGGTGACTCAGTTGGTTAAGTGACTGCCTTTGGCTCAGGTCATGATCCCGGAGTCCCGGGATTGAGTCCCACATCGGGCTCCTAGTCTGTGTCCCCACCAAGCTGCTTCTCCCTTTGACCTTCTCTCTTCTCATGCCTCTTTCTCTCTCAAATAAATAAATAAAATCTCTAAAGAAAATAAAAGAGGGTACCTTGTACATGGAATATTTCCATGGAATGAGAACCTCATTACAATGGTTGCTTCTGGGGGGGAGTTTGGGGATTGGAGACACCTCATTATTATACTATTTGAGTTTTTCAGCTGTGTACTTAATTCTCAACCCCATGCTTTATTTATTTGTTTGTTTGTTTATGTATTTTTGAGAGGGGGTGTGGCAGGGGGAGAATCAGACTCCCCGCCAAACAGGGAGCCTGAGGCTGGATTCGATCCGAGAACCCTGGGATCATGACCTGAGCCGAAGGCCAACACTCAACTACTGAGCCACCCCGGCGGCTCCGTGGGTATGTTTTAAAATGGTAGCTACCCATTGCCTGGGATTCCTAGTGCTTTTGACGCCTAGTGGAGAATAGATTTTATCCAGAGACCATGTCTATGATTTTATGAACCTAATCTTTAATAGAATTTATTTCAAACACTGTTTTACCTTTACCATGGTGATTTATGGAATATTAACTATAATGTTCAAAGGAAATACCTATCTATGTAATGAACGCTGGTCTCCATTACTCTGAGGTAGAACTGTGTAAGTTGATTTTACTTTCTCTCTATCTCTCTCACAAGAAGGTAATATTTAGAAGAATTCCTTTATCTAGAGAACTGATCATTTATTACCCTGTGACTTTTGCATGAATGGATTATTTATTTGTGTGGAGTAGTTCAGACCCTTATAGCATGTGCCTTCCATGCTAACTTTAAAGTTAGACCTGAGGTCAATTCTTAACGTCACCATGTATTGACTGTGTGACCTGGGGCAAATGATTTAACCTCTAGGAGTATCAGTTTCCTTATTGAATTACTTGTAATAACACCTAATTCACATTGTTGTAACAAAGGATAGAATGAGTAGTGTGTTCAAAGTGCTGGGCACGTTGTCAGTACTCAGTGAAGATTTGTTCTTTTTTTTTTTTAATCTGTATCTTTCTCCCCTTTGTTTCTCCCTGTGTTTTTGTTTGAGAATTTAAACTCAAAATCAGCCTCTTTGGAGAAGCGGGGAGAGCATTTGTTCAGCCTCTCCTGCAGTCTGGTAAACATCTGGGGTACAGCTACTCATCTTTCAAGATAGAGGACACATTTATCCCCTCACCTGTTAGACCTTTCCTACCTTCTGAGGGCGGGAGTAGCTGCTCCTTGCTTGATGGCATTTTTTTCCCTCCACCAGGCATGTAGTAAGTACTTAAGCATGTCCTAGGTGAATGGGTTTCTGGACATGAGTTGGTGGGGGGAAGTTTCCAGAGCTTCTCATTGAGCCTTGCAGTTTTATGAGCTCGAGTTAGTGCTTTGGTCTCAAGTTAGAAAAAACAGCTGAGAGAGTTATTAAAGAGGTGACCCTCACTTGATACCTTTTGGTTCTAAGGGTAAAAATGCTTCCAGCATTTAGGCTAATTACATTTGCAGAATAGTTTTTTGTGGGCAGGTGCTGTGCTGATTTTGTGTTTTCTCATTTAGTACTTGTCTTGGCTTTATGAGTTAAATACTGTTACTGTACCCATTCCACAGAAGAGGAAACTCTAATACAGTGACTGACCAAAGACTACATAGCTAGCGAGTAGTAGAGCCTAGATGTGAATATAATCTGACTCCGGAGCTGGCTTTTTGAGTTCCTGTATTATACAACTTTCCTCTTCTGTATAATTGACAAGAAAGTTATATAGATGAGTAAAGAGGATTATAAAGGTCACTATTTCTTGAAGATTTCTCCCATTTCGCTGCATTTATAGTTGTGTAGCGGTTTGTACCATACCCTGTTCTACTCTTCACTATTATTTCTGGTGGGAGGCAGTTACAGAATGTGGATTTGGTTTTTACTTTTCCTCCACACTACTATCTGTGGGGAGGAATAATTATGGCTAAAGTACAGTGTAGTGAGAAGTAATAAGTTTCTATTAAATATTGCTCAAGCAGTGAGTAAGTCATTAAATTTGACTCCTGATGAATATATAATGATTGCTTAATACTAGGCTGCCAGGAAAAACACACACACACCCACTCACGGAGGTAAGTGTGTATGTAGGTATATGTTGCTAGGGATAGTTGGAGCTGTATTTTAAGAGAGGAAGGGGTTTCTTTGTTCTGTTTTTTTGTTTTTTGGATTTTTTTTTTTGTAGAGGGAGGGGAAGATGATTTCGACTGTCATTTGTTTGAGTTCATCCTGAAAGATGAAATTTCTTGTTTACAAAATATAGAAGAATCTCAGAAGAGATTAGGAAGAGATTTCTCAGTTTCAGGAAGTAAAAATCTCTCTATTCCACATCCCATCTGTTCTAGAAAATTTAAAATCCAATCAGGCGATTTTCTGATGAGTTTTCTTCCCTGCTCCTTGCCAAAATGGACATATGTACTTTATGGCCTGGATATTTATCAGATCCTTCTGGATGTGTGATTCATGTTGAATTGGAGTCAGCAACCCAGAACACTAAATGACTGCTTTGTCTTAGTCCAGCATGTTATTGATCAAATGTGTGGAGTTGAGTTTAATCAACTATATGTAATTGATATTGCTCTTCTTCAGACATGCCTGTATATGACTTTGTAGAATAAAGAACACCAGATTCTGCAATATTTATTTGTTTAGGACAAAAATTCAGGAAACAGCTTGGCCAGGGACAAAACTATGTAATTGAATCAGGAACAAAATTGGAAGGGATTAAGTGGATGAAATTTATCCAAAGGGCGTGCCCCCCTAACACACACACATTCACATGTGTCCTCCTTGTAAAGGTAGAGAAGTTTAATGGACCTATAAGACATGAAGCATTTGGTCCTATTCTGGAGATTAGGGAGGGTTCTGGAACAGGATCTGTGGCTGAGATCATAGAGAACAGCAGAGCAAAGCAAAACGACATCTGGTAGTGTGGAGAGGTGGTACCGAGATGTGTATGGACATGCTAGGGGAAAGATCAGGGAAAATGTCCTCTGTTTCATGTCGGTTTCACTGAAGGCAGTTCTACTTAGGACCTGAGGGGTTGCTAAGAGAACTTGCTTGGCTGTAGGTACTACATGTGCTTGGCCCTGTTTCAGCTGTATTTCCCAAACCCCAGAACTGGGCCTTAGGGAAGAGACTTTATTTCTCTCTAGTGCCTATGCCTTAGGCTGCAGCTCTAGGCAGCCATGGCTAGGGAGGAGCCTCATTTAGAATAGTTGGTTTACAGGCTGCATCTTTTGGCTGCATCCCTCCCTTCTTGCCAAACTGGTCACTGGTCTGAAACAAGAGCTTGATAGGTCTACTGACCATGCCCACTTGGACATGGAGAAGCCAAGATAAAGAATCTTCTGCTCCCTCATTTTTAACCATTGGCCTAAAATGGCATTGTATTGAGCAAATAAGATGTAAAGAGACCCTAGACAGTCTTGGAACTCAACCTGAATGACGAACTCTCAGGAGTCCATGCTGTGCTGCTTACGAATCACCATGTTGCTGCAGGCGTATTACCTGTATCTTTTGGTTATAAATGGAGGACTGGGCATTTGTCTCACACAAGTCTACAGATAAAAGTAGCTAGTTTGTCATCTCCCTTCCATTCCCCCCCGCCTCCAAACCCTCTTTGTTGACCTCATTTTGGCCCCGGTCTTTCATATTTGAGACACTGACATTGATTGCTACTATTTTGCTTCTATAACTTGTTCCTGCCATCACCTTTCTCTCATTGAAGCCTCATGAATTTTGTTTTAAGTTGAAGTGATTGCAACACGAAATCACCCATTTCAGCTTAGTGTTGTACAGATCATGTAACTTTAATGCCTTTTTCAACACTTCAAACAGGGAATAGTAATAGTTAGAACATTGCTGTTAGTGCATTTTGACATTGAGTAACAGATGACGTGTCTAATGACTAGCGTGGCTGCTTAGATTGCATAATTATAGGTTTGTTTGACTTTAGGAAAACCATATGCAGGCCAATTGCATCCATTCAGACACTCCGTATATTCTATAAATGTCAGAGCACTTCAGTCTAAAAAGAAGTCGTCTTTCAGTGACTGTCATTCTACCAAGGTTTGCCACTGAATGGGAAAAAGAAAAGTGAAACAGAAACCATCTTTTAAAAATGGGTTTCATTCTATGGCCCTGTCTGTTCTAAGTAACATTTGTATAAAATGTTCGGGTACCATTAACAGTCCACAGTGTTCAGGATGGTGCTGACCAGGATCCCTTAGCACAGACATGCAGATTTGAAGGACAGTCCTGCTACTGGTGTACTTACAGAAAATTATAATTTTATACTGTAAATCAGAGATTATCTGTGCCCTGTGGACTTGATTTGCTGGGGCCTGGGTGGGGGATATATTGAAGCAAGTTTTTGTGCTAACTTCTTGGAACAGTTTCCAAATTAATGCACCAGATGGGTTACACAGGCCTCACAGACTCCCTGAGCTCTCCGTGAGACTTCCCTGTGTAGTTACTGGCTTACAAAGGAATGTTCAAGTATATCGCTTAGGTTCATTTGAGTAATACAGGCGCAGGTTGATTATAATAAATGCTCATTGAATGGCACATCGAAGAAATGGGAATATTCCTAGATTGCCCAGACCCCATTTGGCCGGGGGAAGGCAGTCAGAGGCATAGATTGTAGGAATGGTTTTGAAACTGCTCCACTCAGAAGTATCTCTGCAGGGCGCCTGGGTGGCTCAGTAGGTTAAGTGGCTGCCTTCAGCTCAGGTCATGATCCTGGCGTTGTGGGATCAAGCCCTACATCAGGCTTCCTGATCAGCGGAGAGCCTGCTTCTCCCTCTCCCTCTGCCTGCTGCTCTGCCTACTGTGATCTCTCTCTCTGTGTCAAATAAACAAATAAAATCTTTAAAAGGAAAGAAGTATCTCTGCAACAGGAAGACTTCCCCTTGAACGTGTCTCTGCTGCTGCTTCCACTTCTGTGGCTGCGGCACCTGGGGCCCTCGGCCTCATGCAGGTCGGATTTCCTAGCAGCGAGAGTCGCTTTCCTTCTCCTGGCATTGGTGGGTGGTGACTTGGTTGCCTTTACAGCCCCTTCCGCTGGCCTTGCTGATGTGAAAAGTCGCTCTCTTCACCACCATGAAAATTTAGTAGTCTTCTAAAAGGGAAGAATCATTTTCTTTTTCTTAACAGTTTCATCTTTATTAGGAATTTGGAAGAGCTTTTATGGGACCATTTGAGTGACAGTCCGTAGTGTCCCACTTGGAATGGATCACCAAGGGGCTGAGATGATAAGGTTGGGGGCCTTGTTCCCTGTTGTTCCCTGGAAATTCATGGAGGAGTTGAAGGTGCTTGTCCTTCTCCTCATGGTTACGCATCTGTTAACACAGGCGGGCAGGTGTGCAAACTTGGCCGCTAGAAAGCCTGAGTTGGCAGCCTTGCTGCGCTGCTCATTACTCTGGTGCTGAGCGGGTCCCTTCAGCGGCTCAGTGTCTCACCTTCTCGTCGGTAAAGTGCAGATAAAGGAGTTGCTGTGAGGTTTACTGTAAATGGTGTGTTCAGTTTAATCTTGGCGCATAATATAGTGCTTACTAATTATTAGCTACAGCTATGATTATGTATTTTTTTTCTTGTCGTTACTGCTTTCCATGCTTTATCAGCTGCACTGATCTATAATGCCAGGCTTTTCTGGTACCGTAGTGAAAATACAATGGGCAAATGTGTTTATATCCTATGTCTTCATTACACTTTAATTCAATAGATATCTGAGGCTGGACAGTTTATAGTTTGATGAAAGTTTGATTTTCAAATTTATTAAATAATGCCATGTGAGACCATTGAAGGGGAAGAGATGCTGTAGTTCTTCACTAGCTCCCAAGAATACCAAAGCATCCTTCTCACTCTCAAATGGGTTCAAATCTCTTTGGAGAAATGAGACAAAGGCACATAAGAAGACAAGATTATTTGTGGCTCAAAGTTTCAAAGTATCAAGTATAGTTGTTAAGATAGATTAAGGAAAGGAGGAGATCTTTCTAGGCTGGCATGGTTTAAAAGCAGGTGGGGCTTGAGCTCCCCGCCCGCACCCTTGAAGGATGTATAGGATTTAGTTTGGTGTCGATTTTTAGGAAGTCTTTCCTGTAAGAGTGGGGGAATTTTGGTAGTGGGATTATTATAAGGGCAGTAAAGGAGCAAGGAAACTTTGACTGGTCAGTCCCTACACACCCGCCCCACCATCCCTTCACTTTTTAGTCAACAGCCAACTCCCTGTGTCTGTGTTCATTCCAAGTTCCTCTTGAATCCTTCCGGGATTGATTTGGCCTGTTTGCCTTTCTTCCTGCAACACCATGCTCTTTCCTCACCTCAGTTGTTAATAGGGCAGGACACAGATTCCCTATGCCTTCCGCAGCCCGGTGTTCCTGAAACATGAGTAGAAATCACGGTTTTAAGAGAGATTCTTATCACAATAGGAAAATAAAGGTTAACAAGAAGAACAGCAAGAATCACCAAAAGAATCTTAAAATGTAAGGTTGCTACTCGACAGGGATGTTCTCATGACCTTTCTTCCAGATTTCTTTTGCTGTAGGACTCCTAGTTCTTAGGTCTCTGGTCTCCAGCGCTCTTCTGCAGTGGACCGAGACACTGACTTTAGCCAAAGTGATCTGAGCTGGCTCACATCCAGGTGGGGTGTGTGGGTCTCAGTTCTTCTCAGGACTAGCTTCCTGATCTTTTCTGGTGTTTTCCATCTTGCCTCTGGCTGAACTATTCATCACTTAGGTCCTTCAGCATGTCCCAGCATTCTTGGGTCCTGGAGCCTTTGCTGAGGCTACAGGGAACCACACATGGCTTCCAGAGATTCTTGCCTTAGGCTTCATGCCATCAAACCTGGCCCAGCCATCATTCGTTTTCTTCTTTGCAGGCAGGGTCTCCTTGGCCTTGTGATTTGAAATTGCCATGTGGTTCAAGTCTTGCTAGCATCCTTGGGACTTTGATAATGAGAACCATGATCCCATTTGTTTTATTTTGCCAACTCTTTCATAGCATTTTTAATTTCAAAAGCACATTTTTATGTGCTTTCAAAAATAAACTCATTTAATTCCAGAGAGAGATTGCCAACATTATATCAATTTCCATAGATTAACCAAATACAGTAAAATGCCTGCCTTTGTATAAGTCATAAACCATCAGGATATAAATTGCTTAAAATTCTCTTTCTGGTCACCAAGTAATTAATGTGATTTTTAACAAATGGTTGCTGTATACATAGCAGATACATGTTGGTATCAGCAACACCTGAACAGTTTGTCTCCCTTTTTAACATTTGGACATTTTCACAACACTGACAGTTTTATTTGTAATATGACTTGAGTCCTTGCTCATGCACGATTTTGTTAAAAATGTTGTATTTAATTTTGGGAATGCAAATACAAATTTTTCTTATGTAAATACTGCTCCCTTCCCCCTCCTCAAAACCAAAAAACCTTATATCAGGATGTATATACAGTCTCTGAAGTCTGGGTAATATAAAGCAAGAGACATTGTACCAGAAGCAAGTTAATCCAGGAGATATTTTCTGAAATGTGTTTATAATTGACTATCGTAAAATTGAAGCATAATTTTAAAGTCTAGGAAAATCACTTTCAAAAGCCAAATGTAAATGCATTTTATATTATTTCTTGACTTTGGGATATGTCCTATTGTTCTACAGAGTAGACAAGAAATCTTGACATTTGTCTGAGCTAGGGTATTTGAATGGAGAATCTTTGAGTGTGTGCATTTCCAAATGTGACTAAGTCAGCTTTACCTTCTTTTCATTCACCTTTTTTAATATTAAAATTTGTATATTTCGTGTTCTTAATCTTCGCCTGATCTATTAAATTGCGTGTTTAGAGCTTGAAAAAAAGTTTAAAAGCACTTAAGAACATTTCTTCACTTTTCCAATCTGCTAACCACTCTGTATAGTCTCCTGTTATGCAGGGTATTTTAATTTTTTAAACATAGTAAGCATAATTGTTTCATACTCTAACTGATAGATAATTCCAATATCTGAAACATTTGTAGATCTGTTTCTGCCGATTCTTACTCTTGGTGTCGTGTTTTCTTGTGTTTTTTAAGGTTTGTAAGGTTTTTCTGTTGATTTTGTTCTATTTTTCCCCTCCTGTAATCTGCTCATTCTCCTGCATAATTATTTGTACGGATCAGTAGAGGCCTAGGATAAAAAATGTCTTTTTCAGAGGGGAGTACCTGGAGGTACTCAGTGTGAGACCACCTCACATAGATCAGAGCTTGGGTTCCCCGGACCACTCAGATGAGGGGAACCAGGTGCAAATCCAGGAGAGCTGGCTTGTGGCCACAGGTTCTCAGAAACAGGTTTGTTTTCTTTCTCTCTTACCTCTTTTCTGCTCAGTGGCCAAGACCAGCCCTGCTGCAGCCTGGAGGACCAAGGGTGGCATTACTTTGGTTTCTCTGTATTTTGAGGAGTAAAGACCCAGTTGATATGGGGGAGGGTATGTGACTGTGTTGTTCTGTGCTCTGCCTTGCTTTTCTTATTTTCTCTTGATGTTGCCCTGGTTGTTTCTGTCTGGTAACTTTATTTTAAGGAGTTTTCTTCCTTCCTTCTTTCCTTCCTTGCTTCCTTCCTTCCTTCCCCCCTTCCTTCCTTTATATTAACTGAGCATTTTTCTGGTTTTCAGTAGAATTGGTCCATGTAACCTAATGTACTGGAAATGGAAATCCTTCTTATTTGATCTTTAATAATCCTGTGGGTGCATGTGTACCTCGTGCTGCTGGGCTGATTTAACTGAAAAGGAAAAACTGAAAAGGAAACAGAGGTCTAGAGAAATGTAGTGGTTGATTTATGATCACACAACTAAATGGCACAGCTTCAAACTCCCAAGTCTTAAGTCTACTTTCTTTTTCCACCCCAGCCTTTGAGCTTGCTTCTACTGGGTGTGTTCTCAGAATTTTGAATGAAGCAGGCCTATGTTAAGGAGGTCTTTAAAAAATATGCAATACCTTTTACAGAACTGTTTAGATCATTGACTAGTAAGGGTTATATGGAAGCGACTTTTTCCAGAGATGGCATTTTAAATGTGCAATAGTAATTTGCTTTCTTTCTCTTACAGCTGAAGTGAGTAGTGAATACAGTATGGACAAGGCAATGGTCGAATTGGCCATGATGGATCGGGAACTAAGCCATTACGTAAAGGCTGTTCAGTCTGCAATAAGTCATGTAAGTTTATACCACTCACCTGGTAATATTTGGTTACAGCTCAGTGACCTGGAAACAGAAACATATCATCAAAATTCTTTTCTAACCTTTAATATTTCCTTATCATTACTATAGCAGTCATTAATTTCTTCTTAATCAAGAAGTTTATAGAAAAGGAATCTAAAGTAGTTTCCCAGCTCGGCCACCTAGGTTTATTTAGAGTGTTACATCTATTTTAGATTTTCTTGCCCTTTTTTGGGGGAGGGGGAGTTCTTGAAATCTTTAGTGGAAGCCCCCTTCGAATAGGAGTAGAATTTTTATGAAATGCTAAAAAGGTGCATAGAACATGTTTTTATTGTTATGTTTACTGCAGCATACACTTTAGACCAGGCTGAGTTACTCATTCTCCAGCTTTAACTAATATGCAGCTATTGCAAAATTCATAGGCTCAGATAATATGGGAGAGTTTTAGAGCAAGTTTAAAAATAAAGAAGGCTGACATTTTAGTTTTTCCAGAAGCCACACTTATTTTTGTTGACTCCAGCTGTCACAAAAACAACACATAAGGCAGTTAAGGTGGGAACATAGCGACATCCTTTTCAGCAGTACCGGGTTGAGTAAGAAATGAGCAATATGATTGCAGTAATATTTCTGAGAAGTCCTTTGTCCTCTGAGCAGTGGAAACTCCCCTTTGAACTGATTTCAAATACCTGTGTAATAGGGTGTCTTGTACTTCTGATTTCTTTATTTGCCTTTTGTTACTTCTACCTATGGGAAAAATGCCAAAAATCAAATACTTTAGAAGATTGGCTACTATTCAGTGGAAGATAAACTTTTAAGAATGTTTTATTACTTAAGCTTTACTTAAATGGGCATTACATAATTATATGTTTATTGTTTTATGAAGCTCTGTGTTTTCTAAAAATATTTTTTGTTTTTTTTTCTTTTTTAATGGCTAATAGTTATTAAGTATAGTATTTGTGAGTTAAGCATATCTGCTAATATCCAAGAAGTATAAACTCATTCAGCTTGTAAAAGTCTGATTTTTTTTTTTACCACTGTGGCTGTTAGTCCTTGGACTGTGAATATTCCTTCCACAGGAAACTACGAAAGTGGATAACAAAAAGCACTTCGACCAGAGGTTTTCAGCTCCCGCTGACCCTCAGAACCATCCTGTCCCTATTCTAATGAGATTCTGATTTCATTTCTGGAGCAGGATTGGGTCACCGACGTTTTTTTAAAAAACTCATTCTAATATGTGTCCATGGTTAGAGACCAATGACTTAAAAGAACAAGGCTGACTTTATAGAACAAAGTCTGTTTGCCACCAAGATCAGAGTTGGGCCTCTTGCTTAGATCAGTCCAGCTTTGACCCTTACTTAACATTCTATGGAGGTTATTTGATAGGCCTTTCTATCTTTAACTTTGATGTTGTGCAATGTGATAGCATAGTGTACATAATAGATAAGAAATCAGATTTTGGAAGTTAAAGAACTCAATATGAATTTTTTTTCTCTCTTAAACTCTAGGATTCACAGATGTAGGGACATAGTGGGGATATGACTTTATTTTGAGGGAAATATTTTGCCCTTTTCATTGACTATGCTCTCTACGTGCATAGAAGTCACAGATGTTTCTATCTTACTGCTTACTTTGGGGAGGAGTGAAGAATGAACAGCAGCTTGAGAAGGGCCAGAGTGGTACAGTTCCTTAGGAATAGCGATGGCCTAGAGATCAGAAACTCTTCCACTCTTGGTTCTTCCATTTCCTACGTTATGATCCTGGGTCAAGAAACTTCACCTTTAGGAACCTCATGTTCTTCATCTACAAAATTCTTGGCCTGCCTATTTCAGAAGATTATTGTATGAATCAGATTAGATACTATGTATCAAACCTTTGACCTTCCTAAAATTTGATGGAGACATTAGATACTGGGTTTTTGCAAATTCAGACTTCCAAAGATATTCCTTAAAAAAGGTGGAACAAGATCTTTCTGAAAGGCAAGTAGTACTCCCATTACTTCAACATTGGCCAAAATTCTGACCCATCTTGTAATTTCTGTTGGTAAATTTTCATGTAGTCACAGAAATGGAAAAAAAGTTTTTTAATCATCACGGAGCATTAGAGTGTATTGTTTAAATAGAAGTCTCTCTCCTGCTTCACCTTCACAAGATTCTGAAGGTCAGACCTTCAGAAAAGGCTCTGAAAAGGCTTTAGAAGTTTCCTTGGGAACCTTAGAGATGTGGATCCGTTTACCAGCAATCTCTGGGAAGTCCCTTTGGCATCCAACAGAAGCTCTCAGATTGCCTGTCTTTGTCCTCTGAGAAAATAGAGCTACTGCAGTCTATAATGCCTGAAGATTTTATTTAGAATCGGTATTTCTTTCAGTGCTCTGCAACTTAAAAAAAAAAAAAAAAAAAGTTAAGACTTTGTTCAAGCTAGTTGATAGAGGGAATATTACACAGTGATCCCTAACAACCCCCCCCCCCCAAATCACAGTCTCTAAGTCATTTATTAAAACATTCAGGATACATGGGTGTATACCTGTCACAGGTCTTTAGAATGTTCATGTCAAACCACAGAGAGATGTGTCTGAACTCTTTGGAGACTTTCATTCATGAAGCACACACATGATGAAAGTGCTTTGACACCCTGTGGTACAGTTACTTATTTTCTCACTGGGACTGCCAGGGAAAAACTTGTCTCAGTTTCATGTTGAGAACAGTGATGTTCTGAACATTACGCCTGATGACCTAATGTTTTTTCCCCCCGGTTTCTAAGCTCTTATTATTTGAGTGTATTGAAGGGGTACCGTTGTTCTCATTGTTCTCAAAAGGGGGCTTCTTGTTTTCAAACATTCACTGAATAAATATTTACCAAATACCTATGTGCCAGGTACTTCCGGGTGCAAGAACTAGGTCAGTCACCAAAGCCCACATGACCACCAACTTCAGGATGTCTAGAGAGAGAGACAGACGTTTAACAAAGAGCCATACAGATCTTATTTAATGACTTGTGGTGTGTGCAACAAAAGGAAAATAAAGTATTCAAGGAGACTTAATAACTCAGGGGGCATGGTACTGCTGGGGGTTGGGAAACTCCTTCCTGAGGAAGTGGTATGTAATCCAAGAGGAAAGTCGAAGGAGCCTCGACATGGGGATCATGGTCTATGACTTCTCTGTCTCTGTGACTTCTGCCTGAAATGGAAGCATCTTTTTACTGTGTCAATGTCAGATTTTCAGGCAATTTGGGAAACTAGGCCAGAGAAAGCCTATTTATATATATAGAAAGTTTAAAATATGCAGAGTAATTGAGTAACATACGTAAGGCTGTTCAGTGATTCATTCATTCACAATAGGAGTACCTACTGTGTGCCAGAAACTGAGTAGTAATGCAGGTCACGGCAGTAGTTGATTTAAGGATCATTTTATTACGGGTACTCTGCTTATCAAGCCATTTCACTAGTTGAGCAGGGATTATGCCTCTCAGAGTGAAACCTTGAATTGGTATTGAATGAACATTGGTAATGCTGTGTGTTTCCATACTGTGTATTTTAGTGTTTATGGGATTGTTTAAAATTAAGCCTATAGTCCCATCTTGGGGCTTCAGATGCCAGAGAGTGGATACCAGTTTGGTTCAGGAAATCTTCAAATCCATTTTCAGGTGTGTGTTTCTCCAAATAAGAGATGATAAAGGGTCTAACCACTGTCATGGGGATGGTCCTTGCAGCTAATCACCTTAATTCTGGTGAAAAAGGATGAGCACCATGAAGCTGAATGATAGATGTCCTAACAGGCTCAGATTAGTTCCTCACATTATTAGCAGTCAGGGATACAATATGCATCCTGGGTGCTTTTTGATAAGCAGTTCAGTCCTAGAGCTTAGCAGAAGTAACCTACACTGGGAGATTCATATTATACTTTGGTGTTTATTTTTTTGTCATGCTGCTTAATTGTGTAATTTCAGTTCAACAAACTTTAAATCTTTGCCAGATTTTACCTGTATACTATTCTTTTAGTAGGGACTGCTTCCGTGTGTTAATTTTTTGGAAAATCAGAGTATGTGTATTTTCCTTACTTTCCTCCGATACGACTTTCCTCTGTGCTATGTGTATCTTCTAGATTATGTAAGATTTTTTTTAAAGCATTTAAATTGGATTTCTGCCATATATTTAGTTTTTGTTTTCTTTTTTTTTTCTTTTAAAGATTTATTTATTTATTTGACAGTCAGAGATCACAAGTAGGCAGAGAGGCAGGCAGAGAGAGAGAAAGAGAAGCAGGCTTCCTGACAAGCAGAGAGCCCAATGCGGGGCTCGATCCCAGGACCCTGGGATCATGACCTGAGCCAAAGGCGGAGGCTTTAACCCACTGAGCCACCCAGGCGCCCCTAGTTTTTGTTTTCTTAAGTCAGTGTTTTATAACAGTCCCTACCTGGGGAGGGTGATTATTTTTATTAACCGAATAAGAGCAACTAGGTGCTAAATTGGTCTGCTTGTGTTGTTTCTTACAAATCTGTTCATGGATAGCCCTGTGTACTGTTGTTTTTACTTGATAAGCTAACCTGAACATTTAATCTGCCCTTTCAAACGAATGTGGTGAGAGTTAGAAAAGTAGAAATATACCTCAGGTAAACTGTTGAAACCAACACAATCTTAGGTATAATAAAAGAACAAGGTGGGTCAAAGGTATAGCTTACCTCAGCCTTGTCATTATGCAACTACATGGTTGAGAACGTTTTTTGACATATCACTTCCCTCTGCTTCCTCACCCTTCACCCTTCATCGGTTGGTAAGCTTTGCCTTCTGTAAATCTTATACCTTTTAAGACCCACCACTTGAACATGAAATCATATGAGGTATCTTGCAAGTTGGGAGTTACCATTTTACTTTAACCAGATTTGGGAAGCATTTCTTACTTAGAAAAGGAATGTTTTATAGTATCTGAAGGAAGTTTCAGGCCAGAGGATGTAATTTATTAGATACGATCATCTACTGACTAAACAGAAATGTACTCCACATTGTGAGTCATTGACAAAAGGAGAAGAAGGGGAAGTTAGTTGGGGGGTTAAAAAATTTGGGGACAGAAGATTCCTGAGCATGAGAGAAATTAGATATCAGCAGAATAGCAAGGAGGTGAGAGGTGCTGGTGGAAATAGTGAAAATCTCTTGGAGCTATTTGGGAAAGAACTGAAGAAGACCCTCTTTGCTGCTCCCTGTATGGTGCACTGTCTTGTACCACCTTTCTTGTCAAAAGTTTCCTAATGCTTCATATATGACCCTTTTTGTCTCTAGGAGTGTTGCCCAGGTGTGGGAATTAAGCAAGGGGAAAAAAAAGTTGGCTTTGGGTATTCACTCTTCAGCTACTTGGCCCAGAATGTATCTCTTTCTGTGATTACTGGTAATTACTTTCTGTTCTGGTGCTTTAGAACTCCTTTTGCAGTTATGCCCAAATTAAGGTTGTGTTTGGTACCATTTTGTCTATTCTACAGGTAGGTCTGGATACAGTATTTCACTAATTGAGTTACTTCTGTAGGAAAGAACCTAGATCTAAATCTTGTAGGTCACCAAGTGTTGTCGCTGCTTTTAGGTGAACATTCTGCTTGTGCTATCATGAGACTCATTTTCATGGGTGGTTTATAGAAATCCATCTTAGTGTTTTGTAGGTATTAAGTGTTGGAATTTAATCAGAATTATAAAATGTTTATACTCTACTGGGATTTAATGTGTCTCCAGTGCAGCATTTTCAAAAGTTTCCTCTGTAATACCGATTAATCAGGATGTGAATAAGTATAATAGGAAAAAGGATTTTGTGGTCAAATAAGTTTGGGGAATGCTTGATTGAAAGAATTTCCTTAAAGACTCCAAAGCCTTTAATATGCTTTTATGCATTGTGATTTTCCAAAGGAAGTACATTTACTAATTTCTTAAACTTCTTTAACTAGAAAATCTCTTCGGGGGAAGGACTGGTGCACCACAGAACCCACTTCGGGAACTACTTCTGTCGTCTCCACCTGTTCATGCCTCAGAGGATGGGCCTGCGATTTGCAGCCTTTTCTGTGGCGTCCAGGGAACAGGGGGAGTGCGTCACACTCGCTATCTGAAATTCTGAAATGGGCCTAGGAGATGTTTCTGTGCAGATCAGGAAAGGCCTCCAAAAAGACTGTGCATTATTCCAACAGTGAAAAAGAGGAAGGAAAAGTTTTTTTTACAAATATGCGGTGATTGCCTGGGCTCTCAGAGTCTGTGAAGTAAACAAGACCCCTGTGTGGAGTGTTGATTCAGGAGAGTGGAGGGAAGGAACTGTTCTCGAGGAAAGGAAGAGAAGAGGGTCCAGGACAGGCAGGGGGCACGCAGCAGCAACATGGGCAGTAAAAGCATAGACATTTGAAAGGCCTCGTTCACCAGAGCGCTCCAGACAGACACTGAACGCCTGGGCCTCAGTGGCCCCAGGCAGTCCTGGTAGCTAATTACTTGTGTTCGTTAAATGATGGGAGTGTTCTTTAATACAGCCAACTCCTATTAATTTCTGACACTGAGCCTGGCCCATATATAGCATCAAGCCCTTATTTTAGATCGTCGTTTTAGCTCCTTCCATAACAAATGTTTCACCATAATTGATAAGTGTTAAAATTAGAGTTGGGAGATTGAGGTCGTTCCCAATTACCAAGCGGTGGTGCTAATGGGCAGTGGAAGAGAGGCAGGAAACTAGATTGAATGGGGGACTCGATCACCAGATGTTAAGAAGGTTCACCGTGAAACGAATGCGTGTTCAAAGTGTGGTGTTGAAAGCAGTTGTTTATTTATTTTTTTATTTTTTCTAAAATTTTCTTGTTTTGACAGAGAGAGAGGGATCGCAAGTAGGCAGAAAGGCAGGCAGAGAAGGGGTGGGGAGCAGGCTCCCTGCTGAGCAGAGAGCCTGATGTCGATGCCGATGCTGATGCGATGCAGTGCGACATGGGGCTAGATCCCAGGACCCTGAGATCATGACCTGAGCTGAAGGCAGAGGCGTAATCCACTGAGCCACCCTAGTGCCCCGAAAGCTGTTCTTTATTTACCTCACAATTACTTGTTCAGTTCCTGCCAGTGGCATGCTTGGTCTAGTGAAGATACAAAGCCTCTGGACATGTATCTACAAAACAGCTACGAAATAATAGTATCAGTGAAATCCTCTGACAGAGACAATAGCAATGTACTTAAAATCAGAGTGAGGGTAAAGGGGCTTTTGCTTAAATTCTGGCTTTTCTCCGCTCTAGCCCTGAGCCTCAGTTTCTTCTTAAAGTGGGGATGAGACTGTGGAGGTCTGGTAATGATGGAAAACGAGAGCACCTGGAATAGTTGTGCTAATTTATAACCTGGCCCAGGACATTCAGTAAAGGAGAAGTCCTTTCCTTTGATCAATTTTAAATAGTATCTGAAAGGGAATTTTGAGTTCAAATTCAGAGAGGAGATAAGACAGTAGAACCGCCCCCCCCCCCCCCCCCCCCCCCGGGGAAAGGCCAGAGATTATGTTTCTTTGAAGGCAGGGCCGCTCTCCTTAAAAGGGGTCTCGTGGTGGTAGGGACAGACCGAGGGGAGCTTAGTCCTCATGGTGTGACCAAGAGGTGTTGAGTGGAATTGGGGGGATGGGGTCTTTGTGGAGGCCAGCAAGCAGCATGGCCGTGGCTGGGTGGGTTTGAAGTTCCCTGATCACTAAGTCTGTACAATTTGTAGCAACAAGAAAGAGATTATAAGAGAGGGGAATTCATACTAAAGCCAAGAACCAGACAACTGAGTAAAACTTCAGTAATTCAGGAATAACTTCTGATGTTTCCTTCGATAACCAAATATCACTCAAAGATGTCAGCAAGATAGTTCAATGAATAGCATAATTATATACCTACATGCACAGAGCAGTAGTCCTTGAGCTGCATTTCCGTCTTTAAGTAATTTGTGTTTACTTTACTAGCGGCACCCATTTGAAAACACATCGGGAGAGGAAAATGCCTTGGATTTATTGCTCTGGTGTGTCCTATGCAAGTTGTCAGCTATATTTCAAATGTGTGATCCCCATAAATTCTTGACAATGAGAGAATAGAAGGAGTGTAAGTGGAGAGAATATAAATAAACGGGTTTTGTGTTTTCAAGGCCTGTGTGAGTTTGCAGTTGTATTGGTAAGGAGAAGCTCTTTTGTTCTGAAGTGGAGCCAATGGGTAGTGACCTGTCACTGTGAGGAAACTTTTTATTCTGTTTCTTTCTTTAAGCGTTAAGCTTCTGCTGGTGGCAGCACGATATCTTTCATTCTTTTGTGTCCTGGCCAACCCAGGTTTTTTTTTTTTAAATTAACATATAATGTATTATTTGCTTCAGGGGTACAGGTCTGTGATTCATTAGTCTTAGACAATTCAAGCACTCCCCATAGCACATACCCTCCCCAGTGTCCATGACCCAGACACCCCATCCCTCCCACCCCTTCCGCTCCAGCAACCCTCAGTTTGTTTCCTGAGATCAAGAGTCTCTTGTAGTTTGTCTCGCTCTTTGGTTTCATCTTGTTTCATATTTTCTTCTCTTCCCCTATGATCCTCTATCTTGTTTTTCAAATTCCTCATATCAATGAAATCATATGATAATTGTCTTTCTCTGATTGACTTATTTCATTTAGCATAATACCCTCTAGTTTCATCCACTTCATTGCGAAGAACAAGATTTCTCTTTTTTGATGGCTACCTAATATTCTATTGTGTGTATACCACATCTTCTTTATCCATTTATCTATTGATGGATATCTAGGCTCTTTCCATAGTTTGGTTACTCTGGACACTGCTGCTGTAAACATTGGGGTGCACGTGCCCCTTTGGATCACTACATTTGTATCTTTGGAATAAATTCCCAGTGTTGCAATTGCTGGATCATAGGGTGTCTCTATATTCAGCTTTTCGAGGAACCTTCATACTGTTTTCCAGAGTGGCTGTACCAACTTGCATTCCCATCAGCAGTGGAGGAGGGTTCCCCTTTTTCCGCATCCTCGCCAACACCTATTGTTTTCTGACTTGTTAATTTCAGCCATTCTAACTGGCGTGAGGTGGTATCTCACTGTGGTTTTGATTTGTATTTCCATGATGCCAAGTGATATTGAGCACTTTTTCATGTGTCTGTTGGCCAAACTAGATTTTTAACCCCTGGAGCTTTTTGAATTTCATTTCTTTCTGGGCCTTTTTTTTTTTTTTTTAATTTTAAAAATTTTTTTTATTTATTTGACAGAGATCACAAGTAGGCAGAGAGGCAGGCAGAGAGAGGAGGAAGCAGACCCCCTGGAGGAAGCAGAGAGCCCGATGTGGGGCTTGATCCCAGGGTCCTGGGATCATGACCTGAGCTGAAGGCAGAGGATTTAACCCACTGAGCCACTCAGGCGCCCCTGGGCGTTTTTTTATAAGAAAAATTTTTATGTCACATAATTATAACGTTCTTTATTATCTTTTAAAAAAGATTTTATTTATTTATTTATTTGACAAAGACCACAAGTAGGCAGAGAGGCAGGCAGAGAGAGAGAGAGGAGGATCAGGCTCCCTGCTGAGCAGAGAGCCCGATGAGGGGCTCGATCCTAGGACCCTGGAATCACGACCGGCCAAAGGCAGAGGCTTCAACCCACTGAGCCACCCAGGCGCCCCTACAACATTCTTTAAAACAGTGAAAATCCTTGTGTTCATTTCTCATGGGCTAGAGTAATACAGTCAGTTGTCATGATCAGTTTCTAATTATTCTACTCTGTATTTCATCTTTAAAAAAAAAAAAGATTCATTTATTTATTTTAGATAGAAGGAGGTGGGAGGGGCAGAGGGAGAGAATCTCAAACACACTCCCTGCCGAGTGAGGGGCTTTATGGGGGGCTCGATCCCAGGCCCCTGAAGTCATGACCTGAGCTGAAAAGAATAGGAGGGCGCTTAACTGACTGAGCCACCCGGGCGCCTCTATCCTTTTTATCATCTTAAAGTAATTTTATTATCTTCTGATAGAAAGTGATATTTAGAAAGACTGAGTCACTGTTACTTAAAATTGGACAAATAACCAGAAATAATTTAATATGATGGCATCACACAATTAATTGCCAAACATCCCTGACCTTCCCTTCGCCTGACACGCGGGGTCTCACGTGCTTCTCATTACCTCACCTTCTCATTACCTCAGCTGTCTGTGGTTCTTGGAATGTTACTGTACTGAGGAACAAACCCTCTCTACCCATCACATTACTCTCTGTCACCCTGGGGTTTATTTTAGCCCCTAATATGTAACAGAAGCCAGAAACGTCACATGAAATATAAAATAGGAACTTTAAACAGACTAAATCCTGGGTGTGCTTGGAGTGTCCCTCTCATAAAACCAGAGATTAAATTTGATGAGTACAGTGTGGTTACACCATGTTTTAAAAAGCCCCAGCAGGAGCATCGAATGCAAAGTGTTTTTTTAGAAGAAATTCTTAAGGTATTCCTTAAAGCACCTATAAAAAAACATAGATGAAATTGGGATATGTCCTACCACATTTTCTGTAATACTAATGAAATTGCTCTGCCAGGGTAAGAAATTCAGGTGTTTCGCCTTTGTGGTGTGAAATGGTAAATGGTGTTACAGTGGTAAATTGCTTGGTGTTAATTGGATTGAATGATTGAGATTTCTTCAGCACTTATCTCCTCAATAGCCCTTTGACCTTCAACAGGTTTGCAGCCTGAGCTCAGTATCTGTCCCTTCCTATCTCTGAGTAATTTCTTGATTATACCCTGAGATACTGTATGTGAAAGCACCGGGGAGGGAAAAGTGCCATATAAAGGCATGGTCTTGGCTTTCTGTCCTGTTAACTTTTAATCTCTTTCTCTTACCACAGAAAAGCTGACTACAGGGTGATTTAAATTCACGAGGCCTCCTAAACCACCCAAACTGGGTATTAAATGGTAAGGGGTCACTTGTGTCTTGTTCCCACCCCACAGCCTAAACTGGAAGGAAAAATGTATAAGTTTTACATTCACTTTTTGCCCTTAATTTAGTCATCTTTTTGGTAAATGTTTATTTCTGTCTCCCCTCCCTGCCCACCTCCCAAGAGTTTTGCATAAATCTCTTGTAACAGTTCAACAAGTGACTCATGTAGATGGGGCTCGCTCAGTCCCTGAGTCACTTCATTATGAAACACTTAAGAATTGAGTATCTATATTTAACAATGAGGAAATAATGTAAAACAATTTATAATTTCTGATCTGATCCTGTTAGTGACTAACTCATCAACAAGGAAGGTGGAAATTAATGAAAATTCACAAAGCCAGACAAAATTAGTCTAAAAATAAAGTCTGAATAAGTCGCCATCACCTTTAATTCTTTCTCCCCCTTTCTTGAGCAGTTGGGGTTTGATTGATAAGAGTGTTGGTCTGGGAAATAAAGACCTGGCTTCTAATCCTCATTCTGCCATGCAGTGACCTTGGAAAAGCCAGGCTAATTCTGTACTACAGCTTCCTTATTTCTAGAATCAGAGTGATAATAGTATTTGTCCTGCATACCTCACTGGGTAGTGGTAAATAAAATGAGATTATATAAACAGGAATGTGTTGTGGACCTTTCCCCCCAAAAAAGGTGAAAGGTAGTTCAGTGAGTTGTTACATATGGCCACAGGACTAAAGAGTGAAGGGTACTTCCTGATTCTGCAGAAAAAGATGGGGAAGGGAGTCTCTGTTAGCTCTTAGAGCTGGGAAGAGAAAGATACCTATCATTCCAAGTGTTTGGATTTCTAAATTAAATAATGGAACACCATCTCCTATATAAATAACATTCAGAGGCTAAGCAAATTTTTAAAAATCATTTAATCATAAGTAGTTCATTGTGATCCAAATTGTATAAAACTGTAATAAGACCATCTGAAATATGGGTATGATTTTTTGTTTAAAATGTTCTGGAAGATTTAGCCTAGGCCTGGGCAATGATGAATTTATTTCTCCTCCGGCTTCCCCAGTTATATTTGCCCAGGGCTATTGATGGTTTGCTTAAATCAGATTTGAAAATGTCCCCTGGCCTTTGAGTGAAATTCTGAAAACTATTTCCTTCACTCCAAATAAGGGGAGAGAAGCCCTCAGGGCTCCTTGACCTCTTTAATGATCACAGCAATCCTCCAGTTAGGAAGGGTAGATGTGATGGACTCTGAGCCTCCAGGAGGTTAAGGGACTCGCTCAGGTCACATGGTTATTCTCAAGAGGTTATTCTGAATCTCAGTGTTTTTGTTTGTGGGTTTTTTTTTTTTTTTTAAGTTTTATTTAAGTAGTCTTTATATGGCATGCGGGGCCCAAACTCAGGATCCCAAGATAAAGAGCCAGTGCTCCTTTGACTAAGCCAGCCAGGTGCTTCTGAAACTTGGTGTTTTAACCTGTAATTCAAGGCTATTGTCATGCCTCAAGACAGATGGAGTTCACTTAGTTTACTTTGAGTTGTAGATTTCATTTGGGAGGAAGAATGCTTTTGTCTAGTGTCCCTTATGCTTCTGATCTTAACCACCTGTCTTATTACTAGTTGCCCAAAGGTAAAGGTTTGGGACATTTAGTCTAAACAAAAAGTGACTCTTCACATTGATTTGACTTGCATAAGGAGGGGGAGGGGGACTCTGTTAGTAATAAAGAACTGCTTGTAAAAGAATATTGTTATATGTAACTGTTTTATCAGAAAAAAAGAAAACTTTAGAGAGCCCAGTATTGACCCTTCTGATTTGTCTGTGTTATAATTTAAAAGTGGCTCTAGTGTGAATATGAAGGAATTTTAAGGATTTGAAATAAAAATGAAGTAAATCTTTTTCCCCCAGTTTTTTATTGATGCTTTATGTTTACATTATTAAAATATTCAGTCCTTCCCATAACAAAAGTATACCCAGCCCACATCTCTCCAGTGCTCGTTCTGTTGTGCTTCGTTAATTCAGGTTGAGTAACTTGTTTTTTTCTTGCCAGATATAGATTTGTTCATGATTAATTATTTTAGAAGCCCTGAGGGAGAAGTCTCTCCATGTTCAGTGTGTGACATTTTATGGGACACGTAAGGAATATTCACTGGGGTAGAGGAAAGAACACTGCAGTTGGAATCAGAAGGCCCCCTCATCCTTGCTTCTCCACTGGGTAACCGTGGGGCATGGGTTAGGGACTTGTCTTCCCGAAATCCTCAGTTTCCTTACCTGTAAAACGAGGGTGACACATCGGAGGGCTGTTACAAGGATTAAATGAGATAATGTAAGTAAAGTGCTTCATGCCTTCACAGGAAGTGAGGTTTCACATAGTAGGCACTTAGAAAATATTAATTGCCTCTTTTAGTCTCCATGCACAAGGTTGCTGTGAAATTAAATTGGAAAACAGAATATGAAAGCTGGTTTATAAATGTTTAAATATCATCTCAGTATGAGGGGTTATTTTCCATTGACTGCTCCTTTCTTTAGCACTTCTGGAGTCAAACATGTTGGAGAATCGATAGAAGTAAGTTATGGCTAGAAGATCTGGGTTTTACAGGGTGGCCACCAAGTCTGGGAATGTAAGTGCGCACACAATACATGGCTTAATTATATAATATGACACTGCATTATGAAATAGCATTATCTGCGTTTCTAGGCTTGGTGGCTACCCTGTACTCAGTTCTGCCCCCTGTTAGGTTTCAAGGAAGTTATTTAATCTCTCTGGGCAATGAGAATTAAATTATGTAAATTGTTTTAAAAAGTTTTATGTAGACTATGAAGCATCTGACTGGTTTTGTCTTGGTTATTGTTTTAATTTTCCTGGGTCGAGTGGCGTTCTGATTAGGTTTGTGATGGATGGACTTCATTTTCATTTAGTCGCGAAACCTTTCTCGTAAGGGATGAATTGGAAGGCAAAAGGTAATTTGATAGCTTTAGTAGTGGGAAGTAATTTCAAGCATTAGGAGGCCATATTAATTATAGAGAAGGCAGCATCAGAGAATGTGATAGGCTGCTGGACGGGAGTGAATGGAACCCGTAAGGGTAAGGAGCATTAATGCACTACTGGAGTATTCGTAATTCCATCGTCTTTATTGTATTGGGTGAGATGTGATAACTGAAGGAAAGATCCAGCTTCATATCCAGGGACCGCCCTCATTCCATGCTGTAGTTATGTAATAATGGTATAAAGAGAAGGAATTTGAAGTCAGACGTCCTGTTTAGCAGAATCTTTGAGGTAATTAAGAATGTTAGAGGTTATAGACTTAGAGGGAAAAATGTAGTATTTCTGAAATGGGTATTTTGCCTTCTTTATAGTTCCTTCAGTCATACTGGATGGGTTTTCTGATGGATACTCAGAGGGAACAGAAGGGAAAAAACAACTAGCATTTTCCCTTTCTTTTATATGATAATAGAAATGGTGAATTTGTTCTTTTGGTTATTAAGATCCTCTGGTTCACAGAGGGTATGACTGGAAGACCAGAGAAGACACGGAACATGACGAGATGCTCTGACTGCCCAATGGTACCAGCTGTCATAAAGGCTGGTCTTCTCAGTTCCCAGTGCCCAGAAAGAAAGTTCTTCCATGAAACTTAGCATTCACCATTCTCCTCTCAAGTGTGCTTTCTTCAGGAGAGCTAACACCAAGTATGTATATCCCTCCTGCTGCTATCTCCCCTCTACACACTCACACAAACACTAGAGCAAGGAACACCTCTTCCACTGTTCTGATTGTAAAGCAGAGGGCCTCCTTACCACCAGATAGCCCTGTATCACCAACCACCGCTGAGTTGTATAGAAACGGGAAGTTCATCTAAATGTGTGTAAGAAAATGGAGATCCTCAGTAATTAGGGCTTTTCCAGGAATCTTGAGTTTGATGGATGTAACACAGAATAAGCAGGTAGGGAAGGTCATAATAAAAGGTCATGTATTGAGAGTTGCACTGAAAGAATTACAAAGTCAATCCCAAAGCAAAGAGGCCGTGAAAGAAATAGGATGGGAATGGTTGTAGTATGGGGGGAAAATCTGTGAACTCTTTTATGTAGAACAAAATTTTTCTTACATTAGAAATGTAAGTTTGGGGGACAGTTTTCTCAGTTCCACCTGCCCCCATGTCTCCGAGGTGGTGAGAGTGAGGAGGGGTAGAACCTTAATCCCTGATGGGAAAGCATATGCCATCTGGGAAACGTCTCTGTGTCGAAACCAACCTGAAAGTCCGTTCGGTTGTTCAAAGGTCTCCTTAATCATGTAGTTAGAATGTTTCATTTGATAAGCATTACCTCACTTATCATTTCAAAAACTGTTAGAAGGATTTTTGAAATCACGACTTGATAGACTTCATTTCTGTGGGATGTTTGTCTGTATGTGGACCGCTGGTGACTTTAAGCTGCCCTTCTGAAGAGCACAGCCTCCAGATCACAGATTCGTGATGACTGTGGGAAAAGGCTACAAAAACACGGTTCTTTGTGTAGACTCTACACTAAACTGAGCAAGTCCCTTTGACAGGCTCGTGGGAATGACTGTATACCCAGCTGCCTTTGGAAGGAGGGAGAAGAGAGGCATCGGGTGAGGGTGGAAGAAAAGGGAAAAGACTCGTTCTTTTCTGCCTCTTGCTCTTTTTCAAACTGGACAGGGTACTTCATGGTCACTGGTTCCACGGGTTCATGCTTCCCACCTCAGCTTCCTGTTACCGTGACCTGTCTGCCATGTGTGGCAGGAAATACAGAGCATTTTTTAGTGCCAAGTGTGCCTGACGCCCTCCTGGCACTTTCTCTGCGCTCCGGTGGCTCCTCACGCCAGCCTGCGGGGCGGGTAACGAACATTCTTAGGGAAGTGAGGAAGCGGAGGCTGACAGTTCCGGGCCTTGCCCGAGGTAACTCGCCCTGTGAGAAGCTCAGTGGCTGTCATTCGGTCATTTTCTTGTTTGACTTCTCTACTATCGATCACCCCCCTCCCGAAGTGTTAAGTTCCATTTACGACAACACGTGTCCGTTTTTCCTTCTAGCTGCTGGCCACTTCTCCATGTCTCCTTGGTGAGCCCTCCTTACATCTCTCCGTCCCCTAAATCTTTGTATTCCTACTTGTTCTTCAGCCACTCTTCCCACACTGCACTCTCCTCTCGAGAGATCGCTTCTACGCTTCTACGCTTGTGACTTGAATCCCTGTCTTCGTGCCGCCAAGGCTGTTGATGCTGTTGACGCCTGTCCAGGCATCCTGCTGACATCCACGCTTGCATGTGCTCCTTAAATTCAGTAGGCATCAGGGAGAACTTTTCCCCGTGGTTTCCGTCTGGGGTGCTAGAACTTCGTAAATGGCGATATCATCGGCTCAGCTTCTTGCACCAGCAAGTTGGTGGGCCTGCTTCCTCCTCTGGGCTCCTCCCGGCATGTGCTCCTTCTCCAGACCTGACCGACTCTCAGGCGAGTTCACCGGCCTCATCCCCATCTTGGGCCTTGAGTCTCCCATGGTGTGTTTGCTTAGCGTTTGCTCCCTTCCAGTGTTTTCTGTCTAGTAGGCCATGTGATCTTTCTAAATTACAAATTTTCGTGATTTTACCCACTCTTCCCACAACTTTACCTTCTTCAGTTATTCCTTAATACTCAAGATTAAATTCAAACGTCTTTACCTGGTATATACCCCTGCTTAACTCCCTAATCTCACTTTCACCATTCTTTTATGCCAGTTCTTAGAATGTTCTCCTGTCTCTGGCCTCAGTACCCATTGTTCTTTTTACTGGGGGTGCTCTTCTCCCACTTGGAAATAGCTAGCACCTTCCTACCCTTGACGGACTTAGCATGGCTCCTTTTTAACCGTCCTCCCTGACACGGCCCGATCTCTGTTGGCCAAGTGTGTTACTCTCGTGTGCTCTTCTAACACTGTGCACTTAATCATTTTTCATAGCTTTTGTAGCTGTACCCCTGCCTTCTCTCCAGAGCCAGGTCTCACATACACAACTGTCTTCCCATTTCCACTTCATTTCCTTCCTGCCAGCATTGCACATTTCAACCTTCCAAAACGAAACTCTTAATTTTTTTTTTTCTCCCAAACCAGCTGTTTCTCCAGACGTGTCCACCTCAGAATATGGCAACTATACTATTTCATTCAGTCAGGGCAAGATCAGAGTTGTCCTGGGCTTCTTCCTTGTTTCACGACCCATATCCAGCCCATCAGTAAACCCTATTGTTTGTACCTAGAATGTGACCGCCTCTGACTTGTCTGCTGCTGTCACCCTAATCCACAGCACCGTTACCCTTGTGTAGATGACTGCAGTGGCCTGCTTTTCCTTGGTCTCTGCTTCTGCCCTTCCTCCCTAAAATCTATCCTTCTCATAACAGCCAAAGTGATCCTTTAAACAGAAAATCAGATCTTCTCACTCCTGCCCAAACCTTCCCATCTCTCTCAGAATGAGGGTTAAAGGTCACACACTGGCCTCTTTGACCTGTCGCACCCTCCATCCACCCACCCTTACTTCTCACCTCATCTGCTCTTCGCTTCAGGTCTCTGTTCAAACGTTGTTTTCTCAGTGAAGCCTTCCCTGACTGTCCATCAGAGGTGAGCTCACCTACCCCACCCTGTGTTATTGTTCTCCATAGCACTCATTATCTTCTGGTTAATTATTTTATTATTTCGGTACCGATTTTCTCAACTAGATGTAAACTCTGTGAGGTCAGGGACTTGGGCTCTTTAGTTTGCTACTGTTTTGTAGCATCTGGAGCAGTGCACGGCCCCAGTGGGCACACAGTAACTATTCGGTGAGGTCTAGGGTAGTAGTTAAGTCATGGACTTGGGAGTTGAACAGACCTGCAAATGTAGTGAACCCGAGCCCCAGCGGGCTCTAGGACTACTCGGAGTTAGACCACTCCTCAGCCTCAATTTCCTAGTTTGTAATGTAGGGATGTGTTCGTGCTCACTTCTCAGGTTGTGTGTTTGTCTGGAGAGGGGATTAACTAAAACAAGTGCTGCGAAGTGCTTAGCTCAGTACTTTGCCCGTAATAAAGTACGAATTAAGAGCAGTTGCTGCTGCTGGTTCTGCTGCCGATTCTTATCCAGTGACATTTAGTTGCTTTTCACTGTCCATCTCCTCCCCCAGACCTTAAATTCAGCTGAATATTTACCTTGGTTTTGTAGTAATAATAACACAGAAGAGAGGGGTGGGGGGTAGGGGGATTACTTGGAGGTGGTGAAATGTACAAACTTCAAGATATCAGAAATAAGTTCTGGGGGCGTACTATAAAGTGTCAGCAGCGACAGCCGTGTGGTGATAACAAGACTGGTAACGGTGCTTCTTAGGGCCCAGAAGTATTCTGTAAGTAATCACTTTCTGGTAGTGCTTCCTGCCACAAGTAGGAGTGTTCTACATCTGCGCTATCCAGAAAAGTAGCCACTGGCTACTGGCATTTGAAATGTGACAGTGTGACTGAGGAACTGAATTTAAAAATTTTTAATTTTAATTTAGTTTTAAATAACCACATGTGGGGGCACCTGGGTGGCTCGGACAGTTAACTCTTGATTTCGGGTCAGGTCATGATCTCAGGTTCCTGGGATCAAACCCTGTGTTGGCATCTGTTTGAGGATTCTTTCTCTCTCTCTCTCCTTCCCTCCGCTTCCATCCCTCCCACCCTCTAAAATAAGTAAATTTAAAAAAACAAAAACAAAACCTACAAGTGGCTAGTGGCTTCTGTATTTGAATTTCAACACTCCAAATTCTTTAAACATATTAACTCATTCAATATTCACAACGCCCTCTGGCCTGGGTAGAGTGGCTGAGTGGTTAAGTAACTTGCCCAAGATCACACAGCTAGTGGGAGGCAGAGCTGAGATTTGAAGGTCAAATCTCCTGGTAATCTGGTTCCAAGGTCTGCTGGCACTTTTTACATTGTAGCTCCTCATGTCTTTCTCAAGAATTGAAGTTCCAGGCCCAGGGCCAACATGATGCCCGTGTTCCTGCTGCAAGGGAGGCGGAGAAAGCCAGTTTCTGGTTCTACCCCAGTGAAGCGTCTCTCTTAAGGTGGGGGACTCCCCAAACATAGGAAGAATGTTCAAAAGGTTCTAGACCAGTGAGCTTGGCTGCTCAATCTCTGAATATACTTTTCTTCCAGACTTAAATTTGCAAACAGCAGGAATAATAACAAAATGCATCCTACTAACCTGTTGCAGTTCTCTCTCATCTCATCACTTGCTTGTCTTTCCCCCGAATGGTGGAATGCTCAAACATCTTACTAGTTACTGTTGCCAATGCCAGGATATTTGTGCCATGCCCACTTTTTTTGGTTTGCTTATTATGTTTGTTTGTTATTATGGTGCTATAACTTTTTAAAAAATATTAGAAGAGGAAAGAGAGAAATTAGGTAAGACCATAAATATGTATGTCAAACATAAGAAGATACATGCAAGGATTACTTCTGTCTTAGCTGTTGCCATTGATCCTGACCCCATAGTTGGTATTTTTAATTCCTTTTCTCCACTACTCGTTCTATGCTCTCTTTGCCCTCAGCCAGCTCTCAGCTGACTTGTAGGTTTTTATCTGACTGGAACACCTCGACATTCATTCCTGGGGTATCTGTGTTCTTGATGGTCCTGTCTCTATGGAGTTATTTCTGACTTCCATTATCTTTTACTATTAGAAATGGCAAACCCAGGAGGTGTTTCACATCCCTGACACACACCTCCCTTTTCTCACTCTGGAGCAGCCATCCTCTTTACCCTTGATAATCAAAATTCATAGCTCCAACCAGTTCAGTAACCTCATTTTTCATCTGTCTCTTCAGTGTCATGAGGAGCTCAAAATTGTTAGGTTGCAGTTTAAGCTTCCAAATCAGTGGAGGCTTTGTTGAGTCCCTTGGTGAAATCATTCTTTTCTTGGGTACTGAAGACTGTTCAACCAGCAGAACCAGAGTTGCAACCATTGCGGGGGGAGGAGGGGGTCAGGGTGGGGGAATGCAAGTTGGTCATTAGGTGTGAAGACAGGGAGATGAGATGTACTTGTCCCTTGCTTCCTGGCCCATGTGTTCTGGCTACTGGAGAAAAAATGTCCTATATTATTCACTGGTTACAGGCATCCTGTGGGGCATTAACTGAATTTCAAGTAAATGATTTAGCATTCTGGAAGATAATCTTTCTGGATAATGGGGTACTTGGTAAGATCAGAAAATCCCATTAGCATCAACCCATTGCTGTACTTTTTTCAAAGCAAGATCTTGAGTGAAATACCATAAAGATAAATAAGGCATTTAGTAATCCTATGGATGACAGAGGCATGGCAGACAAGAAAGGCAATTTCAGATTCAGAATAAGTGGCCAGATGAACTAAAGATTTGAGGATACATGCGTGCAATCAAGTATGTCTTCCTAAAATGAAGATAGAGTATAAAAGTTCGTTCTGAGTTATTACTTGGAGGCACAAGCAAGCAAAATTAAGTTGAAAGGAGATTCAGATGAGTTCAGATCATTGATCATTGACTCAGTGTGTCCTTGGACAAGATGCTTAACTACTATTAACTGCCCGTTCCTCACATCTTTAAAACTGGGATAATGATACTTGTATGTATAAAGCTTTGAACCACCCCCATGAAAGGTGCCCTGCAAGTACACTGTTTGTGAATAACAATAATCAGCCTCCTCTTACCCTCCCATCAGTGTGACCTGTGTTTAAATTGAACAGTGCTTCAAAAGATTGCCTATGAAATGATGTTCTCAATATTAATGTTGTACATGCTCTCCTAGCATCCGATACATTTCCTTCACAGCACTAACCACAGTTGGTGATATTGTATTTGACTCTTTGGATAATGCTGGTTCCCTTCACTAGACCCTAAACCCCATGAGAACAGCAGGGTGGACATTGTCACTGTCACATATCCAATGCCTAGCTCAGTACCTGCGTGTGGTAGGCATTCAGTAAATATTTACTGAACAGATGAATGAATAAATAGTGCATGTTTCCATGAATTCTGTCAAAACAAAATAAAGCAAAAAATAAAAAGTAAAAAAAAAGCTCAAGAGGCAAAAATCAGTAGGTTGATTCCCCAGTGCCCCCCATATGGGAATCTAATGCTGTAGTCTGTGTAAATAAGTGATTCCTGTTGGTCATAATCTTATAGGAGGAATGGTGCCATGAGAAATTCATTGGAGTAATTTTCAACAGAATAAATGTTTAGTAACAGATGCACATACGCGGCAAGTTGCCTCATTCAACTGCCATCTGTTGGGCAACTATCTATTCTAGCAGGACTGGTCCATTAGAACTAGACCAACAGCACTCTCACACATGTTTAAGTTTATTTTCAAAATTTTTCTGAAAGCCTTGAAGGATGAGAGGTGTTTCCATGTCTGGTAGGCAGCTGCTTCATAATGGTGTATTGCAACACCTTGGCAAACTATGAAGTCCATTCGATGTGTCATAATGCTCAACAAGGAAGTATTCTCTCTTAAGTGTTTTGTCAGAAGTCAAACTAAATAATGGCGCTAGGTAACTCACTCAACTACAAATAATTGGGTCCAACAGAGTTCATTGCAGATTGTGCAATTGACAACAGAAACTGCTGTGAGCTGAAGGCTATAATCCATGCTGGTCATCATTAGTGTAAGATATATATATATATATCTAACATACGTGTGTGTGTGTGTGTGTGTGTGTGTGTGTGTGTGTTTGTGTTTTAAACAGGGCAAAGACAGTATAGTAAACTCTGTGGGACATCTAGTGTGACTCCATGTGTACATGCAGTTATGTTATACCCAGTGAAAGCATAATGATCCTTGGCCTGGACATGTCTTTCAATAAAAACTTTACCAAGCTTTTTTCTATATAAAGGTGGAGACAGTGTTGGCCTATATAAATTTACCTTGTGCATGACCAGTTAGGTTGGTGCTGTGTCATAAGTATGGGCCAACTTCCATAAATGGCTCAGTGCTTAGTATAATGCCTGGTACCCAGTTGGTACTTAGCAAATATTTGTTGAATGAATGTTCTAGAACCAATCCAGGTAATTCTCACTGGATTCCCAGCATGAAAGCGGGTCCCGTAGCCTTAGATCAAGTTGAGTGCGAGTTAGACCTTCGAATACTTAGTGTCCTGAGCAGAACGCATAGCAAATTGCTTATCACTGTGGTGTGCCCATAATAAACTTCTAAAGGCTGTGTGATTTCTAAAATGTAAATCATCAGGTATGTGTTTTTTGGGGAGCCAAACATGTAACAGTGGCTGTTTTAGAGAGTAAATCTATCTGAGTTTTGGTTTAGTTACAAGAATGACTAATTTTATACTAGATTCTCACATGATTCAAAGTGTGTGAATGACTCAGCCCATTAATATCCTTAGCTCCTGTGATCTCCCCTCCCAGTGAAATGATAGCTATAAGGCAATAATGATAATTGGAGGAGGAGAAGAAGACGACCTTGACTTTGCCCTCAGGCAATAAAATAAAATACTTTGAGTAATTGCATATGTATACAATACTGTTTGAAAGAAATCGGATGTGTTGTAATATTTAAAATTTTATGTTAAAGCATGTTGAAAATGACATGGTTAAGGACTAAATTCTGCTGTTTGTTTCAACCATTATCAGTTGCTCTAAAACAATCAACTTCTTTAAAGACAAAGAGCCATCGGGTTCTATGTTAGTTGTTGATAGCTCATTGATTGACTTCTCCTTGCTGACATAGAGAAATACTGCAGTCATAGGAGCGTTGGGTCCCCATTCAATGGAGCTAAACATTCGTGAGTGATTTTGAGCTGAAACTGAACAGTTAGTTGGAGGCCTATGGGACTTTGGGGGTGTTTGTGTGTGTGTGTGTGTTTTTCCCCTATTAAATTGCTACATCTTGTTGAAACAATTAATTGAACAAGGTCTGGATATTTCGAAGTCAGCACTTTGTATCTCTGCTTTTGCTAAAGTCCCCAAAGACCCAGTCCCCACATCCAGTGCACACTTCTCATTCCCTATGTAGCTTGACTTCTCTGTAGCATCTGACAGATCTTGAAATTCCTTCCAGGACTTTTGGGGTATTTTCTTTTGCCTGTCTTCTTAACACTTGTCCTTCTTTCTAGACTCCTCTAGCTGCCCTATGGATGTGGTATTCTCCATAGTTCCTGCCTTGGTCCTTTTGGTTTCTATTTAGTCTTCTTGGTAAACCCATTCATTTCTGTGGTTTCTACTAAAATCTACACAGTGATTCCTCCATGTGGATGTTTCCCTGTCAGGCTGCTGAGCTGCAGACCTGTATATCCAGGCACCCCAAAGATAAGTGTGCAATGACAGCAACAGTGACAGCTCCTCATTGTCTAATATTCTGTGTGGTCGACCGCTTGGTGCTTTGTTGCTTCATTCCATCTATTTTTCTCAGCATCACTGGCGAGGCAAATACTATTGGCATTTTCTAAACTTGTAAGTGAGGAAACTAAGGTTAGATGCATTTAGTAACTTTCCCAAGGCCATTCAGTTAGCAGGGCCTCATTTTTAATCCCAGGTGTAGAGCCCAAGTTTTTCATCATAAATGCTTTGGGTTAGCACATCAGAATGGAATCCTTTACTTTCTTCTCTGCTTTTTGTTATTTTTTCCCACTATTCTCTGCCCTGCTTGAAAGGAACATATTTCATCCCTCAAGTAGAAATCTGGGAGTTGTACTGGACCCCCAAATATTGTGGATCACAGAAGTACTTTTAATTTTATGTCTTAAAATACCTCCTTTGTATTAAATGGAAGTTTCAAAGCCATCGGCTTTAGGCTGATGTATTTAAAAACTAGAAAACATGCCACCGAAAAATCTGTATGTCTGATTTTTCTTTAAAAGCTTGGACTTGCTCTCTCACGCGGCCACAGTCATGTGCGCTGTGTAGCAGCTTCCTCTCACCTGGGGCTTGTACTGTCTGCTTTACCATGCTCTCACCACTTCCTGTTGTCCTCTTATTGGGGGTTTCCTCAGATCTTTGTCCAGCCCTGCAGGCATTTTTGACACCTGGTAGAGACTGTTGTGCTTTCCCAGCTGGTCTTCCTTCCTCTCTAGTTTTTGCCCTAGAGAATGATTTTCTCAAATGAAATCTGTGACTCGCTTTCTCTTCGTGTTTGTGATTTGTTTCCCCACTGGCTCCTTCTTCTTAGTCCACAAGCACGTTCAAGGCTGCAAGCTAAAGGCAAAAGGAAAAGAATATAACATTTTGAACATCCACTACATGTCAAAGTGAAACACAAACACGATTTAATGAGGTCTTCACAACACTGAAGTGGGTGTTCTTGAATCCTAATTAAGAGATCAGAGAAATCCCAGACCTGGAAGGATTGTCCCGAGATCCATATACAGGTTGGTTTCAGATCTGTCTGATTCCTGGTTCCATGTTCTTTTTCCTCCATTATGTCACCTTGATTTCAAGCTGCTTTTGTCCTCTGTGCAAGTAAACGAGGCTCTTCAGCGCTTTCCCATGATCTACTCCCATGTCTCTCTTCCTTTGCTGCCAAACTTTCTTCATCTGTTACCACAGAACTCCCTTAATCTCTTCTCTCATCTCAATACAATATTATTTGGCTGCCCCGTAGTTCACTCATTCATCAACATCTTTGGAGCATCTGCTTTACAACAGGAAGTACACTAGACACCAGGCAAATAGTCCTTGCCTGAGAGAAGCTTCACAGGCTGGTGGGTTGAGACAAGTTAGTTGTTCCACTGCAGTGTACAGAGTACCTAGTAACCAAGTCCAGTCTCCTTTTAGACCTTATCTTACTGAGCTCTCTTGCATCATTTTCCTAAAGGACAATCACCTCTGTTAAGGAAATTTTCTCATTTTCTTTCTTCTGTGGCATTCCTCACACCTGGTTGGTTTTTTTTGTTGCTGTTGTTTATTGTTTGTTTTTGTTTTTGTTTTTGTTTGTTTGTTTTTGCTTCTTTTAGAGTTCTTTTTGCATCTCTTCTTTCTGTTCTGGTCTCATTTTAAATGTCTTTCCTGCTGCATACTAGATCTCTCCACTTTGACAGACATTCACGATTGCACCCTTCTTTCCTTAAGAAAGTATAGTTTGCTTACTAGCCCATATTAACTATTAAACATCCTGGAGTCATCCACAATCCCTTGTCCTCCTTACAAAAAGACTTGGCCTTTCTATTTTAAAAATGGCATTACAGGGCACCTGGGTGGCTCAGTTGGTTAGGCGTCTGCCTTCGGTTCAGGTCTTGGTCCTGGGGTCGTGATATCCAGCCCACGTTAGGCTCCCTGCTCAGCAGGAAACCTGCTTCTCCCTCTCTTCCTACTTGTGCTCTCTTTCTGTCAAATAAATAAAAAAAAATTTTTTTAAATGGCATTACAATTTGGTCAAATTGCCAGCACCTCTGTCCTTAGTTAACCTACAGCAATAACTTCCTTCTCCTTTCTTGTCTGAAGGGCATCTTTACATGCTTTAACTTTAGCAATTAATTTTTAAAAATTTCTCATGCTATTCTTACTTTACTCCTATAATTTTTTAGGGTCTTTCCTGCTGCCTGTTGGTCAGGTCTCACTTTCAAAGCTATTCACCATTTTCTCCTGATCAACTTTTCTGGTTTCTCTCCTATTTAGCTACAGTGCTTAGCCCATGGAAGGTACTCACTGAATACTGGATGGGTAAGTGGGTGGTGCATAAAAACCTGACCTTTCTCCCCCAAGGGCAGTATCAGAGTCCCATTATGTAAGTATGGTATCTGCTAAGTTCCCTTCCTGATAGTTTGTCATTTTTAATTTACAGTGGTGTAAAGATGAGTAATCTATGAGCTGTTTTTTTTTTTTTTTTATTGTTGTTGTTGTTTTTAATCCTGTTTCAGGGGCGCCTGGTGGTTCAGTTGGTTAAGTATCCACCGCTTGATACCTCCTCAGTACGTGATCTCAGGGTCGTGAGATCAAGCCCCATGTCCGCCTTCCTGCCTCCAGGTGCATGCTTACACTCTCTCTCTCTGTCAAATAAATAAATAAATCCTTATTTTAAAAAATCCTGTTTCATAGATTTAGTAACCCAGTGTATGTACTCAATTGTATTCCCCCCAAATTCATATGTTGAAGTCCTGATCCCCAGTACCTTAGAATGAGACTGTTTTGGAGATAAGTTTTTTTTTTTTTTTTAATATTTTATTTATTTATTTGACAGAGAGAGATCACAAGTAGGCAGAGAGGCAGGCAGAGAGAGAGAAGAGGAGGAAGCAGACTCCCTGCTGAGCAGAGAGCCCGATGCGGGACTCGATCCCAGGACCCTGAGATCATGACCTGAGCCGAAGGCAGCGGCTTAACCCACTGAGCCACCCAGGCGCCCAGGAGATAAGGTTTTTAAAGAGGTTTCATTTTAAGTTAAAATGAAGTCATTGGATGGACCTCGATCCACTAGACTGCTGTCCTTCTAAGAAAGGGGAATTCGGACACAGACACATAGAAGGAACACCATGTAAGGACTTAAGGAGAAGATGGCCATTGACAAGCCAAAGACTCCCAACCCCCACGTCTGTTAAGGAAATATTTTCTACTGGTTAAGCCTCCTAGTCTGTGGTGGCTTATATTGTTGTGACAGCCTTAGCAAACTCATACACCCTGTGCCTTTTAATTCATTTAGGTTTTAAGTTCTGTGTCTAGGGACTTTTTCCTTAGGAAAGGGATGGACCAAGGATCCAATAAAATCTCTCCCCTAATCTCAGGTTTCTTGGAAGTATTTTAAATTTGTCCTGCGGCTAGAGGGCTGTCCTTGTCTTTTTCGGACCAGATAGCACTTATGATCAGCTACCTAAAGACTGGGTTTTTTCCTTCCCATTTTGGGATTATGTATCTTATTTCAATTGAAGATACAAAGCAAGATACCATTTGAAATATCATTAATCCCCATTTATTGCATTGATTTTAAACAGATAAGGAGTTTAATATTTTCCGGGCTCGCGTTTTGATAGCTCGAGTACAGTAAGTTCTCTCTGCGGTACACAGTTGTGCCAACCTCAGCATCACATTTCCAGAGAAGATATTTGCTGCAGTGAATGTTACGTGCTTCCCAGCAGTTCTTTTGAGGTTCTGGCCTTGGGGGATAGAAGTGTTCTGAATCCCTACATCTGGTTTATTCAGGTTTATTATCATGAATATCTGGTGTATTCTAGTCCTGTTTCACGTTACCATATCGCCAACCTCAAAATGCCTGTCCCTCTCTATTTCCTCCGCCCCCATGTTCTAACCAGCTCCTCAGCAGTGGTGGTACTGAAGCTAGGGAAATTAAATGTGTTGAGTGGGTTAGAGACTTTATTAGAAAAGACCTTTTGTGTATATTGATCATCTGCTCTGTTCTGCTCTGATTGCCTCAGATTAAATAATAATTTCAACCCCATTAAAGACCTTGAGAAGGTTCACCTTTATACCTGCCTATAATGTCACTATTAACATCTCAGGTGGATCTGAGTCCATTTTATTTTACAAATACAGAATGAGAGGCTGTAATTCTTTTCTGAGAACTTGTAATTTATTTTCTATATCTGCTCTGAACTTCATGCTACGATCTTGAACTTGTTTTGTCTTGTTCTATCCGTGGTAGAGGTGGAGGATCACTAGTCACCATGTATAACTGCTCTTTTTCTTGAGACATGAGGCATTATTAAATTGCCTCTCTACTTTCTCTTTTCCAAACTGAGCTTTATTGGTTCTTTAGCCTTACAGGACTTATTTTGAATTTTTAATTATATACAAGACGTGTCATTAAAGCCTCTCCATATTTTTCACAAGTCTCTTTGATGATGGATCCAGCACTAGTTGAATATCATCCGTACAATGAGAAGGCAGTCAGTTTCTACACACAGTACATTAGGCACTTTGGTTTCATGCTTAATTTTGATTTTTGACTTAACTAATTAAAATCCATAGCAGTTAAACAAATGAAGATTCTATAATTCTTTTTTCCATGACAGAGGGTGATTGAAACATAAATTGCAAGTACTCTTTTGACTTCATATGTATTGATACTCAGATTCGGAGACGTCAGAGTATATCCCATTGACTGGAACCCAAAGCAAGAATTTTCTGTGTCTGTCTTACAGTCTTAATGTTGCCTCCAACCAACTGGATTATAGTAAACAAGCCATTTAATTCTTACTACATAATTGTATGTATTTATGAGACTGAAGAAGGTAGAGATCAAGGTTGGATGAACTCTAAGTTGTCTTCCAGCTGAGAAATTGCATTGTGTACTCTCCTCATGATGGTCAGGTGATCAGTTGTGGGGTTTTAGTGGGTAAGTACATTGGAGCATGTAAGATTAATTCGCTTGAAATATATCGAGTACATACATCAAATACTACCTACTACATGCCCCACAGTGATAAATCACACATTTTTCAAAGAGTGCATTTTATTAGGGGAAAGGAACATGTAAAAATAAATGCAGTTGTCTATTACGGGGGCTGTGCTAGAAGTCCAAGGCGTGTTGGGACATGAGGGAAAGTTGGGTGAATTTTGCTTGGTGGCAGGAGCATCAGGGAAAGGCCAGTGATTCAAGGGGCCAAATATGAAGGCCTGAGGAAGAGCAGCAGTCAGACCGAAGTGATGTGGGGGTGGGGAGGCAGCAGCCTGATAGCAGCTGGAGGTTGAGAAAGTGGAAACAGTGGATACAGATTATTTTTTTTTCCAAGGAGCTGGACTATAAAGACAAAAAAACTGAGGGGAATGGGCAGGGATTAGAGGAAGTTGTTTGTTGTTAAATTTGGGAATAAAGAGCTAACTTAGAGGTTTTGGGGGGAAAGCTTCTAGAGGGCAAAGTTCTGACAGATGAAGAAGATGGAATTAAGAATGAACTTGAAAGCAGGATTGAGGATAGAAAGAAAAACAGAGAGCTAGAACAGATAACGGTGATAAAGAAAACATAGCGAAGTGTTCTTTGTGGCATCTGGGAGGTAGGTGAATGGCAAAGTGCAATTCTTTCAACTTTGCCACGTGTTGGAAAGTTTTATAAAAAAAAAATATTGGGAGGAACAAAAGGAATGTAGATTGAGAGTTTAGCTTTGAACAGAACAGGGAGACACTTACTCCTAGTTGTGTCAGCGGATGGTGAAATTGAAGTTTAAAGCCTCAACTTCTTCATGAAGTCTGAGCCACTCTCCCCCACTGGGGCAGAGAGAGAACAGAGGAGAACCGAGCAGCATGAAGGCTGGAATCAGTGCTTGGGGAGTAGGTAGGGGGACTGAGCAGACCTGGTGAAAAAGGAGGAAGCCATGAGGCTCAAGTTCCGGTGAAGTTGGAGGGCACAGAGTTGCACTGGTGTGAGAGTTTTCCCTAGTAGTCGTCAGAAGATTGCAAGTTAGTAGGGCACCGGGCGAGGGTGTAATAAGCAAACGGTGAGTGGACGGGATGAATGGCTCCCCCAACTGTTTACCATCAGCCTGTTCGGGAATAAGTCTCAGCCTCGCTGGTTCTGTTGGGATTCTGTTTTCTACCTCACTGTATTTTTATTTGTGTGAAATGAGATAAAAATAATGTTACAAAATGGTATCATGGTAACATTTAACTGAGATAATTGTATTGTCTTCCTTAGGTAAAAGAAGAACGTCCAGAAAAAATACCAGATCTTAAATTATTAGTGGAGAAGAAATTTTTGGCTTTACAGAATAAGAATTGTGATGCAGACTTCCAAAATAATGCAAAATTTGTACAGTTTAAACAGCAGCTGAAGGAACTAAAGAAGCAATGTAAGTCTGCATGCTTTGCTTTTTGGTTTGGCTTTTTGAAATTAGGGAAATGACCTGATAAACAGCCCCAGAAGACTGATTTTATAAAGTTTGCCTATCTGCTTGGCTTGATTCTGTTTCTGAATTGCTTTTTATTGTTGTTGCAATTCTGTATTTTGTCTAACTTTTGGTTCAAATCAGCCTGTCCATTTCTGAAAGCCAACAGTTTCCACAAAGTGCTAAGAAAATTCCCCAGCAGCTCCACAAAGTGACACTGTGTTGTCCCGCTGCTGGGGAGGGGAATTGGGACATCAAAACGGAACTATTTTATTAAAATAGCAATGGTGTATTTCAGATTTTAAAAAGCTGTGCCATGCTTTTAAAAGAACCACTTTGAATTCTAGTTTTGCTGTTTTGGAGTAGTAGTGGCAGTGTTTTCTCAAACTAGGTTTTTTCTTCTCAAATACGGACTGGGATCCTCTCGATCCCTTCTGTCTTTTGTGATAGCATAAATTCCATGAGACTGTGATTGTGAATCCAACATAATTTTGATTTAAAAATGAGATTGGGAAAAATGACCCATTATACAAAAAAAATTTGTTGACGGTATCTGACAGAAGTAGATCTTTTCTACACAGTGAAGTACATTCATCCTTTCTTCTCCTCCTCTTTCTGCATAATCCACGTAACAGCTTTATGTAATTTGGGGCCTTTTTACATTAGCACAGGTTGTCATTCTTCTAGGCTCCCAAGTCTCATTCCTTAAAGAATTGGATTGTGAAGCAAATAACTTGTTTGTAAACTTCAGTTTCCCATTGTCTTCTTTCACATACACATGGAGGAGCACTGTCGTAGGAGATGTGAATTTCCTTCACATTTGTACTTAGTGGAAGGATTCACATTTTGAAATAAGCTTTCTTTTAAATATAAGCATTTTCCTTAAATTGATGCTGAGGTCTCAAAAAATGACTGAGGAAGCAGCTCTACTTTTGTCTATTTTACAAGTAACTTAAGTTTCACAATTTGGAATGTTTTGCAATCATGATGAGACTTTTGCTTTTACGTGGATTTAACAGTAAGCATTTTCTCCATGTTTTTGTCTGTTTTTTTGTTGTTGTTGTTTGGCCATCATAGCTACCAGAATCCTTCTAATATAAATTGCATGATCCCCTCACTTGGGTAATAATCCCTCAAACATGTTATAATTTACTAGTGTCTTCCTGATCTTAAAGGTGCGAGTGAATTTCAGTTTGGGTGTGGGTCGGGACAGCTAAATGCATTTTGTTTTTCTGTGTAGAGCCAATAATGACAGATTATGGCAGATTTAGCATACGACCGTAATTCTTGATCTTTTTTAGATATTTGATAATACAGATTGACAGATAAATATCTAAAAATATGAATTTCTTCTGCCTTTGTTATTGTTTATGAAGTTATTATTCCATAAGAGAAAGCTAAAAAGACTTTTAGAATTATATACTCACGAGGGAATATTTTTTTATGAAAGGTACGTAATTCAACAAAATGACAAATATAGGAATCATGGTTATTATTTCTTAAGTTCTCTCTAAAATGGTCAGGGGTGGAGGGGTGGAGGTGGTTTCCCCAGGCTGGCGGTATTGTGCATCATTTGGATAGACAGTTAAACTTTATGACAAAGTAAATTTATACCGAAAGAAATACTTCCTTATGTAGGATTTCCTTATATATGTTAACACTGGAATTAAGACGATTTTCCCTTTTTGTTTCTCCTAAAATACTCTCTTAAAAAGTTTTTAAATCGCAAATGACAGAACAAGTACAATATTAATACCCTCCTTAAATGCTCTATAAGGCACATATACTTTACATGCAAAATGCAAGTAAAGTGTGTTACTAGTACCGTCAAACTAGCACCATGTCTACTGGATTTTATTGCTTTAGATGGGATGCCGCTGTTAGGATGCTGATTGTTATCAGGAGCCCACAGTTCTTGTGAGGCCACGTCGGAGGGACTAGGATTTATACAGGAGCCAGTGAATGTTTGTTTTGAGATATATCCTGAAGGTGAGGAATTATTATTTATTTTAATTAATTAATTAATTAATTAATATTTTTTTAAAGATTGGAAACTACAAGCCAGGGAGAGATTCTTGCTTCTAGTTGCCTATTTTGGCAAAGCAAAGGTTGAATCAATTTTGGCGGCTCCACAAATCTGAAGGGTTCTTTCATGAAAAGCACCACCACGCTCTCCCCAACTTTATTTACACAAACATAAATTGCATGGGATTAAATTTTGCCAAATCAGGATCCAATCGCAGACACTCGAGGAAGCTCCTTGACTGGGCGGGGAGAGGGGGGAGGCAAGATGGAGACTGAAATCAGGTGGTGTGCGGAAGGGGCCTACAAGCCCCGTTAAGTTAAAGGAGTTAAGTTAACTCAGCTGTGGCTCGGCAGCTGGCTCTCTTGAACCCTCGGGTCTCAGGATCGCTTTACATTTTTAAAATGTACGGAGGCCTCCAGAGAGCTTTTGTTTACGTGGGTTGTAGCTCTTGACATTTATCACATTAGAAATAAAAACAAATTTCAAAAATATTATTAATCCATTTAAAAAATCAGTAGTAAGCCCCATACGTGTTACCATAAAGCGGATTATGAAATACAACTATGTATTTTCTAAACATAAGGAAAAATTAGGGAGAAGTGTGACATTGTTTTCCATTTTTGCAAATCCCTTCAATTTCTGGCTTAATAGAAGGCAGCTGGATCCTCATATTTGCTTCTGCACTCGGTCTGTTGTGGCGCATTGTTTTGCTTCAAGTCTACAGAGAAATTCTGGCCGCACACATGCGTAGTTGGACTTGCTGAAAGGATCTTGCAGACCACCCGAAGTTCTCATTTTGAGAACCACAAATTTAGGCTAGAGATCAGTAGACTACAGCCTGTGGGCCAAGTGCAGCCTGCCTCCTGTTTCTCTGTGGCCTGAAAGCCAAGAATGGTGTTTTTCCATTTTTAAATTGTCTGGAGAAAAGTTAAGAGAAGGATAATATTTTGTGATGTGTGAAAATTCCATAAAATTCAGATTTCAAAATAAAGTTTTATTGGAATGGAGACACTCATTCGTTTCCACATTTCTGTGTGTGCTTTATGCTGTCATGGCCGAGTTGAGTCGTTATATGAGAGACCATCTGGCAAACAAAGCTTTTAATATTTGTTGCCTGGCTCTTTACAGAAAGAAAGTTTACTGACCTTTGGCGTAAACCATAATCAGAAACAAGGACATTTGCGGGGGAGGGGTTGTGGGTTTTTTTTTTTTTAACTTTAGATTTTTCCATAAATACTATACATCTGTCTTAGGTACGTTCAGAACACTCTGAGTTGACTGCTGTCTATGAATCATTGCATTTGGTGCTCTAAGATCAGTAAAAGGCAGAGTCCCTGTATTTGGAAAAGACTATATATACATAGATGAAAAAATGTGAGAACCATTAATAACAACAGATCAAAACCAAAGAAAAATGCAAGAAACAGCTGTTCTACAACGTAGGAGAGAGTCAGAATGGGAAAATGCAGCCTTTATTTGTCACTAACATTGCCAATCAATTGCTAGGGGCCGTGTGGAGCTATATGTTCAGAAAGAGTCAGAGGCTGGATTCAGGCCCAGCAGGAAAGAGTGTGTGGAAGGATTATGGTGGGAAAGAGAAGGGATACTACAAATATCTGGTATTTGCTGTCCCTAGAATATAACATAACAGGCCCGCTGTACTCATTTAAAGATAGGATTTCACAAAAGGTAACATACTTAAGTTGCACACAGTAATTTTTTTAGTAGTTATTTATGACTTTGGATACTACCAGGCATTAGATACAACTTCTTGGAATAGTTTACTGACTCCTGGTCTAAACCACAGTCAGAATGAGGGCAGGTTTTTGGTTTGGGTTGTTGTTTATTTAACTTTTTCTATAAATTTTTTTTCAATAATTTTTCTATAAATACCATATCTGGGGACCCATTGTGCTATATATTAGAGATATTGTGTAGTTCCAGCTTCATAAAATTATTACCAAAATCAAATGAAACAGTGGATCTTCTGTTTTAGATTCTGAAAGCTTGTATTAGATTCCTGATTCTTGTTACTGAGAATGGGCCTCTAAAGCATAGTGGAAAGATTATGAGCTTAGCAGCCAGGAGACCTGGGTTCGAGTCACTGAATGTGTAGCCTGGTTTGCCCGCCAATGCCCATTTTTCTTGCCCAGAGGCATACAAATCAAGATTCTCGGAGGCATACAAATCAAGATTGATTGAAGGTAATTTTTACACTTGGTGGTGGTGATGATAATTGAGTTAGGGAACAGTTCCCAAAAAAAAGGATTCCATTTCCCTAAATGGGAATCATGCTCTTAACGAACCCAAGTTGTGAACCCAACGGTATGATTTGGTTCAAGGCAGACATAATAACCCTACTTTCTTGGGTAAAGTGGTCAGGTAATTTCTCTCTTCCTTGACTATTTAACTGTCTTCACTACTCCAGCCTACGGTTTCCTGCACTTTAGCATCAGGAAAACTTAATCAGAATGTACAACTAGCCCTGTATGGACACTTGCTCAAGTCATCAAACAACCTTTCTTCTGTCCTTTATTCATTCACCTATTATGTAATTAGCAGCATGAGTAGTTTTAGTGTAGGTCAGCAAGGCGGAAATTGAGGACATTAGACAATAATTGGATGACATTTAGAAACCTTTGAAATATAAGGGCTTCACTTCATGATCAAAAATACAATCGATTGAATCTGTGATCTTTAGTATTAAAATAATCTAAGATCAAATGTAATTCTTTTGATACATTTTAAATGCTTAAAGGTGAGCATTTTTTTAATGCAAATTTGCTAATCTGAGTACATTCACCAGAAATTTGTACAGTGTATTTAGGTCACATAGGAGATATGTAGGATATAAGATATGGAGATAACCGGATCCACAAGTGAACTTAGAAATCATTGTCAGTCATGGTGACACTTTATACTGTGATTTCATAATTATCTGGACTCATGAATCAACTCTGTACCTTCACTTTAAACACACTTCATTTAAATGTCAAAACTGATAGACTAGGGAGTGGCCATTCGCTTCCCAGAAGGATTTCCTCGGGTCATTAAATTGGGAGCACCTCTGGAACTTTGGAACACCTTCACTGAACTATGCCTAGTGGGTTGCTGTCCCTTTCCTTCAGCATCCATTCAAAAACCACAGTGTAGTTCCACAAGGGTAGGGACTTTGATGTTTTGGTTACCTTGAACTCCAGGCTGATCTAGGGCACAGGTCCCTGATTATCTCAAGAGTCTTCAGGAGGACTGTCGTGTACTTAAGAACTTATCCCTTGTCTAAAGGAGACACCTGCCACCCATGCCTGTCCGTTGCTGCTGTGCATAGGTGTGGACCCACTGTGGCCAGACAGTTGTGCGGGTTCTTTAGGGAAACCCAGATTCTAGCTGCTTGATTTTTCCATTACTAGATTTTTAAAACTCTATGCAAACAAAACTGTCAGTCTGTGACCTTTAGTTTTACTTTCTCATAATACCGCTTTGGTCAGTGCCTTTGTAGGCACTTGATGAGAATACTGCCAGTTAACAGTAGAGTATGATTTCTTCAGAGAAAGGGGTGGTCTTGCTTTCAAGAAACTCCAGACTAAGGCCAGATTGTGCATTTCACGTCATTTGGGAGTAGGTTCTCTTGCAAAGCCGATAGAGATTTTTGTGGTGAGGGGCTGAGTGTGGGAGCCCCTTACCTAGACGCAGGTGAGCCGCAGGGTTATAGAGGGGACTGGCACCTTCGAAGGTTGATGGAGACCGTGTGTGAGTGTTGTAACCTGGAAGGAAAGATGAGGAAGAAGCACAGGTGGTGCCAAGAGGGAGAATGTTTGGCTGTGCCTGGACATATGTTGAGTGTATTTCAACTGGGCAAAGTGTTGAGCAACCTGACTTGATCCTGATACTCTTCAACGCATAAATCTCTTTGTCATATGATATAACTGTCTGTCCAAACAGTGTGCATTGCTGGCCTGCAATTAACCAAAAGCCCAGGCCCCTTCAAGGCAGGAATGGTTTCATAATCTCCCCTGTATTCCTTTTGTTCTTCATATAATCAGAGTTTGGTTAATATTTATAGAACAGAATTACTCAACTAGAAAAAGAGGGTGAGAACCTAGTTAAGGCATTCTGATGATAAAACTCATACATCATTAATAAAGGAAAGAAGAAGAAGAAAATTAGCATTTGTAAGTTTGGGATCTAAAATCAGCAAAGGTTAGCAATTTATATTCTTTGAAAATCTTTCAATTGCTCAAGTATTCAACATAAGTGATGTTGTGTGTATAACCCTTTACATGTTGGTACGCATGCATGGTATGTATAGTAATACATGGTTTTCAGTGGCACGGTAGCATCACGCATAGGAAGAAGTAAGTATGGCTCACTTTAAGTGTGACAGCTTAGAACACTAAAGAATTTAATAAAATCATAAGTTTGCTGGCTCTTCTGCAGACAGTTTTATCATCTCTGTGGCCTTCGGTTGATTTTCATGTTTTCCTTGATGATGATGATCAAGCCGTCGCTGTTTACTTGCTGGGTGACCATTAATTGTTGGGAAATGCCAAAAACCATTAAGTTTCACAACAGAGATTGACTTTTTCAGGCCAGGTTACATCCCTAACCTAAGGGGTTATGCTCACTGAGTGAGATTTCTCTCTGTAGATTTTTTATTCCGGTGTGTCTGTCTCCCTCCCTCTTCCTCTTCTCTGAGTCAGTGTGTCTGACTCCTTTCTGTATGTCTTTCCTCCCTTCTGCTTTCTTTGTGTTTCCCACCCATTTGGCTGCTCTTCCCCATCCATTCTTACTCGCCTCAGTAAGGCTAAATGGTACCATTCCCATCTTCATGATGAAGCAGCTTCAGAGAGGGTGAGTGACATGCCCAGTGTTACCAAACCAGAAAACAGTGGAGCCAGAAGACAGGAGATGGCCGGGATAAAAAGAGAGCATTAGAGACAGGTGTAGCTACCCCACCTCTTCTATTTAATAAAGTTGTTACCTCCTAAGAATTTTTACATATTAAGGCAGATTCACAGTACCAAATAAATAATTGAGTAAGTGAAGAAGAAAAAAAGAAAAAAGGTTAATTCCAATTAGATCATTTTGGATGTGGTGTTTTAATCAAGGCATTAAGCTATCAGGGAGCTGTTTGGCAGTGAGAAATGCCCTTTAAATGGAGCAGTAAAGACACCACCTGCTCTGCCTTCACCTTAGATTTGTCCCAGTCCTTTTGGGAAATACTAAAAGTGATAGCCGCGCTTCATATAGTAAGTATCTAGAATGTAGGATACTTAATGAGTGCTTGTTGAATTAATGCATGACTACAAGCATTGCTTGAGTTGTTTGAGTGCCTGCCTACACACAAGGTATGATACCTGCTTACTTTATGTACATTACTGTTGATTTCTCACAATACTACAAGATAACTATACCCACCTGATAGATGAGAAAATATGCAGATAAAGGTGATATAACTTGCCTAAGCTCATATATGCTCAGACCCAGGTTGGGGAGACATCAGAGCTCACATTCTTTTCCTTGCATACCACACCTTTAAAACACACCTATTTGGTCTTCTTTTCTCTCCATTCAAGCATTTCATTCATCTCTTGAAGACCTGATTGCCCATAAGACTCTTGAGGAGTGAACAGTTCGTTTAAATCTCCCAGGCCATAGATCCGCATTGATGTCTCTTTGATGACACTGGGGGAATCTGCTTCATCTGGCTGAGAGTGAATCTTTTGCTTGGTCCCTTCTGTGTAGAGGCCAGAGAGTAGGAATCGTACTGCACGTTATATAGTAGCTTATCTGTGTGTGCTTCCTAGTGCCTTCAAAGTATCCCCTAAAGAAACATGTGCTTGAAGTGAGACTCACAGAAGGTAAGTGGTTTCCTTGAGCTCACAAAGTGTGTTACAGCTTGAGACTCAAAACCGGGTCCGGCTTCACCAGATCCCATGGCTTTGGCAATACATTCAAGAAACAGTGACTAAGAATTCCATTTCCGGTGTGAATAGTTGCTATGTTATGGCAGAGAGGAGTAGGGTGTTTATTGTTCTTACAAGTTTAGAACAGATTCCATGAAATTTATTTCAAGCGTAACAACAGTAATCCCATGCCCGTACATCATCTCTCCCAATCTTCACGACATCCACGTGTGAGAGCAGAATGGATGAAAAATGCAGGCTCTGTTTTTAGTAGACTGAATCCCGGAGACGACATATTTACCCAATGTCTCACAGTCAGGAGGTCGCAAGGCTAACAGATATTCCTGAGGAAAGGGGAAGCTTTAGGAGGAGAGATGGCTATAATTAAAGTTATTAGGAGAGAAAGGTTCAGTTATCAAGGGCAAAATGAGTCAGCAGCAAGTTTAAACACAAACTGTGAGCCATGGGTGTTTCTCTCCTGGTGGCTTATTTTGAGAGAGTGTGATACCATCCGTGCTCAGAAAGCAATCTGAACCTGGGAGTAGGAAAATCAAATCATGTGTCCTGGGGATGACGTGCATCATACTTAAGAAAATAATTATCTCGTCAAGTCATTAACTCCTGAGGTTGCGATGATTTCAGTTTTATACTAGTAAGATGTATATAATAGCCGGCCCTTTGTAGTCGACCCTCCCCCCATTTTTAGCCCCGTCAGTGACTGGTTTGTGTTTTTATTTTTTTCTCAGTATAGTTTTGACTTTTCCAGAATGTTGCATACATGGGATCATACGGCATGTAGCTATTTAAGTGGCTTCTTTCACTGAGCGGAATGCATTTGAGATCCATCCACAGTGGTGTCCATACCAGTAGTTCATTGTGTTGTGTGTTGTGGGTAGTATTTCACTGTATGGATATACCATAGTTTATCCATTCACCATCTGAAGGACTTTTCAGTTGTTTCCAGCTCAGGGCCGTTATAAATCAAGCTGTTCTAGACGTTCATGGGCACATTTTAAAGTGAATATAAGTTTTCATTTCTCTTGGATGAGTGGGATTGTCAGCTAGTACGGTAAGTATATGTTTAACTTTCGAGAAACTGACAGATTCTTTTCCAGTATGGCACATGGCCCCGTATGGCCGTCAGCAGTGTGGTGACAGTTGTAGTTGCCCAGCATCCTCACCAGCACTTGGGTTATCTATTTATTTTTTGTTTTGTTTTTAATTTTAGCCATTCTACTTAAGTATGTAGTGATGTCTCATTATGGATTTAATTTATGTTTTTCTAATGACCAGTGATGTTGAGCACGAAGTTCCTTTTATATGTAAATTTTTCATCTCTGTTCATGTTTTTCTTACATGAACATATATCTCTTACATTTATTCTTTAATTCAAAAAACATTGTAGATGGTGCACAGCAGTTATTCTCCCAGTGTGCTCCCCACCCCTGCAGCAGGGTCCCTTGGAAATTTATTAAAAATGCATCAGGCACCACTTTAGGACTGGGGAATCTATTAAAAGTTGTCTCACCAGGCACTCTAGAGGATACAGATCTCGCTTGTAATTCCAGATCTCATGTAGCTGGTCACCTACAAGGGAAGAGCCATCTGTGCACAGTGTAGTTCTAGGCATCTACCTATAGGTTACTCAGGAATTACCTAATGAATTAGATTATACTTGGTCTCTTGGGCTTGAATATAAATTAACTTTATTCTTCTGTGTCTAAGAGCCTCAGTTTTATATTGCATGTTATATTTCATTTTCATTTATTCAGTGAGTATTTATTGAGTATGCTGAGCATACCTCAGTGAGCAAAATGTATAAGTCCCTGTTCTGAGTTTGCAGTCTATTCTTTGGCACCTAGCTGTCTGCTTATATTTGTAATACTCATATTCCTAATAGCTCTGAATGGTATCTTCATAGGCATAATGGATAGCCTTAATAATGTCATATTTGTGTATTTGTTGTATTTAAGTACTGTTCTTATATTTGTTAAAGTTTGGATTAGTCATGGAATCCTACTTTCTTAATAACTTTTAAACTCATTTGTCTCATCAGCTAAGTATGTTGATAACAGTGTTAAGAGCAGAAACTGTTCAACACGTGGAAAGATCTAGAATTTAGAATCAAAATATAAGTTCAGATTCTTACACAACCAAGTAATAGTTTGTGGTTTTGATCAAATCAGTGGAATTTTACTTTTCTGTAAAGTATGGGTAATGTAATAGCAATAATGCTTTCTAGCCCACAGAGTTGTATAAGGATGAAATCATATTTTAAAATGAAAAGTGAGGGGCGCCTGGGTGGCTCAGTGGGTTAAGCCGCTGCCTTCGGCTCAGGTCATGATCTCAGGGTCCTGGGATCGAGTCCCGCATCCGGCTCTCTGCTCAGCAGGGAGCCTGCTTCCTTCTCACTCTCTCTCTCTGCCTGCCTCTCAGTGTACTTGTGATTTCTCTCTGTCAAATAAATAAATAAAATCTTAAAAAAATAAAAAATAAAAAATAAAATGAAAAGTGAAAGTGATTTATAAACTGGAAGGTGCTCCCCATGCATTATTACCTGATCTTTTTTAGCTTGCTTAAAGGCATTTACTTCAATAATTTTTAATTTTAAAGGATTACATTTTATGTTATTAGGAATTGGCATAAATTTTCAAGTGCAAGGGAGCAAGCTTAGAGTGTTTTACTCATTTTGTTTAAGTGTTAAGAGATTAAGTGAAGGATAAAGTTGCTAGACTATCAAGTGGTTAAGTAATATTCATTGACAAGGGTGTGAACCAAAAAACATGTTGATAAGGTAACAAAACACTTTTCGGTACAATATTGGTTTTGGCAACCTTTTCTTGATAGGGAAGCAGAGAGGGAAGTGTCTGGAACAGCGCTGTTCACATACTAAACCATCCTGTGTCTGGGGAAATCTATTCATCATGAGCAGGTATAAGGGTGCATATGCTACGGACCTCCAGCTATTCGCTGTGTGGGCCTCTAAAATATTAGAGGCCCATACATTAGATTTCTTACATACATTAGATTTCACTGGAGAAAATTGGCTCTGCTTTTTGAGCCAACTTATTTAGTTAACATTTTTCTTTTTTTAATAAATCACCCAATGACTTATTTCAAATTACATTTTTTAATAAACAGTTAACCTCCTACATGCAGAGAGCTGTGGTAGGTTCAAGAAACAAAGGCAAATAATGTCTTGGGAGTGAGAGGAAAAGGAAACTGGTCACCAGCGATCACAGGGTTCTAGAGCTTGACGTGAAACTTTGGAGAAGAAACAAGGGAGTGAGGTAGAAGGGTGACGAAAAGTGTTGAGTAGAGTTTTCCTAAAGTAAATGCGGTCAGTTTATTTATTTTTAAAATAAAATAGTAAAGATCCCAGGGTCAGGTGAATTCGTCAATTTTCTTTACTATGGGATTCCTTGGTCTTTATTACACACTTTGGTTAGGATGTCGGTTCAGTGAGAGACGCACTTTTCTGCCTTGATGGATACTGTCTGCAGTGCCTGGAGTAGCATCTGGCTAGAACCTGTGCTTCATACGGATTTGGGGAATGAATGAAGGACTAGAAAATGGAGTTAAAACTTAGTTCATGGAACCTTTTTTTCTTTTTTCTCCAGGGAGCAAATATTCCATAGCAAATACTCTTGACACCCACTCGTCCTTGGAACGAGAGGATGGGAAGGTGCAGTGTCCCTTCTCACCGAGATTGCTCTCCCACACCTGGGTGACAGTCATGCTCTAGGTCCAAAGTGTGGCTACCAATTGGCAGGAGGTGTTTCAGACTTTCTGGCAACTTTCCTCGCCCACTTTGGCCATGAGTGCTTACTGGTTGAAAGGACTTTCTTTCTCTCTCCTTGGGGGAGAGGAGTCCTCTTCTTTAACTTCATCGCAGTTGCATAAAGCAGGAAACTTCCAAGTTAGACTCAAGGGGTTTTCATTCCTTCCCCAACCATCCCCCTTAACAGCCTCCCTCTCCTGTTACATGGTAGCATTTTCTTACCCCCCTCGCAGGTTCCTAAGTTGACAGCGCTTCTTGTGCAGGGTAATGGAGAGCACAGAAAATATAGTAGGAGTTTATTTAGGTGTATTTTCTTTCTGCTTCAGAGCAGAGTAGTTTGTTTTATGATTACCAAAAGCAAAAAATTACTTCTACCAGAGAGGAATAGAATTATCGGCCAGTTAACAAGATATGCTGTCTAGTCCCATTCCTAAAAACCTCTACCAGCCTTCTCTCCATTGCTTTCTGCTCCCACTGCTACTGCTGCTCTACACTCTGAGCCTCCCACATTCTCTCTGCTCCAACTTGCCTCCCTGCAGTTCCTGCCAGAGTGGTGGATCTTTCTGAGACAGGGGTCATGGTTGTTGGCCACGTGCTTTTTCAGAGACTCCCCTAGCCTTCCAGAGTAAAAAGACCCTTCGGCGCCAGGTTTCTGTTGGCTTTCTCACCGCTCTGCTCTCTGGGCCTTTGATCTGGATGGACACTTGCAGTTTCTAGAGGGTACGGTGTTCTCTTTCACCTGTGGACTTTCACACTTGTTGATCTCTTTGTGGAATATTCTGCTTTCTCTGCTTTCTCTTTGTCTCTCTGCCTGCCTGCCTGTCTCCCTTTCTCTCTCTAATCACTTGGTTAGGACAAGGCCATCTTTCTGCCTTAACGCAGATATCGCTGACTTCGGGGGGTCTTACCCTAAGGTAAGATAAGTGCACATCTATAACATGGGGCCTTTAAAGAACTTTTAATCTGGAGAAGGATATCTAATATTAAATATTAGGAAGATTAGAATGTGCAGTTGTTTTCAAGAAGAAGAATTTAAAGGAAAGTTTATGGTGGCTTTGAAATACACTCATTATTTGTTTAAATAGTGTACAGAGTGGAAGCCAATACTAGAAGACCCAATTTATAATTCAGTATTTCAAGAGGTATTAATACTACCCTAATAAAATATTCCTATATACACTGCTTTTGGGGGTGGTACATGCCAGCACAGACATACTTCACTGAAATGCATTAACTTTCTCGTCTTGACTGACTCATTTGACTTAAATAGCAAGTTCCCCCATACCCCCACCTCTAAAAGTAGAAAGTGTATTACTATGTTTTCAAAATTCCAAGCTCTGAGAAGCAGTGAGCTGTTCATTTTTGCACTGATGGCCGTGGGCCGGCAGCTCCGGCAGCTGAATTCTGGTAATTGCATGGGCTGGAGGCCAGAGGTCATAGTTGAAGAGGAGGTCCTGAAGGAGCAGAGGGTTGGGAGAAGCATTTTAACATAATAGGTTATACATATCAACATTGTAGTTAATAAAACATACCAAGTGTATCTGAAGATCAGGCTAAGCTTTGATAATACAATGATAATTTAAGATAAGTGTAGTCAACTGAATATTGAAAGTACAGGATGTGTGTCAAGACTCTTTAGAATGTTTTGCTGGTGATTGTTCTTTTGGGAATCAGTTCTCCTAAAATAATCCAAAATACAAATGCTTTATGTACAAAGACATTTCTCAGTGCTATTCAATGGGAAAATTTGGAAGCAGTTGAGATTTGTGAAATCACTCATCAAAAAAATGAAATGTTTAGGAAATGCTTTATCATATAATGTTCAATTTTATTTTATGTTTTAAAAGGATTTACTTATCCTAGAGAGGGGCAGAGGGGTAGATGTGAGAGGGAGAGTGAGTCTTAAGCAGACTCCGTGCTACGTGCAGAGCCTGACATGGGGGTTGATCCCATGACCCCGAGATTACAACCTGATTATTTAATCATAATTAGAATGTTAAGACCATTTAAAAATAAATATTCCACATGTAGGAAGGATTTGCATTGGCTACACAGTTTAGACTGCTGTGGAATAGAAATTAATACTGTAATACCATGTAAGCATTCAGTTTTAAATTAAATGGTGGCGAATTGGCTTTTGTTGTGGAACACACTACTCCAAAACTTAGCGACTTAACGTAACCATTGATTTGGCTTGTGATTCTGTGGATTGGCCGTTTGGACTGGATTTCACTGGGCGATTCTTCTGCTCCAGCCAGGCTCACTCCCACATCTGCAGTCAGTTGCCTGGTTGGCTTGGAGCATCTTGGTCTAGGGCATTCTCAGTTGTGACAAGTTTCCCTGCTCTGTGTGGTCTGTCCTCCAGAATGCTAGTTCAGGTTCACGTAGTGGCAGAAGGGAGATGAGAGCCTCAGGACGGAAGCTGAAGGGGTCTTGAGGCCTCGGCTTGGAAATTGTACAGTGTGACTTTTACCAGGCTATTGGTCAGAGCTTGGAAATTGTACAGTGTGACTTTTACCAGGCTATTGGTCAGAGCAGTCGCAATGCAGCCCAAATTGAAGGGATGGGAGAAGAAACTCGCCTCTCCATGGGAAGAGGCAGAAGTACTGTGGCCAGATTGTCAGCCTCCTGCGCCAGTTCATGTTTATTCATTTTGAATACACAGATACCAGATTTTATCTACTGAAACATCATTGGCTGTGTGTGTGTGTGTGTGTGTGTGTGTGTGTGTTACTAACCGTCCCTTTTCAACATGCAACCCTCAAAAGCAAGGGGTATTTGAAGTAACCTCACTTTTGTGAGTCACCCGTTTGATCAGGGACGTGTTTATTCAGATACCAAAGCAACTGAAGAGATAATTTAACATAAGTAAAACTAGGCTAGAACGGGTTTACTTACACCATATTTGACTATCTTTGAGTGTCTCGTTGGTGCCTGGTGCTGAAGTATTTACGAACAGAGAAGAAAGAAATATGGTGTAATCTTCTTTCAAGAAGTTTGTATTCTTATAGGATGAGCAAAATTTATATCCATTTAATCCACCAAGTGTTTATTATTAACATGCCCAGGACTGGGCTTTAATCAAAGATGGTTTGCAGGTGGATATGACTTGGTCTTTTCAGTGGAGCAGAGAAGCAGATATTTAAAACCACTGTAATTCAAAGCGAAATAAGAAGTTCCAGGAGAGAAACATAAACTGAGCGCCATTGAATTAGGAAAAGAATCGGCGGCACATGATCAGCTGCCAGGATGTGTGATTCACGTAATTAACACCTGAGAAGGAGCGATCTTTGAAACCACAGGTGATGGCTTCATAGAGAAAATGAGTTTTGAATGAGACTTTGAAGAAGAGCTAGAATTTGATTAAGTGGAGAGGCGAAAGTCCTGCTCAGTTGAGGACTGAGTTGTGTTTTCTCAAGAAGGTAATTATTTAATTAAAGAGAAAGCCTTTTAAAGTGGCAAATATTAAAGAGCATGAGATAATACTGTAGAAAGACTCTGTGGAAAACATTATGCCGGGAAGATGGCTGGCAGACTTTTCTCCCTCTGATGGTGCCACGGCTTCATTTTTTTTTTTTTAAATCAGATATTTGTGTCGTTTGGTTGGAATATTGAGGGAATATTTACTTTGTAAGGGCAGTGAACATTTTCATTTTCTTTGAACAGTCCTCCCTTTAGTGCTATATTGGTTTTAAAAATAGAAACAAATCGACCAGGAAATCCAAAATTAACAAAAATAAGGAAACCCCCACCGAGTAATGTCAACTGGTACTTTCTGCAAGTGTGTCTGGATCTGTGTAAGAGCTAAGCTGGCAGAAAGAGACTGGGGAGATTCCTTTCCTAACTTCGACAGGTCAATTTGCTCTTCAGTCTTTCTGTTCTCATTCGTCCTATTTAAACAATGGAAACTGTTTTGAGCAGCTTTGATTAAATGCGTTTATTTAATGCTCAGTGAATAGTACAGTACTTAGACATATACCAGTTGCCAAAGTGCCAAACATAACTGTATAATTAATAAGAGAATATAAGAAGCACAAGTTTTATTTTATTAAATCACAGACAGTTTTTTACTGTTTAAATGACATTTGCAGTATCAGAAGCCCATTCGCTGGTCTGTCACTGCTTTTCCCACGGATGTCACGTCTTTCTGGAACTCCTCCTCTCCTCTCTTGGTTTTGCGTTTTCCTCAGATAGAGAGCTCATTGCGGACAAGGGCTGAGCCTCACTGAGTTTTATGACCTCTGTATCTTGCAGCATTGCTGGGTCATAATAGCCATTCAGTAAGTGGCTGGGTTGTGTTGTACATTCATACACACGCCCTGTTAGTAGGGAGGGACAATAAGAAGTGTGGAAAGGGGAGTGGCTTTCAGTGTCTGTGGATCGTGGGTCCCTCTTTGTGAGCTTCTTCACATCGCGGATAACAACTGGCTTCTTCTGGTTGCTTTCTTCCTCTCCAGTCTGGCTGCTGGGGCACCTCCCAGCCTTTGGTGGCCACCTCTCTCTTTCTCTCTCTCTCTGCTCTGTGCCAGTCTCACTCAGAGTGCCTTCTGTGGGAAGCCTTGGTTACACACTTCTGCACAGGATAGCCTGTTCCTTTCTGCAGCACTTCTTACACACACACACACACACACACACACACACACACTCATACACACACACACACTCCCTGCCCCTCTTTAAAGTTTTTATCTTTCTGATTTGGTAATGTATGCATGTAGTATAAAATTCACAAAGTACGCAGGCTATGTAGTGAAAAGTACGGTCTTTGCCTCCCGGGAGACAGTTAGTGTTACCTGTTTCTTTAGTGTATCCCTGTAGAAATAGCTGTGTGTGTGTGTGTGTGTGTGTGTGTGTGTGTGTGTCTTGATGGTAGCCCATTAGCCAATACTGGTCTACTTTGCTTTTTTTCATGTAAATATTTTGGATATCCTTTCATATCAGTACAAATAGTGCTTCTTGATTCTTTTTAATGGCTGGATGGTAGCTCATAATTTTTAACCAGTTCTCTGATGATGGGGATAATTGACTATTACCCCCAATCCTGCAAAAAATAGTCTTAGACTGTGCAGACAAAATTCCACACAAGTTGGTCTATATCTGTAAGAAAAATGCTGGCAAAATTGTTGAGTCAAGCCTATATGATTTCTTTTAATTGTACTGTGGAGGACAAATTGCCCTCCGTAAAGATTATATTAATTTGAATTCCCATCAACGATGTGTGGGAGAGCCTGTTTACTACATACTGGGCAACTCAAGTTTAATTAAAACCTTTTGGGTCTTTGCCACTTACGTGTTCCAGATAAACTGTTCTTGCTCTGTTGTTTCCTGTTGTTTGTCATCCTCTAGAACATGTCCGTTTTTGTCATCCTCTAGAACATGTCCGTTGATGTCCCCTGTGCTATGGGTTCTTTGTAATTTGAGATAATCTGATACTTTCATTGACTCTATATTCCTTAACTTTGAAGAGGGTTCCTGGTTCTCATGTTCTGTCCCATGGGCATGAATCCTCCCTTCCCTTTTGGTGTCACTCCCAAATTTTGGTGTCACTCCCAAATTTTGGTGTGAAAAATACTGGTCATTCTGTTAGGCATCTTTGCATTGTTTTCCCTCAGTTACTTACACATCATAGTGCTCTGTGACTGTTTATGGTTTGCTTATCCCAAGTGGGCAGATTCTATCTCTATATGTCATTTTGAAGAAAAGAGGGTTATTTATGGCTTTCTAAATATTTTGCACTAGCTCCTGTCTTTGTGTTAAATATTTTAAAAACATTATTAGCATCTGTGATGTACATATGAATCATTCTCAGTGCTCAAACCCAGCTTATTCACTATTGACTTTTAGCTTGTTAGAGACGGTAACACAAATTTACTTAAACATACCAATAAGATATTACGGCTTCTTTCCTAATAGACCCAGATAAAACCTTTCTGGGCCTGCTCTGCAGAGCTGAGTGAGCAGGTAGGAAGAATCTCTTAAAAGATACCCTTTTGGGGTCATGAAGAAGCTCAGGGACTTGGCCAGGCTATCAGGGTACCCCTGCAGAGCTGAGGCAGTGAGAGTCAGGTAGCTGCGCAGGGAGGCCTCATTCATAACCAGGCTACTGTGTCACCCCTCCAGACAGCAAGGTGAGAAGAGCAGAGTGGGCAGTAAAGCTGTTAGCCAGGCTGAAGTATTTCAGGGAAGGGAGGATTCAGGTCATTGGGTCCATATTAAACCATTGAAGAACATTGCGAAAGTATGAATTATTTTGGCGTGCTATATAGTTTGTAAATTTGGGATGGTTGATCAGGTGAAGAGGCACGGTGGGCTAGAAGGTACTGATTCACGGAATCTAAATAATTCCTTTATTAAAATAACTTTTCTAACTGCAGGGTTTCTGTTGCATACTTTAGTATGTACCACTCAAAACCCCTGGCTGAGGAGGCAAGCCTTGATTCAATACTAGCCTGTTTCTGGTCTCCAAGGCCTGCTGTACCCAGTGTGCCTTTTTCTGATTCAGCTGCTAGGTCGAACGCTCCGGGTAGTCAGGCAGAGGCTTTATTCCAGTGACTTCATGTCAGACACTTAATGTCTAACATTCTCTAATCTAATAAAAAAAACCCAAAAAATTAAAACCAAAAAACTTAAGATCAATGTATAATAATATTTCTGATCCAAAAATTGTATTTAGCAGTATGTAATAACAACCAGTCATAGTTAGGTCTCTTGTAGAAAATGAGAGTAGGAAGGAAAATGACTTACTGGGCTGTGTAAGAGTGAGCCCCTTTATGAGAAAGGAATCTTGGATATTTGTGCTTTTTCTTCTTCTTCTTCTTCTTTTTTCTTTTCTTTTCTTTTTTTTTTTTTTAAGCTTTTATTCTCTGCCACATGATATTCCCTACAAGAAGACTGGAAGTAAAATGAATCAGTCCATAGAAGAATGTCCTCTCAGCATTCAGAGGGTTACCTATATCTCAGCAGCGTACATGAAACCAGTCATGTTACTAATTACATTCTCACTTGGCCAAAGGGTTAGCTATTCTGAAATGGGATTTGGATGCCCATATCTTTCATAGGCCCAAGCTTGCCTCTGGTATTTTAATAAATAAACATTTTTATGGAGTGATTCAGCTCAAATGTATTGTCATAAAT